>NW_026622763.1:13031298-13364214 GCF_023065955.2 Ursus arctos | reverse complement strand
TGAGGGGAGATCTCAATCTCAAGAAAGCACCATGAAAAGAGCTCAGAGAAAAGCTTTCCAAGCAGAAGGCACATCTGGGGTGTTCTGGACAACCTCCCTTTGCTCCCCCCCCCCCGACCCACTGTTTCCCCTCTCATCTTGCTTGCCGCCAGACAAGGCTGGCTGGTAAAGCCTTCATCAGCAGGGCCTGGCACGTAGGCACCTATAGTGTGAGGAGCTGGGGTGTGGGTCCTGGAGGGTAGAGTCTCGGGAGTCATTTGGCAAAATGTATCAAGAATTTAAAAAATATCCTTGGATATGATACTGCCACTTTTAGGGCTTACGTACAAAGATCTTCATCACAGTGTTATTTATGAGAGAAAAATCTGGAAACTATGTCACTAGCCCATGAAAGTGAGTGGTTAAATACATTTTAATGTGTCCATTTTGTGTAACATGATGTTGTCAGTGAAAATGTTCACTGCTAGAGGCCATGCAAGAAAAGGGCGAGAGATAAAGCTAGGTAAATACGAACAATGTCTGCCTGTCCTGTCAGAAAATCAGTAAAACATTTAAAAGGCAAACTGGAAAAATATTCATTACCTGTGACAAGTGTTCTTAACAAATGAGGAAGAAAAATTTAATACGGAAGTGAGCAAAAGAAAAAAAATTGAACAAAAGACTTGAAGAGAGAATTTCTAAAAGAAATTGTCACTAAACATGAAAAAAATTCTCGGCCTCACATTAAAAAATTAAAATGAGGTACCTTTGCGTGAAGGTAATAATTACTGTTTAAAGGACATTAAACTGCCATTGTACTCCCCAGTCAATAAGTATGTTTTTATGGAGGTTCTAGAGCGTGATTTGGCAAAGTTCATTTTTCACCAAATATGATTGAGTGCCTGCTGTGTGCCAGGCACTGAGAAGTCATCTCAATGGGGGTGGCAGGAGTGAGTCAGCACCCAGGGGACATTTGGAGTTTTCACAGTGACTGGGAAGTATTACCAACATTTAGCACCCAGCGTTATGGATGTCAAGGGTCCTGCATTGACTTTGGGTCAAAAGAATTGCTTTGGCCAGAGGAATGTGGGGAGCTATGGGATTGTCTCAGTTTGGGCTGTGGTGCTAAGAACCGTTCTGTGTCTCCATCACTCTCTTATGCTCATTCCATCCATCATGAGCACCTACCCAGGCAGTGGCTGCTCCCCTCTGCCTGGGCCTCTGACTGAGAAACAGACATGAGAGAAGGGAGGGGATCTGAAATCCCAGCCCAGCTCAATCCAGCCACCCTGTGAGCAGGATATCAACGTTTGTTCCGAACACTGAGATTTGGAGTTGTTTCCTAAGTGTGGTTATCATGGCAAAACTAACTAATACACCGTACAAGAAAGAATTGTCCCTCTAAATGCCATATCCCCCCCGCCCCCCCGGCAAACACTGGATCAGAAGATGAACAGAGTGGAGTTGTGGGATGAATGTGTACAGTCAACAAATCATCACATCAACAATTATATATTTGCATGTTGAAGTCAGTGCTCTTAATGGCAAGTTGAAAGGTGGGATGAGAAAGAGGAACAGGAGGTACAATTTTGAGTGAGAAGTCAGTGAAAGTTTCTCCAAGGGCATGATGTTGGAGATCTGGAGTTGAGCAAGAGTTGGATACAGAGTAGGGAAATGCATTTCAGACTGAGACCTGCATGGCCAAGCAGAGGAGCTCTGCATGCCTGAGGGGCTGGAGCACAGAGAGCTCAAGGTGGTTGATGGGTCTGTGGGGCCCAGACCAGGCAGTACTTGTTGGACTATCAGAAGGGATTTGGATAGGGGCGCCTGGGTGGCTCAGTTAGTTAAGCCTCTGCCTTCGGCTTAGGTCATGATACCAGCGTCCTGGGATTGAGTCCCACGTGGGCTCCCTGCTCGGCAGGGAGTCTGCTTCTCCCTTTCCCTCTGCCCTTCCCTCTGGCTTGTGCTCATTCTCTCTCTCTCTCTCTCTTAAATAAATAAATTAATAAAATAAAATAAAATAAAATAAAATAAAATAAAATAAAATAAAATAAAATAAAATAGAAGGGGTTTGGATCTCACTGAAGCACCATGAGAGCAATTAGATGGCTTAAGAAAATTTGTTTGGTGAACATTTAGTCCTATCACTGGAATCAATTCAGCCCGTGGTCTACGGAAATGGGCTTTAAATTTCAAGCGTCCCCAGTGGCAAGACTGCACATGTAAAACTCCTACTACTCTTCATGTCACAGGAATTTGGTAAATAGCCACAGCCAAAAATCCAACCCTAACACTGTCTGGAAATGGAAAAAAAGGGAACAATTCACTCAGGAAATTAACTGCTAAATAAAGTGCACTTACATAGCATTGTCCTAGGAATTTTAGTTCTATCAAGTTTCCATGGGAAACTAAATGAGAGAAAATCCAAATTACTTTAGAAGAGAGGACAAAGAATACTGTTTTTCTGGATCAATGGGCTTCTTAACTAGCAATAAAGATATGTTATGCTTTCATTATCTTGAAGTCAAATAAGATGGAAATAATATACTCTTAAGACTCACACATATATTGTAGATTTCTAAAATGTTATCCTAAGACCCTTCATGTGTCTCACTAAAGACAAAAACTGCTGCCGTGTTTCTGGATTATTTTGTTGGACTTCTTAACAACAACAAATATACTCTAAGTACTCTACCCACAAACAAAATAACACAGAAATCATAAGATTGCATCTAAGTCTTCTAAAATTGTGAAACATCACCCTAAAAATCATAATCCTAACAAGCATTTATTTGAACCATTATTTCATCCCTTAATAGCAATAAAAGTAATAAGAAAAATCTGAATTACATTAATATAGAAAAATATCTGTTGCTGGTCTTGATCTTCAGAAGTGGACTCATTACAAGTGGGATCAACTTGGAAGGTGACTTGCTTCTGTTTTCAGGTTGTGTGGACAGAGGACTGAGTCCAGTGCTTGGCATAGCAACATTTCTTGTTGTGATGTGATGGGCCAGTGAAGACCCTCAGTGAGAGAATTCCTAGGGAGATTCTTCCTCACTTTTTAGAATGGGGGGAAGGATAGAGGGTATTCTTCTCAAGAACTGCACACGCAGATAAAGAGATGTGCATGACACTGTCCATGGCAAGCATGGTTTGAGATAGAAAAGAACTTCACATGACCCAATGTTCATCAAAAGAATATATGTGTGATTTGTGATGTCTCCGTGGATTAATATACAGTAGTGAAAATGATCTAGAGTTATATGTTTGAACATAACATGATAACTATGAAAAATATAGAGGTGAATTTTTGAGAAAACAACATACATAATGATTGGCTAAGTTTACAAACACTCGGAATTTTATTCAATGCTTATATATACAGGAACGTGTGGTAAAGCTGTGAAAACGTGCATGATTGTGGTTTTCTCTGGAGAGAATGGAGGAGGAGCAGAAAGAGAAAGGAGGGCATCAACTCCATAATGTTTTATTTCTTAGGGGAAAGAAGATCTGAGGCAAATGCAGTATAATGTCAATATTGGATAGAGCATATGATAAATAGATGGGTAATTGTTACATTATTCTTACCTTCTGCATATATATATTATTTTATAATCAAAATATACTAAAAATGAAATAAAGAGAAACAAACACTAAAGTGCATTAGAGGCAAGAAAGGGGATAGAGGGTGTTGACTCCTCTTTGCAAAAGCTTGACTATGATAAGAAGATGGTTAAGGGTAGCATGATTGATGGAGGGTTTGTTTCTTTGGCCTTCTTTTAAGATGGCAAAGACTTAAGTATGTTTTATTAAATCACAAGGAAGAATCCAGTCCAAAAAAAAAAAAAAGAGGTTGAAAACATAGACTTGAGCCTTAGAGCCTGAGCTCTTACAAATCTCTGTCAAAAAAAATTTTTTTTCCCCATAGATTGTCAGCTCCTCAAAGGACAAGGACTGTGAGTGTTCTACTTATCTGCATGCCTGGAGCCTGCTTCGAACAAGTGCACCATGAGTGGATGGATGGTTGGTTGGATGGATGGATAATGGACAGATGAATGGATGGGTGCGTGGATGATGATGGTCTGATGCGTGAATGGATGAAAAGGTGTAATGTGGGTATATTAGCATAATGTGTTTATCCGAGTGGCCACCAGATGGCAGATGTGACAGGAAATGATTATCCTTTCAGAGAAAGGCATTCAAATGGTAGCTACCAGTTATAATTCTTATCTTGTGTAAGCTTATGTAAGTGGAATATGCTCAACATTTAAGTGGAAATTTGGGATTATCCTGCTATCTGTTGACCTTTCATTTTGAATATCAGTAGGTCAACTTAGTTTTTTCTGGTAAAGAAGCTGTTGGTGAAAAAAAAAAAAAGGAAAGCTGTGTTTGTCTTCTCTTTCTTTTGAAATCCAAATAAAAGGATGGTAAAAGTATGATTCTACAAAGGCTAAGAGAATGGAAAGGGAAATGAAAATGCTATTATAACCAGTTGATTTAAATGGAGATATACTTAATAAGGTGCAATCAGGAAACAACTGGGTTTTCTTCCCATCTATCTTCTTTAAAGTTGTTCTGTTAGGTGTCCTTTCCCCCACACCTGAATGATATCTTGCACAGATCCTAAGGCTTTTCTGGGTACTTTTGCAGGTGAAAATAGTCTCCTTTTCAGATATTAAAGAGTCCTGTCAAATCTAATCTTCAATCTTTCATCCAACTCGTACCTTCTCCCCTTTCCTAGCTTGGATCCAACCTTGAATTCTGCAAAATGGAAGTAGGGGTTCATGGTCTATGCTTTTATCTCTCTCTCACCACTGTTCTTGCCCCATTTACTAACTTATGCCTCTGCCCCTCCCATTAGGAGAGAAAAGGGAATTTGTATTTGATTGGGTTGTTGTACTTGGCATTGATGACTCTGTGTGGCAGGTGCCCCCAAAGCTGACCCTTTTCCTGGGGATGCTTTTGCAGATTTTTTGCCTACTGCCTTGTGAATCTTTTGAGCTTGCCCTTTTCTCCTCCCACTTCACTAGGTGAAGCACCATGCACCTGACATCTCATGATGTTCCCTTAATTCTCCTTCCACATACTCCTGGTGCAAGCTCACTGTGTCGGTGCAGAACTCTTGGGTGGGGTCCTTTCAAGCTCATTCTCCCTTTGCTGGTTCCTACTTAGTTCTGGGGGAAAACTTATGAATCTCTGTCTAATGTAACTATGGAAGTTTAGGCCATTCCACTCTGGTCCCTTCTTTGATCTATACAGACATCTCCAGGCAGTCTCAGGTGAGTAGAAGACACTAATCTTCCTGTCCCTACCCACCTGACCCCTCTAAATCTGGAGAACATGGGTCTAGTTCTCCCAAGGACACTCTTTCCCCCACTCTTTGCCCTGGCTGCAACATAGAGCAGGCCCACAGCCTTCTGCAGCTCAGCGGAAGCTGGCTGGTGGCTGAGACACTGGTCTCCATCCATGACAGGTCATCCCAGGGTTTTGAGTATGTTCATGACCCTTACTTGGCCAAAGAGATGAAAAGAAACACCTATTTAAATGCTCACTCCCCCACATGTAACTTCAAAAAAAAAAAAAATTTCCACTCTGAAGAGTCTCTAGCCTTATTTGTTTGTTTGCTTATGTATGTATGTATATATGTATTATTTTCATATATGGGGTAGGGATAGGAGGTGGGCTAAAGTCAGAGGAACAGGATTTGTTTTATTGTCTCATATAAATTCCTATATGAATGATCTGGCATCTTCCTTTGGAATATGGGGGTGCATTACATTCTGGGCTTTGAGCCTTTGCCAAAACTACAAATTTATTTTTTAAAATCTCATTTAACAGCCTGGCATACCTTAATTACATAATTATATTATAGACAATTACCAATTATAATTAGTAATCATTAGAATATTTTAAAAGAGCTCTTGGAAATTTGAGAAAAATGATAGCTGAGATTAAAAATCCGATAGAAGACCTGGAAGACAAAGCCATGGAAATATCCAGGAAGTCAGACATCATCACAGAGGACAACAGGAGAGGAAATTTCCAAAGCAATAATAAAGGAGTGTCGAGATTGAAAAGGCTCTCCAAGTGCCACATCTAATGAGTGGGAAAATGATCCATACCCACACACATTAGAGCGACACTTCAGAACACTAGAGATAAGGAGAAGGCGCTGAGAACTTACAGAAAGACCAGGTCACACAACAAAGAAATGAGGATCAGAATGGCATAATTTCTCGAGTAGCACAGGGAGCCAGAACACAATAGAGCAATGCATTCAAAATTCTAAAGAAAAGTTACTGTTAACCTGGAATTCTATACTCTGGTAAGATTTAATCAACCAGGATGATAGAATAAAGATATATTTAAACATAAAATGGACTTGATAGTTGTCTACGCAATGTTCATTCTCCCTTGCACCCTTTCTACAATCTATTGGGTGTAAAAATGTGCTCAGTTAATATCTAAGTTCTCAGCTTTTCATGCAGATTGGTAGACATGTTGACCTACTTCTGAGAAATAAAATGTAAATAGATATATCCTAGGAAGAGTTCTTCAGAGGGGTTAAGACAGAGCATACATATTGTTTACTCTTTTCCAGTCTTGTCTTCTGCTTGGAAAAGTGACACAAAGCTGGAGTTGGAGCAGCATTCCCCCGCTTTTCCATACACAGTCTTGTTGACCTACACACACACATGGTTCTGAATCCTATGGCTTTCTACTTTATGGAAAACTAGCCTTGAATTCTTCTCCTGCCCAAAAATGCTAAGACCCCTTTTGATCAAAGTTGGCGACTTAATGTGTCTTATTGGTGTCTGTACTCCCAGTGCCCAGCAGAGTAGGTTTTCAAAGACTGTTTTTTGAATGAATAAATGAACCAAAGAGAGAAGAAACATCCTCCTCCTCCATCACTTTGTAAGACACTCTCATCCTCCTTGAGACTTTAACACTAAATTCATAATTTATTTTCCTCACCATCTCTTGCTCACAACCTCCATGACCACCGCACCTATGAGATCCTTCCAACCCCTGATCTTAATGTGCCTTGACTTCTACGGGGATAAGTGAATGATTCCCAACTTCCTTCTTGCATCCTTATTTTCCTCTCCCACAGTGCTTTATGGGCTCTCATCAGAACAATTAGTGTACCTTCCAGCACTCCTTCATCTCACGACACTGCCACCAGATGTATCATTTGACCAGCACAGCCCCCGATTTAAAAACTAACTTAGTACAAATAGTATGTGCACGTGGTTTCCCTTTCACAATCTGATCTCAACATGTCTTCCTCTCCTAACTTCTCAGAGCCACCGTAGATTTCTTCCCTCTTCTGAAACCCACCTGGAACCCTCCTAGTGCTTTGCAATTGTTCATACTCTTCTCTCTGCCTGGTATCACTCTTGCATTCCCTCCAGCCCATAGCCCCTCATCTCACCCAATCGAAAGTGTACCCATTGTCCTAGGACCAGTTCCAATGCCACTTCCTCCCATGAAGCATTCCCCAGTGATTCAGGCAGAATTAATCCTTGGAGTCTCTATGGCTGCAAAAGCCCTTTGCTATTATGTCTATTATAAGCATTTATTAGGACCGTTAATACCGTACATGGTTACCTGCCCATGTGCACTCATTGAGGAGGCTCATTTTTGTAATACTCACAAACTTAGCATACAGTGCCTGGCATGTAGCACACACTAAAAAATTGTTAGATGAACCGAATTGAGATTCAAGGAGCTTATCCCCGACAGTGATTTAAGTCTAGTGACTTGTGGAAATAGGCAAGGGCAAAGCGTATCTACTCCCTTAGGGACACTGCCTCATAATTATTTTAAAAGTTTTTTATTTTATCAAAGAGCCTTAGAAACTGCTCCTTTTCAAAGCTCCACCAAACTATTATTTTCCTAATTAATTATTGCAGCGGGATAACTATTGCATAAATCAATCCTCAACTTAGTTTGATCGTGATCACTAATGAAATAGATTGGAGATCTGGAGCCCCAAAGAGAATGTTTTCAGATGAATAATATATTTTATTTGTCAGCAGTCCTCAGGCTCAATTTACGGCAAAATTAACTGAAAGTGGATTGCAAATAATTGTCAGCTCGTTGTCAGTCTGCATTTCCAAGGCCCTGAATAGATAGAATGACGAAAGGTAATTTCGTTTTTCTTCGTAATTGCTTCTGGATAATACCAGAGCCTTTGAAAGAGAGTGTGAGGCTGTGCATTTTGAAAATTGCAAAGAAAATGCAAAGCCTGGGTTGAATACCAAAAATTCTCAATATGTCAGATGCAGCAGAATTAACATTTCTAGGGTTCTTGCGGTCTGTTCCGCTGAAATTGTCTACAACAGATAACATGATTTTGGACTTGAGATATGAAAAGTGTTATTTCACGTGTCAATAGTGATTGTTAGGATGGGGATCTAAGCCTGGGTCACCTAATAATTTCTGAAAGGGGTTGAAAAGCAGTAAGGCTTCTTGCAAATGATATAAGGAGTTAGGGAAGACTTTTAGATTCTTAAGATTACCAGAGAATAAGCTACAGCCAATGGAGATGAATGAGCTTCCCAAGAACAAATACAGAAGATGAGCAGATAACGGTGAAGGAAGCAATAAAACTTGGTGAAAGGCCAGAATAAAACAACAACCTCAGCTTTCCGTCATTTATTCTAAAAATTAAGATGAAAGAGATTGTTGCTTGTCATCATGCCGGAGATCCCTAACTAATAAAAAGTACCTGGCCACCATGCTGTCAGACTTCAGATCACCACTTTCCACAGTGTGTTGCACTGAATAATACCTCGAATTGTTTATATAGTTCACCCCATGGAAGGGCTCCACGGCTCAAACTAGTTTGGAAATGTTGCACATTGTTTTCTCCTGTTGGAGGATCATAACATTAACATAAGAAACCTCTTAAGAAGTCCTGCCATAGAAAAACTGTGTATTTCACAAGCATTTTAAAAAATGTAACCGTTTGAATGTCTTTATTTTTTTCATATGTACAAACGAGCGTCTTTATTACATTGCTCAATTTTTAAAATTCTGATATAGTTAACATACAGTGTTATATTAGTTTCAGGGGTACAACATAGTGATTCAACACTTCCATACCCTCTTGATCCATCCATGTTGTTGCAAATGGCAAGATTTCATTCTTTTTCTATGGCTGAGGATTATTGCATCGTGTGTGTGTGTGTGTGTGTGTGTGTGTGTGTGTGTACCAACTCTTCTGTATCCATTTGTCTATTGATAGGCACTTCGGCTGCTTCTATAATTGGCTATTGTAAATAATGCTGCAATAAACAGAGGGGTGCATATATCTTTTCCAATTAGTGTTTTTGTTTTCTCTGGGTAGATACCCGGTAGCAGAAATACTGGCTCATGTGGTAATTCTATTTTTAATTTTTTGATGACCGCCATACTGTTTTCCACAGTGGCTGCACCAGTTTGCATTCCCGCCAATAGTGCATGAAGATTCCTTTTCCTCCACACCAACCTTTCTTGTTTCTTAATCATGTTTAACTATCGGTACAATTTGGTGCTCCGTGGAGCACTGGCATTCCCATGAAAGCCTGTTTGAGCAATGGCTCACTAGCTGATGGTGCTGGCTGGTTATGCAAAAAGGTCTTGATCTGTATATATCTGTATATTTAGATGTAGTCCATCCCCAGAGGTTGTATCTGGGAGAGCAGCGTCCATGCTTGATTCTGTGTGTGTGTGTGTGTGTGTGTGTGTGTGTGTGTCAGAGACTGACTTAGTTGGCACTGCTGTCTTGTGCAGGATGGGCAGAAAAAGTAAGGAGGCGAGTTATGGTTCCTATTAAATAAGTGGTCCCCCTAAATGCAAATTGGAAAGTTAAGTATTGCTACAGAGAGACCCTCAGTTGTCAACCCAACCAGTAGGAAAAGGACCTGAATGGAGGAACCATTCTAAGTAATCTGTGGTATGTTTCCTCCTTGAAAACCTCTCCAAGGGTCTCAGTGCCATGACCTTAACATAGGCTCTAAGTGACTGCCAGCTCAGACCCAAGCCCATCTCCGCATGCTGGCCTCACACCACTCCCTCTTCTTGCTCCCTGTGCCCCAGGCCTTCTGGCCTCTGATCCCCCAGAGGTCTAACTCTTCTCAGCACCTACTGCAGGCTCATCTCTGTGCACCTGTCTTTGAAGCTTCTTCTGACTTCCCTGCAGAAGCCATCCTGTACTCCCCAGATCAGATCAGGTCCTCTGTGGAACACTAGTCTTTCTTGCTAGCATTTTTAGCAAAGATTAATTCTATGTGGGGATATTTGTTAACATGGTACTGGGGTATGACATACACCCAGCGAAGTGCCGAATCTTGAAGAATGTTTTCAGGTGTATAAATCCAAGGAACCGCCATACAGGTCGAGCTATAAAACACTGCCAACATCCCAGAAGGCCGTGCCTTCCCTCCCTCCCCACAGATGATTCTCTTTTCTAACCTTTATCACTATAGGCTAGTTTTTCTCGTCTTGAACTTCCTACGGATGCTCACCATTGTGGCTGTGAGGTGGACACAGCTTATCGTGTTTAGCGGCATTTTACTTTTACCGCTAGATTATTCCATTGTATGAGCGTACCACAACTTCTTTATCCCAATATCTGTAACTCTCATCTTCTCTGTGAACTTCTTGAAACTGCAGAGGATATGCCTGTTTTGTTGACTAGAGTGTCCTCGGGCCTTACACAGTGCCTGGTGCCTGGCAATGAGAAGAAACCCAGAATTTCTGTGGAAAAAAATGGACTTAAAAAAAAATGTTACTGGCATTGGTGTTAACCCTTTTTATAAGCTAACACAATGGCTTTCATCTTATGGGTAACGAATCAGGACCTGAAACATAAAGAAGTGAAGCTAAGGTCAGAGCAAATCCACAAGTCCGGCCATCTACAATTACGCAGGTTACATGTCAGGAAATGCCACGGACCACCAGCAAACCGGAAGGCAAGGAAGGATTCCCCTGTACGTTTCAAAGGGAACATGTCCTTTTTGACCCCTTGATCTTGGACTTCAGCTTCTAGGACTGTGAGCCAATGAATTTCTGTTGTTTTAAGCCACCTAGCTTGTTGTACTTCTTTATGGCAGCCCCAGAAAACTAATACAGGAAGTAGGAAGAAGGAAAAACACAAGCCGCCCTATTGCCTTATTGGCTGATGACAGCTTTGTGGCACCCATGCAATGTGCCACTCAGATTTCCTACTACAATGAGCGCAATTGACCAGTGACTCCAGATGCTGTGCTCTGATCCATTGTTGCATTTGTATCAGCCACGCTGCCCACTCTCCAATGACTGAGTACAGGAGGGATACTTTGGACTCTTCTGGGCAACACGTCTTCTTTATCTCCCTAATTTCCTTTGTGAACTGGGAAAGTGGGTTGGAGTGGGGCTGCAGTGGGAGCTCTCACCACCTCAACCTCAATGATTCAGATGACCTACCAAAGAAACCGGAGCAGGGTGGGCCAGTGGATCAGTGACAACGTGTCGGGACTGCAGTGGCACCTAGCGCCCTACGCTGACGTTCAGAATATAATGGAGACTGCTTCCCTCCTTCCTCTTTCCAAACTTCACAGAGATTTCTCTTGTCACCCTAACCCAGAACCACATAGGAAAGGGGATTCTGCTAAATGTATCTCCCTCTTAGCTAAAGTGCCACAATATAAACCACCATTGTTTGTACTCTGTGTTGTTTCTGCAGGGAAGCTAGTTCAATGTCTTTCTTGGGTGTGTACACCTGACTACTGGTGTTCTGGTAAAAGGCAGGAGACAGGAAGGGCTGTAGCCCATAGCCATGATCCGTGTGCCATTCCCTAATCTCTCAGCTTGGGGCACAGAGCCTCATCCATGACCCCACCTGCTAAGGGTTCCAGAGTCAAGATTCTGGTCCTTTCAGTGTTTCCAGAGAATAATTCTCTGTTTTCTTGTGGGAATCAGAGTGTTAGTGACCCAACTGTAACAGATGGGGGGGTGGGAGATTAGAGATGTGTCCAATTGCTCTAACAGAGGCTCCAGACAGTTTTCCTGCTGTCCCTCCTCCTGTTCTCCCAGCTACCTGGCCCCTCAGCCCTGGGGTTTTTGGGGTTCTCAGTGGCAAACCACTCCCACCGTTACCCCAAGAGGGCTCTGAGGTGTCTTTCTCCCTCCCTTTTGTAAAACCAGATACTAGTCTGTCATTTGTATTCCCACTTCCAAAATTTTGTAGGCCTTTTTTGTTTGCAGGTGCCAATTTTCATGCGCTGTGGTCTCTCTTGTTCTCATTGTCCTTGTCGATTAAACTTTATTATTTTCTTATCATTTCAGTTGTGTCTCGGGAAGAAGTAGTGATCAATATGGGTACTTAACCTACCATTTTAAACACAAGATTTTCCCATTTACTCTTCATACCCAGGCCCCAGCCTTGTTTCCTACCACGCAGGGAACTCTTGGCACGAGTCTCCACTGACCTCCTAATTCCCAGGTCAGGAGACTCTTTTCAGTCCTCATCTTGCTTAAATATCCTGTAGTACCCGGCGCTACCCATAGCCATCGCCTACTGCTGCCTGGTGGACATTCTGTTCTGTTCTGGGCCTCCTGAAAACTCCCCAGGTGCTCCCTCAGTCTTCTTTCCTGCCTTCTCTTTCTTTTCTCTCTCTTTCCTTGAGACTCCTTAGAGCTTTATCTTTGCTCCTCTTTTCAATACACCCTCACCAGGGTTTCAATGACCATGTTTACACGGGCGATTCTCAAGTCTCTATCTTCATTTGTGTTAGGGCAAGACTCCTTGTTGTAGGAAATAGAAACCTGATTCAAATTGCTTAGGGCTGAAAGGGGACTCTATTAGCTCATTTATGTAATTGAGGGCTCAGCCAAGACACTCCAAAGCCATGCTTGCCCAGGCACTCTCCACTCTGCTCTGCTTTCTTCCACATTGTCCTTGTTTTCACACAGTCGCTCTCCACGTGGTGACAAGTTGGCGACTGGATGTTCCAGGATCCCATGGTCTGCCTGTCTCGAGATCCCAGAGGAGGAAAGAGGGTGTCTCTTGTCCCCACAACCGTAGCGAGGTTCTTGAGGGAGTGTGTGGCTTTGCCAGGTGTGCCTGTGAGCTCTTCTCTGGGCCCATTCTTTGCTTAGAATGACATAAAATAGCAAATAAGAAATTACAGCAAGTTTGGGAAAGATCAGGGAAGAGAGGCAAAAGCTTTGTATTTCAGTATTGTTGATGGCATTTTTCTCTTGCTATTGAAATGAGAGATCCCACATTTTCATTTTGCAAATTATGCAGCGGACCCTGCATCAGCAAATTATTTTACTCTCAGTGCCTCTGTTTCCTTATTTGTAAACAGGTCACAATAACAGTGTTTCTTTATTTGTAAACAGGTCACAATAACAATGTCTCCATACCTGGACTGTTGCAGGACGAACAGGGCTTGGCATTCAGCAACCCCTCAACACTTGCGAACTTTATTATACAGATGAGTTAGTGGAGAGCGAATCTACATGTAGGTTGTTTGGTGATCAATTTTAAATTCCCCCCTCTTTTGACTTTATGTAAACCACGTCAGTTAGCTGATTTCCTCTCTCTCTTTCCTGATGTTGGTGTAGTTTGAATATTTCACCACAATTTGTAATGGGCTCACTTCATTTACCACTTAGATGATGCTATTGAAATTAGTCAGCAGAATACCTTAAAGTCAAGGGAAACATTTCAGGAGAGAACAGTGTGCACCAGACTTTTTCAATTCCAAATAAAAGCTGAGGTGAGAATTAAGCTATTGTTTATGTGAAAGAACCCAGAGAGAATGTTTTCCACTTCCCGACAACAGATGGCGATGTCGCTAAGCAGATGGAGGACATTGTTCCTTGTTAGATAAATTCTGTGCTCAAATGTGAGGAAGCAAAGCTATAAACAACATATGGAAAACAATGAATATTTTAATTAGGTGTTAATAACTGAATATTGAATCCTTGTCTTCCACCTAACTCACAACAGTGTTATGACAGCTAATTAATAAGTGATTGTAAAGGAAATGATTAATTATTTACAGTAATAATTAGAATAGCTTACATGCTTGTAATCATAAAATGGTTTTCAAAACTAGATGGATGCAAAGCAAGGATTGTTCTCTTGTTGCAGGAAAATCGTGGCGCCTCTTTTGGGATGATTTCTATTATCATTCCACGCTGTCTGGATGTACTAAACAGGTACCATTATGCGTTTGTTTCATCAAGTTCCGTTCCAGCCATGGAATATAAAATCATGTATTTGTATTTTTTTTTAAAGGATCCCTGTCATACTTATTTAAAATTATGTACATGAGGGGAAATGTGAAAGCTTCCTCATGGTGGGGAACTCTTTGGAAAGATATCAACCATAGACGAAAGTAAAACAAAATCCTGGACCAGAAGAATAAAGCCTCCCTCTAGAGTCTCTATTTCTAGTGTCTGATTCTCATATATAAAAACAAAACTAAAAAGCAAGTGTATAAGCTCAAACTTCTCCTCCTCCTCCTCCTTCTCATTCCATATTTCAGATCTCTTTGAACTGCCTCACGTCTTCAGGATACAATGAAATCCCTTGCTCTGGAAGGAAGCCACAAAAGATAGATTTCAAGACCTTTTCCTTTCCTCTCTGCTAGTAGCAGAGCTAATGCAGTTTACTTATTAGATGAGTCACCATGGATACTGATATACTCAAGCCAAGTCTACCCGAGTGAGGGGAATTGGAGAATTGAGGCAATTATTCTCATAATTTAGATAAACAAAGTCCCTCTCGTTTTTGTTTTGGTTACCTGAAGTTTTCAGGTGAATGTCTAATTTTAGTTTGGAATATATTAGAGGTGGTTCTTGCCTTAACTCTCTGATTAGATTAGCTAGGACTTCTTTGCTGGGAAGCACTTTAAGAACACGTACCCCAGGCAAATGTATTCCTGTACTCTCTCTTTTATAATCCCAAGCATTTCTACCTGGCCTTTGGATAAACAAGGGGACTAACTCAGGTCTAGGATGAGGTATTTCTAGAGGGTAGGCAACATTCAGGTCTGCAAATGGTTGCTTAGAGAGACCAGATATTTTCCATCAAAGACATTCATAATACCAAGTCCTTTCTGACAATATGGCCCCCAACATGTCATGCACGGACCACATGTTTCTCCCTTGGCCCCAGTCCAAGCCACAACCTGTACTGGCACTTCCAATTGGGATTTTACGGCTGGTCTTGGCTGCCTCTCCTAATCCTGTCTTCTCAGGCCATGTCCCAACTTTGCCAGTGTGAATCCCCCATCTCATTACTCCTAATTAAATGCTGATGAGTGTTCTAGGGAGTGCTTGGGAAGAGGGGTTCTGTAGGTGTAAGGCATGACTGTATTTCTAAGTAACATGGCATCATATTATTGTTATTTAATATCCATTTTCAGTGTCTTAATTATTTAGCACCTTTTGTCTTTAAGCCACTATTGTCGGAGTTCAAAGAGAATCCTGGTGATGGTTAAGTCCTGGTGTGAGCCCCAGAAGACTCTGATCTGCATTTCTTTTCATATTGCGCATTTTTGAAGACTGATTCTCAACTGTGGGCTGTTCCGATTTTTGCTCTGTGACTCAGCACTGAGGGCTCCTACGACTATCTCATCTCTTAATTTCTTCCCCCTACTCACCAGTAGGAGATGGCTGTGTGCATGTGCAGAGGTTCAGATTGTGTCTGATTGGTCAGTAATTTTGTGGGTAGAGGGGCTATTTGATAGAAATGGACATTGGCAGCTGATGGACCTGTGATTGACTCTCATTCCTTCACTTCAATGTTGTATCCTTTGTGAATATATCTTACCTGGAACTTCAATTTTTGTTTCTCTGAAACAAGGAAAGTAACACAGATCTTGCAGAGTAGTGATTGGAAATAACTTCTGTGAAGTGTCTGGCATAAGGTGAATATTTAATAATGGTAGCCATTCTTAGAAGTGCAATTCTTATCCATCAGTACTTTTGTTCTGAAAACATAATGGAGCCCAACAGTGGAGAGAACACAGATGACACGTGCTGCTGTGGCTCTGCCTTTAATGAATTGCTCTCTTGTTAAGAAAAGGCATGAACAGAGTAATAATAATAATGTCAATAATAATCAGACCTAATATAGATTGAGGATTTTACTCTGTATCATGCTTTGTGCTAAATGCTTTACAAATTGGATCTCATTTCATCGTCACAATAAACCATTAAATGAACACTATTATTGTCACTCCTGCTTTCCTGGAGAGGAAAACGGGCTCAGAGAGGTTAGAAGACTTGCCCAAGGTCAAGGGCACACAGCTAAGGATGGTAGAACCAGGACTTCCACCCAGGCCATCTGACTCCAGAACCTGAGCCTTTAATCTCCCTACTTACATGTTCCTATGGGCAATATCAAGTGGTACAAAAAGAGAGCAGTCTACTTTTAGAGAATGGAGAGGCCATCATCATAGGATGGAAGGCACCCAGGAGATTTTTTAGAAAGGGGGTGCCTTTATCTGAGTCCCGCAGGGCAATTTTTATTTTTATTTATTTATTTTTTATTTTTTTTATTATATTATATTAGTCACCATACAGTACATCCCTGGTTTCTGATGTAAAGTTCAATGATACATTAGTTGCATATAACACCCAGTGCACCATGCAATACGTGCCCTCCTTACTACCCATCGCCGGTCTATCCCATTTCCCCACCCCCTCCCCTCTGAAGCCCTCAGTTTGTTTCTCAGAGTCCATAGTCTCTCATGCTTCATTCCCCCTTCTGATTACCCCCCCTTTCTTTATCCCTTTCTTCCCCTACCGATCTTCCTAGTTCTTATGTTCCATAGATGAGAGAAATCATATGATAATTGTCTTTCTCTGCTTGACTTATTTCACTTAGCATAATCTCCTCCAGTCCTGTCCATGTTGCTGCAAATGTTGTGTAATCGCTTTTTCTGATGGCTGAGTAATATTCCATTGTATATATGGACCACATCTTCTTAATCCAGTCATCTGTTGAAGGGCATCTCGGCTCCTTCCACGATTTAGCTATTGTGGACAATGCTGCTATGAACATTGGGGTGCATATGGCCCTTCTCTTCACTATGTCTGCATCTTTGGGGTAAATACCCAGTAGTGCAATGGCTGGGTCATAGGGTAGCTCAATTTTTAACTTTTTAAGGGACCTCCACACTATTTTCCAGAGTGGCTGTACCAACTTGCATTCCCACAGGGCAATTTTTAAAAGGTAATAGTTAGCGGTAAAATGTAACAGGCACAAGAAGGTTAATGTGAAGTTCCCCCTATGGAACCACTTGTCCATCATTTTTCTGTTTGAGTTTATGCCAGGGCCTGAATCTTCCCAAGTGATTTGCTCCTGGTCGAGGTGTCCTCTGCGTTCTGTGATCTCACTTCTCTTACATCAATCTTTAGGACTTCATTATTTAAAAATCAAGGGAATTTAGTGCTGGAAGAGATGCCAAGAGTTCCATTGTGAACTCCAGAGAGAGAAGGTATGAGTTGCCCAAGATGATACAGCTGGCCCAGCTAGAACTCGGGTCTCCTCGCTGCCATACTGGTCCTCTTTCCACTTGGCCACATGGGCCCCTGACTATTTTTGGCAACAGGAATAGGGATATAGGTTTTACAAAAATCTGCGGCTCTGTTCCAAGCGCTGAGTATATGGCCCTGTGGAATACACATCCTCCCAGATACTTTTCTTGTCTTAATCAGGGTGGTAGGTATTTACCCAAAGGCATTATTCATCAGTCTGCATCTCCTGCATCAAAATGCCACTTTATTATCTTGCTGAGAACCAAACACAATATGCTGAGGGCCCCCTTTCTCCTACTGAGAAGTCAGGCTTCCCCCCAAACCGGAAGCAAGATTGTTCACACTCAAAATCCTGAGGGTTTGGTTAGATTTTAGAGCTGGCCATACACCCTCTTCCTGCCACTCACTATATTACATGTTCAGCTAGAGACTCTTGTTTTGAAAAAATGTCTTTATTTAAAACAAAAATTCAGAACCTGGTTAGACAAATGCATAAACAGGTATTCAATTGCAAGCAACTTCTTCGAAGAGGCAGCCTCTTGCCCGCTGTCAGTCGGTCCCTGCTGAGTTGTTTGATGCATTCACTGCATTTTATATTACTTAATGTGCCTTATGTATCTGCCAATAAATCTGAAATACAGGTCACAGAATATGCAGCTCAAGGAAATCCATAAAAGTAGTAGAGAGAGGCTTCACTAACTGCATCAGATTGCCAAAAGCTGAGGTCATTTCCTCTTGCTAAAAATGTAGAGCTTCATAAATTATTTTTATCACCTCCAGAGCCAAGCAAACAGTTTTGCACAGATGCCAAAGGGGTTTCATTGCTTTTTTTTCCCTCTTTAAGCTGAAAACATTTTTCTCAAGTCTTCTACAAAATGATTGTTTTTTTTAAAAAAAAAAAACCACATCCTGGCATATTGCATATAGATCTAGGAACAAAAACACAATTGCATCTGGTCAGGGTCTTCAGTCAAAGTGACGCCAAGTACCTGAGCTCGGAAGAGGGTTCCGACTTCGGTTTAATTACTCCCCATGACTAGGGGTTGACATTGTTTCCTTTAATACATTTTTAAGGAGATGTTAGGTATGCAGAGACAGTAAAAATGAGCAGTGAACATTCAGTGAGGAACTTTATAGAAAACACTACTGAATTAACTTACAGTACATTTGTTAAACATGAGCACCTCTAATAATGACATTTCATTTAACAATGCCCTTTGTCTTTTCAGTTCATCAGTTACCTATTTCAGTAATGAACTGCAGTCATACCATTCTGATTTTCTCCTAATGTAAAGGCTCAGCTCACTTCACTGCCAGTGAAGCATGATGCTATTATTCAGTTCCTGGCTTAGGAAAAAAAGCTATAGAATATATCACAATTCTAATTGGCTAACAAATATTAAACCCTACGATTGTTAAGGGCACCCAGTGATTCTGTTTAGCTTTTGATGGGGATAAGTAAAATAAAAAAAGGGAAATGGTTTGAAGGAAAAAAAAAAACGTGGTTAGTGTGTATACTTTACGAGCAGTAACCCAAGTATCCATTGAAAAAATATGAGCACACATTATATTTAATAGCTCAAATGTTATCTTAATTCTTTATCAACAATTCATGCAGATAGCTTAATACCAAATATTTTAGTTAGGATTAACAATCTGTGAAACAGAAGGTTTAGCAAATGAGAGATGGAATTTGTTCTACCTGCAGCCGCAAGCAGAGGCAAATGTAAGCCCCTGGAAAGCTGGGTCGTGCTGGAGACATTCTTTTTCTGCCAAGTAAATGCAGGCAGATTCGGAAAATATTATGTCTCTTGCAGCCCTGATTTATCCCTCTTGTGGAAGGTAATGAAGCCTGTGTCCAAACTTCTTTTTGTCCCTTTTGCAAAGCTTTGCTGAGAATGAAAGATAGGTGCCTCCCTTGTTTGCCTTTTTCCACGTGGCAGAATCCCCTAAAGCATCTGCCCCCCTCTCTCTTTTGAACTCACCAAAACATCTCATTAGTAAAGGCAAGATTCAGCTCACCATCATCTTTCCCCAGCTGAGGCAAAGCTGCACAATTTACAATAGATCTTTGGAAAACTGCTTTTTACCGAGTGCTGCTGCATCTATAGATCTCTCTCAATTACCCACAGTAAATTTAGGCATTGTACAAGAGCAAATTTTACAGTCCATGAAGAGATGAAGTGAAATCTAGATGAAATTCATTGTGACAGATTCCCAGTTAGTGCTCTGATGTGTCTGTATTACAGAAGATAGACATTCTATTAGCATGGAAGCCCCCATAATGGACTGTGAATCATCTCAGGTAATAGAGATGCCAAGCAGAATGACTGAAAAGCACTATTGAATTCCATTAGAGCTCTTTGTTTTTAAATCAGTCATTTCTTGTGAATAACCAACTATACACTTCTTGACCCTATCTCCATGTGATAATTGTGGACTAATATTACAATACATTAATCTGAGTTACTGTGCGATTAGCATTTCAGTTGCAGGCTGATTCAGGGTTTCCTAAAATGCACGGGCCCTTTCCTTTGGACATTAGAACTTAGATCACAAATTTGCAGTTTTGCAAACGGCCTCTTCCATGATCCCTGGTTTCATTCTGTTTTGACATCGCTGGGATTGTTCCTCCATCAGAGTGTGTGCAAAGATGATGGACTTCGACTCTGCAACTTCTTGCCCCTTTTCATTTAAAGATTTCCCCTGCACCAGGTCAGCCAACCCTGGGCAAAACAATTAGCACCTCTGTGCTAAGTCTATAGAGAAACCATTTTAAATAATCCAGGTTAGCGAGTTTTTTTTTTTTTTTTAAATCGTAAGTGGGTAGCCAACCATTAGGAAAATAAAGAACATCACATTCTGCTGCATAAACAGCCCCACCTCATCGATCAATCAAATATGATTGATCAGACTTAGTAATTACTTGGATAATTAGGACCGGGGTTAGGTTTGTACAGTACTCTGAAGCCTTCGGGATGCCTGCATAATTACCAGTTGTACAGTAGACTGAGTTATGTGATTTATCCTGTTCAATTACAACATAAACACGAAGCACTTAGAAGAGACAGCCCGAACACCACACATTTCTTAATTCACTGCATTTGATACAAACCCAAGAGGTTGTCATGAAGCAAAGCTCTCCCTGACCACAAGCTCTGAAGTTCACATCTATACATGAAAAACAAAAACACATCTCTTCTCGTGTCTTGTGTCTTGCACCTGATTTACAAGGCAGGGGAGAGGTAATTTTGAAAGGGGACCGTGGTATCCAAAGTGTGGCAATGCCAGTTGAGTTGCTTCGATATGCTCTCATAAATCCCCCAGGACATCTTTAAAGAGAGTCGACTTTACATCTTCTGTCTACGATCATCTATTTTCACATCAGCATGAACAACATTATCCTCATCGCGGGAGGACCCGAGACCAGCGCCTCAACACGAGGCTCTCTCCTTAACGTTGTAATGACAGGTGTAAGATTAACTTTGTTAGGTGTCTAGCCACTCATGCAAACTAAATTAAATTAATGGAACAAATTTCTCTCATAATTAAGATAAAAATTCATGTCAGCTGTAACCTTGCTGTACACTAATTATATACAAATGATTTATCATCTGCTTCGCCCAGAATATTAATCCTTACCTCATTGATAACTGCAGCCAGTGTTAAGAGATGAGAGTTGATTAACTATGACAGATTGGGCAACCACAGCCCTCGGAGCCGGCACAACCAGTGAAACCAATAACACTCAAGTAGCTCTCCGGGTTGAAAATGCATTCCCATGGAAACAGATGCATGCTTAATGAAGGATACTGAGATTATTTTCAATAATGACTGATATTGGAACAGTGGGCAGAGCTGATCAATAACAATTAACCACTTAGTCTGCTAAAGACATGGTTAGAGAAAGCAGGTTATTTACACATTAGTAGAACCTTATTCGAAGACGCGTACTCCATAATGTCTCTATGCTGCACCGTTTCCCTTTTTTCCTGCCTGGGAGGGGTTCCATGGTGGAGAAATGGTAATGTGCCAAGCGCCCTCCTGTCGCCTCTTAGCGCCTGCTTATGAAATGAGTGATTGATGTTGCCAGCGGTTCTTTGGATGCTCTCAAGATAGCTGCCAAATGTATCAAGGAAGGTCCAAAAGCAACTGTGACCATGAAACTCATATTGCTTTGTAGGGATTTGGTTTGGTGGAGAACTTTACTGCCAAGGCGTAACTCAATTGTACAGAAAATTCTTTTGATCTCTCATTGTATGCTCTTTTATTTAATTTTAAAGAGTCCAAGACGCCTTGTGCAGATATTTAAGGAAACCTTCCGCTTTGGACTCCTCAGTCACACTAGCTGGAAAGAGCTTTAATAACAGAAATTTAATAATAGATAAGGCTTTCAAAGCTATTTGGAAATTTGCACTTTTATTTTGTATTAATTTGAATCACCCCAGGAGTCGAGATCTTGTAATGCTAATTACTAATATAGACTCCCAGAATCCCTGCCCTGACAGTCAGCTTGGAGAAATCCCAACTCCCTGGGCCAAAAAGTGTTAATAAAAAGTGATTAGCTACTTAGGCCAAGTCCTATTATAATAATGCATTATATTTCCCTTGAATGGGTTACGTGCATTCTCATCTCTCTGAATGAAGAAAATGGTTGAGGGAGATGAAAATCAGGCATTTTAGCTGGCATTGTGACTAAAAGAATCCAGCTTTAAAACAAAATAGGAGAAAATGCTTCTTTCTCCACACTTCTTAAATTTTGACTCTAGATCTGTAAATGCGAATGAACAGAAAATATACTCGGCATATGTGCCAGTCCAGCTCATCTATTTGTTCAGTTATGCGGACCTAGATTTGAACTAACGCTAGCAACTACGCCAGCTCCAACGTGGTAACATATGTGTTAGAAGTTTTACCTTTAGGTAAAGAAAAGAGCATAGCAACGTTGCCCTTTAGCCCTGTGGGACAGACATTCCCTGCTTACATCTTCAGCCACAGGGTAGCTGTGGCTGGGACTCCACTTGGATGCTAATGAATTTGGAACAACATTTATGTGGCTGAACAAAAATGAATCCTAAACACCCCAAGTCAAGCGCAGCAGACAAGAAATAGGCTGACACATTTCTATCAGGAAGGCAACCAGAATGTCAAACTCTTGAATGATATTGGGCCATCTCAGCTCTGTTTTATCATCTCAGTAAATAAATCTGGTGATGATTAACAACCATAAATACCTGTAAAGAATGCCCCATAAAAATCAAATCTTAAATGTACACCCCCCCATCTCCCTCCCATACCATTGCCCCCTCTCCCAATGAACCTTTTGCTAAATCTCCAGATGGAGACAGAACTACCTTTAACAAAAAGGTGGTGAGAGTAATAGTGTATTTCCTGCCTACAGGAACTAGAGTATTGGAAGGGGGAAAACAACAACAACAAAAAAAAAACAAAACAACCCAGCATTCTTAGGGTACAGGCTCATTATTTTATTTGCTGTCTTGATTGGACTATCTGTTTACTGTCTTTCCAAAAACACCGCGATCTTTCCCCCGTGCTGAAGACTTCAGTTTTTACTACAACTGAAAACAGTTACACCCCTATACCCTGGCTGGCAATGCAGTAGACGCAATTACCCTATCCCTATCGTCTGAACAACACAATTATTGGGAAGATAATAAGATTATCCAGGCTTTTGCTTCTTAAAATTATACTGAGGAACACCGGCTGAATACTGTTTCTTATGCATTCATCTTTAAAACAAATAAGGGAAGTAAAAATGTGCCGCTAAGCTAATGAGGACCGTGACACGGAGCCATAGATACATTTTCTCACTTGCCTAATGAGCAAAGTGACAGACAGTGAAACAGTTCACACTTGAGTAATTCCCTAGTCATCAGCAACTGCGGAGGGGCCCCTCCTGCCAGAGCTTTGGAGGGAGGTGGTCGGGAGATGTAATAAATAGACCCAGGCTCTGCCAGGGAGAATAAGTTATCACAAAGAGAGAGGTCTTGGGGTACACTCCCTGAGGAAATTTAACCAGAAAAAAAAAAAAAAAAAAAGAGTCCATTTAAGGCCTCTCCAGCCATACATTCAATTAGAATTAAATTAAAACAATGGAAAAAAGAATCACCTTCTCCTCACCCAGCCAGCTGCCCGAAGGCGGTTGGAAGGCAGTGACCCCTCCCCACCAAGGTCTGAACACTGCTTTTAAATGGTCTTAAGCAAGCTTCATTTCTGGGGAGAGTGGGCAAGGCCGGAGAGGGTAGGTACAGTCTAGGAGTGGTAGGTGTGTGTGTGTGTGTGTGTGTGTGTGTGTGTGTGAGATAGTTAAAAATAATCTTTTGACTGACTAGTTCAGGGGCCTCTGCGAAGTCCATGGGGGGGAAGGGTTGAAAATCCACCAGTTTTCCTGTTCCCTTGTTGGAAGGAAAGGAACTAAAACTTGCTCTATACCAACTCTCCGTCAGGCCCTCCTAATCCTTATTTTATCCTCATGCTGACTCTGGGACTGGGCCCTGTGCTGTTTCAGCCAAGGGAACACACCAAGGCCTCCAGACCACCACAAAGCCATTTGGTGAAGCTCACGTGGCCAGTAATGGAAGCCCTGAGATTCAAATTTTGGTCTACCGGCTCCACAGCCCACACTCTATCCACTCAGAAGAATCTCATGGGTCCCCTCACGAGAAGGCTGATAGAGGAGAAAGAGTTGAGAGAGAAGCCAACCAGAGAAATGTGGGGAGCACATGGTCCTTTTAAGCCATGAAAACTTTGTGTCTAGAAAAATAGTTCTTTGACCTGTGGATTGAGACGTAGAATTCTTTCACTTAAATAATTGTATTTACTTCATGAAGGCAGTCCCCATGCTATGGAGAGTGAAACAGGTCCAGATAATCTGGAAACCAGCCACAGGTCACACAGGTAGGGGGTGATGAAGCCGGGACCAGGCCAAGTTCCCTAGGTCATATGACACCACACTCACTGGCCTCTCTGCCCATAGAACATGAAGGTCTGTAGACATGCTAGGACTGCCTAAAGCTGCTGCAGTGTGATGGGAACAAATGATGTCCTGCAAACTGTGCAAAAAACTTTCTGATGCTTACATATTCTTTTAAAGATCTTATTTATTTATTTGAGAAAGAGAGAGCACACAAGCAGGGGGAGCAGCAGAGGCAGAGGGAGAAGCAGGCTCCCCACTGAGCAGGGAGCCCGATGCGGGACTCAATCCTGGAACCCTGGGATCATGACCTGAGCTGAAGGCAGACGCTTAACCAGCTGAGCCACCCAGGCACTCTGTTGCTTATATTTTTATTTGTTGAAAATTATTGGTAAGGAAGCGTTACTTGGAACTCTTCCAATTGGGTTAGTGTTAGGGGAAAACCATATATGTGAGGAGTTCCACCTTGTTTGCATGAGATTAGCTGCCATAAATTTAAGAGTCTGGATTCTTTAAAAAGAAGAAGACAGGAGGGGCACCTGGGTGGCTCAGTCAGTGAAGCATCCCACTCTTGATTTCCACTCAGGTCATGATCTCAGGGTCGCAGGTTCGAGCCTCGTGTCTGGCTCTGCGCAGCGCGTGGAGTCTGCTTGGCTCTCTCCCTGTACTCCTCCCCCAGTTCTCTCTCTCTCAAATAAATAAATAAATAAATATTTTAAAAAAGGAGGAAGACAAGAAAAGCCAGCCTAAAGTGTTTGACTCAGTCAACAAAGGAGGCTTGGTATTGATATCGTAACAACATTAGTTGTGTCCACTATTGGCTAAAGTGAAACGCGTACGTTATCTCTCATCATCATGACACCACCAAGGTGCAGGAGGCACTACTATTATTTTCGTCTTACAAATGAGACCCTTGACCCTTGTCACGGCCACTTTGTCCCTAGGCCCTGGCGTGTTGGTGTGACTCCGGGGCCAAAGGTGGCTCCCAGGATACCAAATATCCAATATGTTCAGTCTTCAGACATTTGTTCTGACGTCATTTATATCACACGTACATATGGATTAAAACCTATTTAAAATATCTGGCACATTCTGTATCTTTTCATCTTAGTGCTTTAATTACCACAGTATCCTCCACATCAGAGTGGGCCCGTTTACTATGTGCCGGTGTGCCATCTTTTAGAGAGTTCTTTACTTTATTCAAATTACTAATCATTTAGAGTATCACTAAAAGCCTTTCTCCCTCGCTCCCCATGCATGCTTAACCTAATTAACTATAAATGAGGAAAATGCTCTCCACATTAAAAGAAAATGTTAACGTATAAATTATCCCAGTCTTTCTGGTGAGGCTAAGGACTCCTTTAGACAGCTCAACTGTGGGGGCAGACACTCTGTTTCGGTGTTCTCAGTGCCCTCCTTCCATAGAACGGGCCAGAGAATTTTCAGTTCATGGTGGGTCCCTTCCTTGGTATTGATTATGATGCTGTATATAATCTCTCAAATTGTCCCTCCTTGTGTTTGCTTAAGTACTCTCAGGAAACTAGAAGGATAAAGTGGAAAGCATCTCAAATTGCTTTCAGGAGAGCCCCCTAGGGTAGGAAAATAGCAAGTGACATCCTAGACTTGTCCCTCAGTACAGGAAATCCTGATCGTCACCTGCCTCTGTAGACAGAGCATCTCAAGGAAGCCAGAAGTGTCCTGCAAGCCTCAGTGCACAGATCCCCAAAATATCCTCCCTCTGGCTGACACCACCCAACCACTCACTCCCGATGCTGCCTTCCTTGGGGGCCATTAGATGGTCGACACAAATGGGCAAAGGTCTTCTGAAAACTCTTATTAGAAAGAGTGCCCATTAACACATTAATCTGAAAGCCCAGATTAATTTATCAAATTGTCCTAGCTTTAACCTTTGAGAGCTGAGGGCAGGCCTCTGGCAGAACAGAATGTGGAGAAGGAAATTGGCTACCAGGCAGGAGGAGAGGCCGGGACTTTAGATCATCCCCAGGGGAGACTTTTGGGGAAAGTCCCTGAGCAGCTAATGGACACCAGTGGAGGCCAAGTGTCAGGGACAAAGCAGTGAGGACAATGGGTGGCAGTGCCCAAAGCAGGATTCCACACACTTCAGCTTTGCTCGTATTTGTCCCTGCTTTGAATACATGTGATGGATTAGGATAGGCTAGTCTGAGATTGTAGCAACTAGGACAGTGCAACTGGTATAGACAGTTCCTGATTTCCTCTTCTATGACGCCTTTACTTCTCTCACCCTGTGCTCTGCTTGTCAAGTGCATGATAAAGCCCACTTCATTCCTATAGCTCTGGGGGGGAACTCTAATCTTCGGGGGCATTAGTCGAAGGTTCCTGCCCCCCAGCTTTGTTGTGCATTTACACCTCCTGCCCTGGGCTCTGTGTGGTGGGGAGTAGTGGAGGCTGTGATCAGGCCACTGGGGGATGCCCGAGTCCAAGCAGGCTTAACATCCACATATGCAGTCAATTCTTGATTATCCACACCAATGGTCTGTGACCCAGGCCCTGGTAATCCCAAATAATTGACAATCCAAAAGGAATTTCTCTTTGGTTTTGGAATATGCTCTGATTTTTCCAGCCGAAGCTCTCCTTCTCCCACTTATGCTTTCCTTGGTAGGATATTAAGAATCATTTATGTTCCTTTTGCTGGGCATGTGGTCTGAGCAATGGCTTGAAGTCAGCCTCAGATTGAAAATTTGCCTACTCCATAGACAAATGATTCCCTTGCAGGCAGTTGAATTTGACAGTATCATATATTGCATAAAGAATAGTCTGTCCGGGCTAGTGTTGTTCATTCATTCATTCATTCACCCGTTTGACACACATGCATTGAGCTTCTACTGTGTTCTAGGCACTGTACTATGAATTAGGGATATAGAGATGAAAGATTGAGCCCCAGCTCTTGAGGGATATACCGTCTAGTGGGACTTAATGGAATAGAATTTAGTATCTTCCTTTTGACCTGCATATGCCCACTGCATATTCATCTATCACTCCCATTTTCAGCTTAACATCTATCTAGCTCCCTTCATTTGAGAAGTTTCCATATTTGGGGGGAAGAGCTGTAGGTGATTATTGGGTTGGTTGGGGGCTCCCACGGATGGAAAGAACCAGACCACTCCATTTTTGACCATCAGATATACCAAAAATGAAGAGATGGCTAAGTGGGGTGTACATATGCAGTAGATTTTGAATGTTTGCATTTAAAAAATTAATGTTTTAACACTCCAAAAAGTATAGTGTTCATATAAATTTGTGTGGAGAAAATGTCAAAAGTCTAAATTTCAGGCCTTTTATGAATGTGAGATCTGACTGCTCCTCCTTCTGTTCCTCACTCACATGCAAACCTTGCACCAGGTAGAGCCCTGGCTGGAGGGAGGGAGGTCTAGATGGGGCTGAATGGAGTCGGTGTAATGCTCAGAAGGACCTCTGCAAATATGAAGTAGTTGGTCCATGGCTCTCTGCCCTGCGGTCAAAAGGAATAGTTCTCAGCAAGACAGACACATCTTAAGTACTTTGACTCAAAAGGCATCAGATCAATTTGTTTCTACAAAGTCGGCCTGTTCCCACTGGAAGAATCTGATGGAGTACATAGCAAGTGACTACCACCAGTCTGTTAAGTCCATAGATTCCTAGTATGATCCCTTCTCCCACCACTCCCATCACACACTAATGTCAATCCTCAGTCCTCTTCTTGAAAAGCCCATGGAAGATAAGGAAATTCTGACAATGTGAAAATTGGGGTTAAAGGTCAGAGGTTGTCATTTACCTTCTGTTTTTGTGTCTGGGAAGGTAAAGAGCACACTAAATAAATTTCTGGCGACAATTCACCCATTTAAATTCGTTATGATGGATGCTGTATAATTGATGTTGTCTTAACCCCCATTGCTTATTAGCGACTTTGCAGGAGTTCCCTCCTGGAGAAGATCAATGAAATGTTTATAAATTGGTTTTTCAGATAATATGCATGCTACGAGGCATTTTCTCTCTGTGTCTTGTCCTCTACTTAATGTTATGACTCAGAATCATTAACTCTCACCTCCGAGATCCTGGGTCCCTTGTGCGTTGAGAAATGCAGAGTAGTTTGGGTGGCCAAGATGGAAAAAGCCCTGGGCTATCTTCTTGGCTAATTTGGTATACTTGCAACATCTGCCCAGTAGCCAGGATTGTAGCCTCAGCTCTGCCCTTGGCCCTGTTCATACACAGCTCAGGCCTCCTGGCAGAAGTAGGTATTTTCTCCCTTTTTTCAATTTCTTTCAGAGTTCCCAATGCCTCATTACAAAAATCTCTATTCCTCCAGTGACTTCTACTTTATTCTTTCTTTTATATCCCCAACACCTAGTTAGTTCTCTCTTTTTTTTTTTTTAGTTATTTCCAACAGGAGTGATTCACATGTCACACAAATTGGCACTGGAATTTTTGTGGTTGCTAAAAAGACATTCAGAAGTCAATCCTTTAATATTTAACATTTCCCACAGGAGAACTTGTGGTTTAGAGGCATTTTCTTGGTGTGTGTGTGTGTGTGTGGGGGGGGGGGTTTGTAGGTCAAACAGTGAGAACTGGAAGTTGGAAGCCATAAGAAGGCCAATAGGATCAGACTTGGTTGTGGTTGTGGTTATTAAGAAGCATAAGGTATGGGCAGAAGGTCCCATTAGTTCTGCTAGTTGAGAAGGATGAAGTTAGTGAAAACTTTTATGAAGTTCAAATCAGGGTCATTTTATAAAGCATGTGATGATTTGCTATCCTTTGATGGAAAAATCCATTACTTAAGTAGGAGCTAATATTTAGCAAGCATTTATTGTGTCAGGCACTGTGTAAGTGCTTTGTAGAAATGCAACTCACTCAAGCTTGATGCTTCTATGAATATGACCTTCAATAACCCCTATTTTGCAAAGCTAGGAAGTAGAGAAGCTAAGAATTAAACTTGGGTCTGTATGACTCTAGAGTCTGAGTGTTTGACCATCACCTGCTAATAGCACAAAACTCATGCTTAGCAGTTACTCTGAGAGCAGTGGGGACAAGATGGCATTCAGTCTAACATCCTTCTTCCTTAACTCTCATGGATGGGAGAGGCAGCTGGGATGAGCACTGCAGCGTGGTCCAGGTACCTACTGCTGGGTAAAAAAAAAAACATCCCCGGGGTGCCTGGGTGGCACAGAGGTTAAGCGCCTGCCTTCGGCTCAGGGCGTGATCCCGGCGTTATGGGATCGAGCCCCACATCAGGCTCCTCTGCTGGGAACCTGCTCTCCCTCTCCCACTCCCCTTGCTTGTGTTCCCTCTCTCGCTGGCTGTCTCTATCTCTGTCAAATAAATAAATAAAATATTTAAAAAAAAATCCCCAAACTTCCTATTTTATAGTATCTCATGATTTTGTGGCTCAGGCATTTAGTCAGGGCTCACTCTGCTGGGCAATCCTGCCCCAAGTAGCTTTGATTTAGGTCACCTAGATTCAGCTGATGGGTGGGTTGGTCTAGAGGCTTCAAAATGACTTCATTTGCATGTCTGCCACTTGACAGGGAAGGTGGAAGGTGGGGTTCAGTTGAGACTGTGATCATAGCATGGTGGCCTTGGGGTGCTGGGACTTCTTATAGGGCTGCTTGGGGCTCCCAGAGAGTATTCCAAGATATAGAAAGTAGATGTTTCTGGGCTCTTAAGCCCTGGGCTCAGCGTTTGCACATCATTTCTACAGTGTTCTTAAGCTCATTGAAAGGAGAGTGCATTCTCACTCCATCCCATGTATTCCACTTATTGCCCTCCTCTAGGCTCCAGCCTCCTCCTCCCGTAGTCCTCTGAAACTCACCTTTGCGCACTCACCAAGAAACCTCCTCATCACCAAATTAAAAGACTTGGGTTTTTTTTCTTTTTTTAATGTCTATATCTTATGTAACTTCTCTGGGACGGCTGACTTTCCCAATTATTTCTTTCTTGAAAGTCTCCTCTGTTGATCATTCACACTAGTTTCTCTTCCTCGGCCTTCCGTTTAAATGCTGGTTGACCTCAGAGTTCAGTCTTTTGGCCTCTTGCCTTTACTCTCTACCAGTGGTTCTCTACCAGGGACAGTTGTGCTCCCCAGGGACATCTGGCAATGTCCAGAGACAGCTTTGTCACCACAACTGGAGCGCTACTGGAATCGAGTAGGTAGAGGCCAGGAATGCTGCTAAACATCCTGCAGCACACAGGACGGCCCCACAACAAAGAATTATCCTTCCTCAATGTCAATGGTGACCCAGAAACCTTCTTACGGCCTTGAAAGGGGGCACTGGAGAGAGAGGGCGAATCTTGGTAGCTTCCCCTCCTTGGGGCGCTATCTCTGAAAAGGGGCACCTTCTTGGCACATAGCATGATGTAACGGAAAGGCAAAGGCTTTGTGGTCAATGGATTTAGGTTCAAATTCCAACTCTCCCATAGCAGAGATCATAATTTCTATTTTGCGAAGTTGTCTAGATGACCAAATCAGATAATGCATGTAAAATACCAAAAACACAGTAAGTTCATAAATGCTAACCTTTCTCTTTAAATCACATAGCAGATGTCCCCCTCAAGACTGGGCTTGGTTTACCATGTAATACCTTCAAGGTACCTGCTGCACCATAACAATTGAATAAATATTTGCAGGAAGAATATGAATAAAGCCACTTCAACCTCTTTAAGAGGTTGCTTGCCCTGAGAGCTCTCTGTCTAGAGGTGTTTTTTTTCTTCGGCCCTTGTTGGACCTTGTTTAGAGGTGAGTTTCGTAACTCTAATTGCATTATATAGCCCAGTCCCATCAGCATAATAACCAGTGAGGTTTTATGAGTCCAGGTCATTGGCTTGGCTTGTAACCCTCCAATTAGAGAGCAGGTGACTGCCCATAATATAGGGTAGTAAACACGGACAGCCTTGCTCTCTTGCAGTTATAGCAAAAGTAGCAGAGGAGGATTTCAGAGGCCTATGTGGTACCTCTTGATCCTTAGTATTGATACTAACTGTAAAAGGAAAGGTTTACATGTTTGGGGGTCTCTCTTCCTCTACCTTTTTGTGCCTAATAAGAAGGTTGACCAACCTAACCTAATTTTTCTGAGATTCAGAGAAAGAATCACAATGGAGACTACTTCTTTGGGATTTGGTACAATGTAAATCAGTAACATTTAACATGTATGCCCCTGTCTCCTTCAGACCTACTCTCCACATGGTCATCAAGGTAAGCTTTTGGAAACCCAAAGCTCATAATGCCCTTATCCTCTACTTCCTATTATGTTAGGATAAATCCAAAATTTTATAACATGGCATTATAAATCCCCATGTGGTTAGGCTTCTTTATTCTCTGCTCGTCCTCCTTCAGACTTTGATTCACTTGCCTGACTATGGCAAAGCCCACTCACAGAGTTGTGTATCTCTCTGTCTTGGTCCTTGGCCAACTGATACAATTGTTCCTTTTGTAGTGTCCTTCTTTGATTGACATCAATCTCTCTCTCATAAACTCTTCACTCTATTACAGCAGGGACTGTGTGTCTTCTACCCTTCTATCATATCCCCAGAGCCTGACACATAATAGCTGCTCAGTAAATACTTCTTAAATGATAAATACTTAAGCAGAATAGATGATATCATTAGTAGTTATCATTTCTCAACTTCAGTCTTGGACCTAACCAAAGCCCACTTTTGTTAAAATAGGTAACTACCACTTCTAAACCAAAGGAGATGTGAGCTAGAAACAGAACGAGTTCATTGATGATGATGGTGATGGATAATATATAGATAATATTAATATATAATTAAATTAATTGAACAATTTTACCTAACACTTCAATCTTAGTATTTATTGAGTGCTCACTCACTGTGTGCCAGGTAGTATGCTAGGTAATGGAGATAAAATATGGAGCAGACACTGTGACTCTCAGATATTATCTCATTCAATAGGTCTATTAACTAGGTACTATTATTTTCCCACTTTATGGACAAGAAATTGTGGAAGGTTAAGTAAAGTCATGTTCATACAGCCAATAAGTTGCTGATAGAGCAGGTATTTGAACCCAGGGGTGACTCCAAAGTTGTTAGCCATTAAATCGTATAATTTTTAAAGAAAAGAGATTAGGGGAGGGCTAGTGCATCAATCTAAGGAGGTAATAGCTCTTGGCAAACACTGCAGCTACTAACAGATCCACCAGCATCCAGAATGAACTGGGCATCATTGCATTCCAGATACTGTTTTGGGTGCCATGTATAATTTTCTCTAATCTCCAAAGGATTCTACTGGTAGGAATTAGTCTCCACACCTTACAAGGCTCAGGTGGGAGGAAGGGGCAGGAAGGAGAGCAAAGGCAGGTGGGACGCTTGAAAACTTCCAACTTCAAAAGTCTTTTCAATATAACTTTCAAATTGTATTTTAAAGGCAGGAAAACCTTTGAATTCAGACTCAATAAACCTAGAATTTATAATATTGAGACACTGAATCATAGACTTTTACAACTGAAAAAAGACCTGAGAGATCATCTAGTCTAAGCCCTTCATGGGGCCTCTGATTGAGTATAAAATTAGATAAATCTTAGGTAGCTCAAAACTTTTATTTTATTCATATAATGTCATGATTTATAGGCCAATCCCAACTTGCCATTTTAAAAGACCTACTCAGTTTAAATGAATTAGTAACCACTTCAATCAATTTATAACTACGGTTGTGTGTAAGAAAAGTGTATTTCTTTATAAATATTTTACATTTGTAATAGTTACTAATTCAGATAGGAGGTCACCAACAAGGTTCCTCTCAGTGGAGGAATGAGAAATGAATGAGATTTTATTATTCAAAAAAGTCTCAAGATCTGAGGCACACATATATTATAGAGTAGAGAAGCACATTCCCAAAGTGAGATGAAAGTTTTCCTTCCCTGATCCTTTCCTCCTTCCCTCCCTCCTTCTTTCTTTCTTTTAACCCCATGCTACTGCTGTATTCTATTGTCTTGGACAAGCGAGGATAGCTCATATCTTAAAGCTTTAAAGTCATCTGTAGGATCTAGAATGCTTCTGGCTCCCCAGGCCATTCAAAAAGAATAACTTTGAGTAGAAAAGATGACACTGTTGGTGAAATTGAAGGCTCACCTGAGTTTACTTTAATGGGGGACCCCAACTCTCCAGGGGGAAATGTCGGCAAAGATATCACTGGGAGCTCAGAGGAAAATATTATGTTCTAACCTTTTAAAAATTAATCCAACTATTAGCAGGGATCCCAACTGTATTTCATTCAAGCCATAATCCGAAAGGTACGATGATTAAACCAAGACAAATGTAGTGTCATAAGCAAATGTCATGCCATAGATTTACCTACCAACAAGACATTGGCATGGTTCAGGTCAGAGGTTAATTAAAGACATCGAAAGGTCATTCTGTGATTAGGTGAAAGCAGAGTTTTAATAGGGCATCAGTCCGACCCACACTGACAGAAGATTTATGCCAGCCGCGATGACACCGCCACGAATCCTGCTGATAACAAGAGCCTCAATATTGGACTGAACAGAATGATGAATGGAGCACATATCTCTTCACACTTCTCATTACAAGCTCTTTCACTCCTGGTGGCACTTAGCAGCATTTATTTACTGGGGTTTAAAGGTGTGGGACAGCAGGACAGTATATCTAATACTTTTAAATGTAGACTTGTGATATAAAAATGAAACAAGAGATAAGATTAGGTCTTTGAATAATTGCACAGCTTTTCTTCCAAGATTATATTCACTAGGACTAACATTATTTTTCCCCCCTAATGTTCTTCTGGTGTGTGAGCAGTTCAAGAAAATTAATTGTCTGAGGCAGAAGGTCAGGGGGAAAAATTACTGATAAGCATTAAACATGCTATAAAATAGCACCTCGCCACATTCTGCCTTCCATGGCCCTCAGGATGGGAACAAAAGATAATATAAAGAAAAGGATATACACATTTCCCTCTATGCCATATTTAGTGTTGTTTCAGTGCTGTTCTTATTTGGGTTCAATTAGGTATAGGATCTAGAAAGAAAACCAAATAAAGGAAAAACAAATACAAATCACACAACTTATAATATTGCTCAGCTGAAAGCAAAATGTAAGAGAAAGCAAAGCCCTGATGAATAACGTTTACTTTTTCACGAAACTCCTTTTCAACATGTTATATATTTATCAAACCACTAGAGTGTAAATTCTATGAATAAGTCCTATCATCTCTCCACCAGTAGACACCATGAAAATTATAACTACAGAAAATTGTTAGTATTATAAAAGGGCTACTTTCTGCAGATTCGAACATATCAGCTGCTGCAATTTCACAATGGAAAGCTCGGACTCTTACTGCTTGGGCCACCAGCCCCAGGCCGGACCTGGGGAAGATCACAGCACACCTAACCCCAAGTCGATTCTCACATTTATTCAGAAACCAAGATGAGCCGGCCTGAATGGAAGTCTTGGAGCTGGAGGCTTGCTGCAGGAGAGCTCTGAGAACGTTGTCTTCCTTTTCTTCCCCCAGCCAATTGTATTCACGGGTAGGGAACAAATTGCAGGTGGATTTACACGAAGTCATAATTCAGCCCAGCCCACACAACCACCTGGAGCCATAAGAATGCAGATGTGTGCGTGTCAAGCAGGCATACAACTTTAGGACCCACTTCTTGGCACCAAACAAACTAAATAAGCACTTTGAGTGGCTGATTGAACCCCATCTGAGAGTATACAAGCTGCTAATCATGAGGAGGATTTCCTTGTTGGCTTTTATGACTTTTAACTTAGGATTTTCATTTGCCCTGTCGAATGCCAGCTGGAGAAGTTTTCAGAATAGACCATATGGCTGCACAAAAGAGCTTCTTTTCTCCTCCAGTCGGATCTTCTCAGGCTCATTTATGTAGGCAACCTGCAGTATTCAAATGAAAGGCCATTCATTGCAAACCAGTCCTTGCTGGGAACCCAGGTCTCAGCCAGGCCACTTATTTCACCAAGTGGCCATTAGCAAGATCAGCATGGCGGCCATCACGGAAGTATATTGATCAATTTCTGCCAGTCCACCTTCTGTCTGCTAGTGCTCACAGAGCCTTCAGTAGTGTGTGTGTGTGTGTGTGTGTGTGTGTGTGTGTGTTGTAGCTGTTGGAGGTAGCTGGAATCAGTATATAGTAGAATGGGGGAAAGTAGTGAAGTTCTGCAATTTGTGTATAGAGAGTATAATATTTTCCAGACTACTAGGAAGAAATGCCCCCCTGAGGTTTTATTTTACTTTCAGAGAAAACTTGAAGTGAACCAGTGTAAACAGCCTGTGCCCACTTCCCACTGCAAACCAGGAGACTGAAATGGTATGAAAATAATACGATATTATTTCTTCTTTCCTTTTCAGTACCAGGAACATCTTATGGGAGAATTTGGGAAAATTCTACTCATTCAGAAAAAATCCATAAAAAATCCAGCGATGAACTAATGTTTATTGATAACCTATTCTGAGATAGGTGTTACAAAGGACCTAAAAAAAGACCCTGCCCTTCATGGGCTTAAGACTCACTGAGAAGACACACAGAAACATCAAAAGTATGAGTCCCAACACAAAGCGAGGCTGCATCTGATAAATACTAAAGAAACAGTATAGAGTTTGGCAAATTTTTCTGTAAAGGACAGATAGTAATTACACTAGGCTTGCATGTTACATGGTTTCTGGCTCAACAACTCAGTTCTGCCCTTGTAGAGAGAAAGCAGCTATAGACAATACTTAGATGAACGGTGTGGCTGTGTCCCAATGAAATTGTTATTTACAAAAATGGATGGCAGGCTGCATTTGCATGGAGGACCAGGCTTTGCTCACTTCTGGCAGAGCCATTAAGTTGTATGGGTATTTAGAGAAAGGAGGGAGGAGTGTTAACGTGGGTTGAAAGGAAAGTCTTCATGTAGTAGCAGGGGATGGACGACTCTGTAGGAATTAGGCAGAGAGGTGATATTCTTGGTGGGAACACTGTACACAAAGGCTATGCATAGTAGGAAGGCTCTGTGTTGGGGTGGGTGGGAGTAAAAATAGAAAAAAATGGGCTTCTCCATGATAGCAGCAGAGGGAAGGGCATTTCCTCTTCTAACAAGCAATTGCTGAGAGATTAAATGCACAAATAGGTCCTGAGATGCTTATCCCTAAGACCACAGTGTCCCGTTTAGGTCCTTTGGCTCTTTGACCAGGCTATGTTTCTAGCCCATCTCTTTTCGCAGGATTGGCATTTCAGGCTCCAGGGTACAGAGGTGTCAGCCCACAGAAGAATGAAATTCATTGTATGACTATCCGGGAAAGTTCTTTTGCAATGTCTTCTCTCTGTTGTCAAGAGCTGCACACCAGTCCAAATGACCGAGGTCGTTCTAAATGTCTGTGTCTCTGATGACAAGAGCTCCCAGTTCAAGCTAAACGCTAAACCAAAAGGGTGACATTTCTTTTTTTAATTTTTTTATTTAAATTCAATGTATTATTAGTTTCAGAGTAGATTTCAGTGAGTCATCAGTTGCATACAACACCCAGTGCTCATTACTTCAAGTGCCCTCTTTAATGCTCATCACCCAGTTACCCCTCCCCCCGCCCTCCTCCTCTCCAGCAACCCTCAGTTTATTCTCTATAGTTAAGAGTCTCTTATGGTTTGCCTCCCTCTCTGTTTTTGTCTTATTTTTCCTTCCCTTCCCCTATGTTCATCTGTTTTCTGTTTCTTAAATTCCACCTGAGTGAAATCATATGGTATTTGTCTTTCTCTGACTAACTTATTTCGCTTAGCATAATACCTTCTAGTTCTATCCATGTCGTTACAAATGGCAAGATTTTGTTCTTTCTGGTGGCTGAATCATATCCCATTGTGTGTGTGTGTGTGTGTGTGTGTGTGTGTGTGTATACATATGTATATATATATACATATATACATATATATATATATATATATATATGTATATATGTATATATATATATATATACCACATCTTCTTTATCCATTCATCTGTCGATGGACATTGGGCTCTGCCCATAGTTTGGCTATTGTGGACATTGCTGCTATAAACATTGGGGTGCAGGTGCCCCTTCGGACCACTGTTTGAATCTTTTGGGTAAATACCTAGTAGTGCAGTTCCTGGGTTGTACAGTAGCTCTATTTTTAACTTTTTGAGGAAGCTCCATACTGTTTTCCAGAGTGGCTGCCCCAGTTTGCATTCCCACCAACAGGGTAAGAGGATTCCCGAAAGAGTGACATTTCTAAAAGTACATTAATCAGAACACTAGTTTGGTCAGATGATTCCAGAAAAAGAGGGTTCTATGGTGTGAACTATGCTTCCTCCTAGAGATTGACCAGGTAAGTCAGAAAATTAAAGGACATGAGGCCTGTTGCAAAGAGATCTGTTAGCTTGCATAACCATGAATTTCCCAAATGTTTCACCACAGAATCTTTTTCCATGAGGCATCTATGAACATTTCATGGAACCCATTTTGGGAAACAATGCTTTAAAGAAACAGACATAGGAATAAATACTGTGAACAGTTTCTAGTCATGGCTTCAAGTTCACATGAAAGACTAAGGGGGGGTTAGTGAGAGAGAGAGATTTAAAAACTCAAATGACTCTTGAGGGGTATAAGTGTGGGGTGGAATGGAGGCTTCTTATTTCTTGTAGCTATTTAAAGTCTACTGGTCCCAACGTACCCAGAATGTTCCAATTTCATGTGAACAGGAATACTAAAATGCCAAGATGCGATAGCAAAATATGGGAGCAGGATATTTAAACTTATTTTCTTCTTCTTTTTCCTTATTGTTGTTGATGTTCAACTTCTGGCTTTGTTCCTTTCTTCCATGTCCTTCTGGAGCCTTTGTTTGACTGAAAGCATGAAAATGATTGTCATCCTGAGCTATTCTTGGCAGGCAGAACTGAGCTTGGAGGGAAAACAAACGTATGATTAGCAAGTACATAAACATCCCCGTCCAGGCCTAACTCCCCTCCTCTGTGTTGCAGAGGAGGGCTGTGCAGAGGAGCGAAGCAACCAAGAATTCCATTGCAGTATCTGGAGAATTCACTGGGAAATTCTGTGAAATTTGCTGCTAACAAAGTCAGACATTACAATCTAATTAAACATGCTCCTATGTCGAAGAGGCTGTACTTAGCGTTTCATAGCATTTTCTTTTTTTCCTTCTATGTGTTTCCAAGATGTACTAATTTTTATGCACCGTATAGCTATTTAGTTTTGTTAGCTCATTCATTTAGTAAGTATTTATTCAGGTCGTACTGTATATCAAATACTTGCAAATCAATGAAGAATATGACAGGATCCCTGCCTTTGAGAAGCAGATGGTCACGATGGGGAGAGAGACACAGAAGCTAATAAATGTAATCAGGCGTTCTAGATGCGTGCTAGATCTCTGTATAGGCAGGGGGCAATCCAAGGAAGCAGTTATCAGTTCTACCTGGTAGTGCCAGAAATCTCATGCAGGGGCTGGGTTTAGAACCAAATCTTGAAAAATGAGCAACGGGGCATGTATCAGACAGATAGGTAGTCACACGATCCAGAAATGCTTTGCTGGTTAGTTCCATGTGCATTTAGTGATCCGCAAATCCTTGCACCCATTCCATCTCTATACCATCTTGTAGCTGAGAATATTTTATCATCAGGAACCTTTACATTGAAATGCATGAACCCAAGGTGGTGGGTGTTCAAGATGATCTACTGGAGTGTGGAAAGAAAATGCCAGAACTTTAAAAATTTCATCTTGCGCCTTTGAAATTTCTAGTTTTGAGTTTTACAATGTGCATATGAAAACCATCATACATGCTTATAATTTATAATTAAATATCCATATGTTGGTGGCAAATGGTGCAAATTCTTTTTCACTGATGGGACACATGGTCCAAAAGCTTTGTAGACCACCGTTATTCATGATTGATCTGTGAAGTGATTGCAAGTATCTTAGATTTGTCTTCTTTATTCCATAGACTATTCCTCGGCATTTTCTTAGACATTAATTTATTTTTAGTGATAGTAATATACTATCCTGCCTCTATTATGTTCCAGGTTTTGTACTAGGCACTTTGCATAAAGTACCTCACTTTACTTTTCTAATAGTCCTAATGAGATTGAAATAACTATCCCAGTACGTGATCAAAAAATTTAGGAGCATAGAAGTTTAGTAATGTCCTCCAGATTAAAAGGTGGCAGAACCAGGGCTGAAACTAGACGTAGTTTGATTTAAGTGACAATGTGTTGAACAATTAACAATTGCCTTTTCAAAGTCAATGGCAATAAATTCCTAATGTGCTTTCTTTTGTCGAAGGTGTTAGAAATTAAGTATTCATAGCCTTTCTGCTCTAATTTTTCTATGAATGTGTGTATGCCTGTGAATAAAAGTGAACTCTGGATCCTATTAGATTTATTACTGAGCCTTCTATGATTGCCATTTGATTTTTGAAAATGTATTTCTTCTTTGATCTAGAAGGAATTATCCATCTCCGAGAATATAAATAGGAAACATGTCTTTAGTACTTACTATATGTTAGACATTGTAAAACAAAAAATCTTTCCATATAACAGCACATCTCCAGCTAAATTACTACCCAGGTAATAGCTAGTAAGTAACGGAGCCCAAATTCTAATTCAGGCAGTGTGATTCTGGCTTTGGGACCCACGCTATGCTGCTAAGCATCAGGCTATATTCTTGCCCCATAAAGGGGCACAGAGTTGCCTTAACAAAAATGTTCATTGTGGCTTTGTTTGCAATAGTGAAAAATTGGAAGCAACCTAAATGCCCATCAACGACATCCATCACTATATGACGTTCCCTGTGGTACCTCCACGTGGAATGAAATACGATAAATGCTATGCAGCCAAGAAAAATGCTAATGGTATGGGTTTCCTAGGACAGCCATAAGGAGTTTCCACAAACTGGGTGGCTTAAGACCACAGGAATTTCTTCTCTCACTGTTCTGGAAGCCAGAGGTCCCAAATCAAGGTATCAGCAGGGCCACACTGCCCCTGAAGGCTCTGGCAGTGTGGAGGTTTGGGGAGGGGGGAAATTTTTGCCTCGTCCAACTTCTGTCATCTTCAGCTGTTCCTTGGCTTGTGGCAGCATCCTTCAAGCTCTGTCTTGTCTTCACATGGCCCTCTCCATGTCCAAATCCCCCTCTTTTTCCTTATAAGGACACCAGTCATTGGATTTAGGGACCCTATGTACAGAATGATTTCATCTCAAGATCCTTAAATAATTAAAATTTCAAAGACACTATTTCCCAATTAGGTCACATTCTCAGGTTCTGGATGGACATGAAATTTGGGGGAACATAACTCACTATACTCACTTAAACCTATACCTATTAAGATGCAAAATGAAATATTATTAAGTAAAAAAATCCACTAAAAAGCAATATGCCTAGTATGATTTCATTTTTGTAAAAAAGTATATGTTCACATGCGTGTGCACATGCATAGAAAAATGTTCAGAAGAGTACACACCAGAATACTAATATTGATGATCTCACTGCAACAGTATTATGGGTAATTTTTGCTTTTCTCTTTATTGTTTCCCATACAGTCTTTTTGCTATGAAAAGAAATAATCAGAGAAACAATTTCTGGGTTTTTTTTTTTTTAATCTACATTTGACTCGAAATTTCCCAAACACTTTAATGACAGAGTACAAAATCCTATTGGTCTTAGACTTTTGATGCTTATAGAAAATCACTTCAGGAAACTGTTAGAAAGGATTTGGCTTTTTGTTTGCACAGAAAAACACTTTATCAGCTCTTCCCAGGTTCCAAACCCCAAGTCCTTTGTCAGTGCCCACCTCGCCTCCCCCCCATTAACTACAAAAACTCTCTAAACTCAATTTTTTACCTCTTGGTTATGGTCATACATCTTTTTTTTCACCACAGAATCTTCAGATATTAGACAAAAGGTTTTAAAAATATTTTACAGTGTGAATCGATATTGCTTTAATTTTTCCATGTGCAAAAACTCACCTTCCCACCAACATTGTGATTCAAGGTAAAGATCGTGTCCCACTTCTTTGTCTTCTCTTATGGTGATAACCTATCTCCGAATGCGTAGAAAACGTGCTTATCTGAGAGACTGATTTTTCTGCGCAAAGATACCTTTTTAACGTAAGTGCTGAGTTCCTATAATGGCCTGATGTTTTATGCGAAGTTGAAAGGCTTTTCCGGGTTCTGATGCCTTTTCTTTGAGGCAAATCTGCTGTTCCTCTCGGCGTGCTCACTGTTGATCTCTTACCGTCAGCTCTTTGGGCGAGATTGTTTCCGTACTTGCTGTCTCCGCAGTCCGAGTTCCAGTCCCTTGGGATGTTCACACTAATTTTGTCATCACATTTGCAATTTATTTTCATGAAAAATACATTTGGGGTTCTAAACATGGAAAATAATGTTGAGAACATTAACAGATCCATATGGTCAAATTTACTATGATGTTCCTGCCAGGCGGAGAACTCTCTGGGGACACAAACTGGGCTTTCTCCCTTCTGTACCCCCATGTCTACTACCCTATCTGGCCTATAGCACTCACTAAATGGGCTTGCTTATATGGCTTTCAAGACACTAGGCCTCCCATCAGCTTATTCGGCTGAAACGCAGACTATTATTTTCCCATCACAGATGGGCAGTGACAGTGCCTGGCAGCCCGAGGAGAAAGAGGGCCAGCAGATTCTTCTACCTTGCTTCTCAGTGTACAAACTTGTCTCTAGGATACAAGGCATGTGAGTGTCTTGGTCTTCAGCTCTGGGCACACTTGTTTCTAAGCTGTGATTTAGGGTCAAGCCAAGGATCAACGCGAGGAGGAGTTCCTTCAGTGACCATTTCTTAATGAAAAGGATTAAGGATCGAGGATATGTTGTCAGCTCCCCCATGTATTCTACTGCAGTTCTCAGCCAGGCAAGATATTTGGAACAGCCTCTCTGCTTCCATGTCCCCAACCCGTGCCATGCACTTTCTCTCCATGAACGCTCCGTGTAGTGCCTGGGACCAGCAAACCAACACAGACAATGTCCATGAACACCCCCACACACACACACAACTTCTGGGAGGAGTGTTGATATTGATTGTATTTACATATATTTTGGTGAGTGTGTGATGACAGAGGAGGCTGGAGATAGCCAGGGCTACACGGACTCGGGGGTTTGGAAAAGCAGGAACAAACCCCGGATGGCACATTTTCCAGCAGAGACAGTGAGGAGCCCAGAGGAGCTTCGGATTACACTGTGGGGGCAGGTGCCGCCTCCACGAGAGAGGTAATTCCCGCAGCATCGGTAGTAAGGCAGAATCGTCTAAGTGCGGAGGAAAGGCTCACTCCCTTTCCCTGACCACGTAAAAGACGGAGAGTGCCAGAGCTAGCTGAATGTTCCTTTTGTGATTACTGGCATCACTGAACTTGGCACTGTTTTAGCAATTGTCTCTCCGAGAAAGGAGGTGACATTGGTGAAAAGAGAGTACAGATCATTGGGGTGGCTTCATCCAGGACAGTCTTCAGGATAGTATCAGGAGTAGAACACGCCTTCTTGCTAGAAGAATAAAACAGGAAAGGAGGCAGCTGAGTCAGTTGGGAGGCTGAATAACTGAACAACATTCTGCATAATTACTGGAGCAGGGAAGAAATGCCTGTGTTGTTTGCATCATTTCTTGCTTCAAAAAAGAGAAGTTAAAAACCCTGATAAAGACAGATGTAAATTTTCTGTTTCAGGACTCCCAGTTGACATGGATAGATCCCTGCTTTAAAAAAAAAAAAAAGATGTTTTCCAAAAAGTAAAATAAAAATCTCATTGCAAAAATAGCAAAATTGCAAAGGAGGAGAGAAAAGTAGCCTCAGATTTGCGAGAAATATCAATCTTCAAAGTCCATTATCCAAAGACCTTGCACATCAATACTTGATTTGAATTATGGAGCTGGGTTGTACCTTCATTTACATGGTATTTCCCCAAGTAGCCAGATAATATCAATATCTTGCATTTATATGACGATCATCTTCCCAGATGGCTTCATTAAATTGTATGTTTTATGAGACCCACTTTCTGAAATGTGGTCATCTCTGAATGAGAATGATGCTCCTGGGTAACTCGGGGCAAGGGAAAAATCGTGTTTTGCATTTATGCTGTCTTTCTATCAGTGATCATAAAAATCTTCAGTTAGCAAGCATTTCCTGAGCATCTGCGTGGGCAGAGCCCGAGACAAGGCTCTATACGGTAACATACGGAAGATTACAAAGGTGTGGTCCCAACCCTCCAATACCTCAGTCTTAGTTAAGAACAATCTTTCTGTTTCACAAAAGTGAAAACTTGTAGCCAAAGAAGTTTAGAGAATTGGCACAGGTCCTGTGCTATATTTGTTCCAGAAATGGGGAGTCCTTGTTTCTGGGTTTGGGTATGAGTGATTGATTTTGATACCAACATCTTAAAATGTTTCAAATATTTCAAAGTCATATTTAAGTGGAAAGCATAAGGCTTTGCTTTTAGTTAAGGAAGAAAAGATCGGACCCTAAAGAAGGAAAATGAACAAGGGTCCTTTATGTTGTCAATATAGATTTATACAGATTGCTCAAATATCTAGGACTGTGGTAATTGTGATGAGGGCACCAAAGAAGAATGTGGCTGACTTTGAAAGTAAACTGTTGTCTACACGTGGTGGTTTCAAGGAAAGAGAAAATTGCACTTACCTCTTGAATAAAGATTTAATTTAGTGGCTTATCTCTCTACCTTGTAAAATTGTAAGGACCCCTGGTAGAAGGAACACATTTAGTGATGCCCAACGTGATGTTTGGGCATATGGACCTTCAGTCCATAAGGATTATGAGGACATTACATTGGCTGGATAAATTCATCGGAGCCTTTCTTGAGAACTTAGGTTTTAAGGAGTTTGGACAGGGAGTAGGGTGGAGAGGGGAGAGGGTAGGAGTAGTGGACGAAAGGAGGGAAGAAGAAATAATCCAGGGTAAAAAGAAAGCAAAAAGGCGAGCCTACGGGGCTGGGAAAAACTTGTCTCCTTAAGCCCTGTAGGGACTGCACTGATGTGTAGAACCCTATATACCTGGAGATACGGGGATATAAGACATTATATTTAAAATACCTGCAAGATCATATATCATGGTAGGAATCCCAATGCTAATACTGACTTCTTGGGATTTGGGGTGAGTCACTTCACTTACCTGGGCCTTAGATATGCCATCTGTTGAACAACAGGGCGGACTAGATGATCTCTAAGCCAATTTTTCTATTATGCAGAAGTCTGTTATTCTATTTAAATGGGAATATGGGCCATTTGGAACAAGTAGGGCAGTGATTGTCCTGATGCTTACTTGGCTTGGTAAAGAGAAGGGACAGTATTAAGATCTAAGGTCTTGTAACTCTTTCTTGATGTGCTACCAGAGCGTTTCCAACACAACAGCCCACTGACCAAACTGTATTGAATTCTATACTTTCTTTTTTTTTTTTTTAAGATTTTATTTATTTATTTTACAGAGAGAGACACAGCCAGCGAGAGAGGGAACACAAGCAGGGGGAGGGGAGAGGAAGAAGCAGGCTCCTAGCGGAGGAGCCCGATGTGGGGCTCGATCCCAGGACCCCGGGATCACGCCCTGAGCCAAATGCAGATGCTTAACGACTGAACCACCCAGGCGCCCCTGAATTCTATACTTTCAACCTTAAAAGTCCTCAGCCAACTCAAATGCATTTTGAATAATGGACGTTTCATCTCCATAGTAGATTTCTCTGTATTTTTTTTCTTTCCTAAGCTGGGCTCTTGTTCAGAGATGTCTAACTTGTGGTTCTTTTGGTAGTAAGAAAACTTATAAAGTCTTTCATTAAAAATGGAACTGTTATCTACAAAATATTCTAAATTTCAAAACCTTTTCCCACAAAACAAGAGTGCCAGATTATCAGGTGCCTGGGTGGCTCAGTTGGTTAAGCGTCTGCCTTCGACTCAGGTCATGATCCCTGGATACCGGGATGAGTCCCAACATGGGGCTTTCTGTGTAGCAGGGAGTCTGCTTCTCCCTCTGCCCCTCACCTTGCTCATGTGCCCGAGCGTGTGCTCTCTCTCTTTCTCTCTCTCTCAAATAAATAAAATCTTTTTAAAAAAGAGTGCTAGATTATATGTTAAAATTCTAAGTGCTGTAAGAATTCAGGGACTAGAAAGATCATAAATGGTCATAGGTACTCAGGAAAAACTTCATAGTAGAAATGGGGCTTAAAGTTCAGCCTTGAGGAAAGGAGAGACTGGAATTGTTGGAGAAAGAGGCTTTTGAGTTCTCAGAGTATCTTCACAAAGAGGAGGACTTCCCAAATGCCAGTTTAAGAATCATCCTGGCCCAGAATGAAGTTTTCGCTGGTCCATGACTGCTCAGTAAAGAGCAATGTAGTCAAATGTGTCCGAAAACTGAACAGAAGCAATTTAAAGGACCATCCTTTACTTGAGACAGTGCCCTTCCTTTGCTTTAGTGTTAAAACCTCCTTTTATGAAACGATAGGTCGTTGTGGATAGTAGATGTTTTTACTTGGGGAAATAATGGTTTCAGACTTGGCCTCTATATGATGGTCTCTCTCTTTTCTTTTGAAATTTTGCTGGCCACTGAAATCCAAAGATCTGGGCACCACCAAGTTAATTGAGTATTCCTGATACATGGCCTTCACTGCAGCCCTCACTCATGGAGGCCAAGAGGCCGAGTACAGCTTTCTAGCAAGGAAAAGGACGAGTGTGTGTTAGGATTTTATTTACCTGTTCCTGTGATATGTCGTGGCTGTAGATACGGATCAGGCTTAGCCGTGATGTTGCCAGAGTTAGGCTTAATATGCTGGATATAGGACGTGTCCCAGGTCTTTCAACTGTATAGCACCCTGGAAATCACCCTCTGCTTCGTAGCCTTTAATTTATTTTAGAACTTTATGCCATGTTGGCAGCAGGAGATCTGCCAACCTGCTTACCAAAGTCCCTGCTTTGTATTGATTAAACAAAGGAACTGGTTCCCAATCCTTCCTTATTCCGTGGCTGTGGATTGCTAGATGGTTGGGTTTTTACTTGAGTCCAGGCATGCTGAGTTCCTCTTGCAGAAGCCAACCTGGGGTATTTAAAGTGCTCCTTCACGCCTGCATTCAGGGTGGGACCTTCCCTCTAGGCCACATGTAAACAACTCATTTCCATCTGTAGGAAACAAGTGTGGGGACACAGTGTTTTATTACAACACTTCATAGTTTCTGTTTCCAAAGTTGTCCCCCTTCCCCCCACCACCCCCCAATCTCCTGGCCTCATAATAAGGAGTATACTAAGGAGTAGAAGGACATGTTAATGGTGGTGCTAGGGCTGGTGCTGTGAAAAAAGGAGCTTTCTGTATTTCCATAAGCAAATTTTATACATGCTTTTATTAGCTCACTATGATTTTTGAGCTGATAAGGGGGAAAAAAAAACCACTTTAGAAACCCAAACTCTGATTTCATCTTTTTCAACTCAGAGGTAAAGGAAACAGAGGCCCCGTTAGATAGTGAGTAGCTCAAGGTCACCCGACTAGTTAGCCTAGATGTAAGGACTCGAAGTTGATCTAGTGGTGTCTCTCCTACCTCCCTCCAATACCCCACCGGAATTGAAATCATTACAATAGCCACTACCAAGTACTTAACAATGGATATTTGATGGTGGTCCTTTCAGTCTGTGCTGGGGTGCTTTTCACTTTTTCCCTTCATCAGCACAGGAAGGCAAGGACATTGCACTGCCTCTAATATTTCATGCTTAGCTCTGGATTCCCTTGGTTTTATATTTCTGACTCTTCCCTCAGTTTCTTGTAGGGCTTTATGATTTAATTTAATTTCAGCTTATGGCTGGCTTTGGTACCCAGAAGAGTGGTAATTTGTCCTTTAAATTATTCACCCAAGGGAGTCGGTGTTCTTAGAAAGTGAGGGAGGAGAACCTACGGGCTTCGTCCCCTCGGAGGGATACGTGACACACACTGATGCCTCGCTCACTGGTTCTCTCCCCACAGTACCTTATCTCCTGTGTTCAGCCCTGGGTCCTGTAACTCCTTGTATTTCTGCAGGGCTTTTCACATTAACAAATACAGCAATTTCCAGAGTATTTACATGCTGACTCATGACTAATTATACACCCACAGGTATGCACTCTGGACAAGCAGCGTTCCCCTACATTACGTTCTCTGTAGGAAGGTGTCCTACAGTTATTTGCAGAGAGAAACCTGGGGCAACAGTCTTGGCTCTGACATTCAGTTGTTCAACGTAGGATCAGCTTATGTGATCTGGGATGCACTTCTGGTATTCATAGCTCAGGCCTGAGGTTGGTGCTGCAAGGGTTACAAAAGAAGGGAAGGAATGGGTCACCATGACCCTAGCAGATCTCGCTGAAGTTCCTGACAAAACCAGGCAAAACATATGCAACTACTCGTGAACACAGGGTGTTATAAAGTCCCCTCCCAGGGTGTTTGGTACAGATAGACAGCTGCTGTTTTATGCATATCCAGAGTCCAGAATGGAGAGATTGTTGCCATTTTCAGTTAAAAGATAATAAGGGTAAGAGATAGGGGCGCCTGGGTGGCTCAGTCACCTCAGCCTCTGCCTTTGGCTCAGGTCATGATCTTGGGGTCCTAGGATCGAGCCCCAGGTCAGGCTCCATGCTCAGTGGGGAGTCCACATCTCCCTCTCCCTTTGCACCTCCCTTTGCTCATGCTCTCCTTCTCAAATAAATAAATAAAATCTTAGAAAAAAATAAGAGATGAATAAGATGAACAGTTACTGTTTAGTGAGTGCCAGCTAGTGTGTTAAATCCTCTCTCTATATTCTTTCATTTAATCCCACTGTCAGTTAGGGGCACCTGGGTGGCTCAGTCAGTTAAGCGTCTGACTTGGGCTCAGGTCATGATCTCGGGGTCCTAGGATCAAGCCCAGCATCAGGCTCCTCGCTCAGCGGGGAGTCTGCTTGTGCCTCTCCCTCTGCCCCTCCCACTGCTGTGCTCTCTCTCTCTCAAATAAATAAAAAATCTTAAAAAATTAATCCTACTGTCAGTTAATCCTACTGTCATCCCCATTATCACAAAAAATTTACTCTCTTAAAGAAGTAAAATCCCCAGATCACCCAGCTAGCTAGTGAGGAGAGCAGGAATGAACTCTCAGGTCTGTCTGACTCTTCACCACATGGTTATACCTACCGCACCCTAAGAAGGGGATGAGAAGAATTAAGAAGAGGCCGTTATCTATCGTGTTAATGTTAAGCAGAGTTATGCAGAGGAAGGGGATTTCTAGCATTCCATTTATAGGGACTCTACGAAAAGGGATGGGGGCGCCTGAGTGACGCAGTCATTAAGGGTCTGCCTTCGGCTCAGGGCGTGATCCTGGCGTTATAGGATCGAGCCCCACATCGGCTCCTCCGCTGGGAGCCTGCTTCTTCCTCTCCCACTCCTCCTGCTTGTGTTCCCTCTCTCGCTGGCTGTCTCTCTCTCTGTCAAATAAATAAATGAAATCTTAAAAAAAAAAAAAAGATTCTCTCTCTCCTTTCCTTCTAAAAAAAAAAAAGATAAGGGATGAAATGTTTTCAAAGCCTGATTTTTGGCATTACGTAGAATGGAAGCAATGGAAAAGCCCCTAATAAATTGATACAACTCCACAGACAAGCAATCGTGTTCAAAGGTAAGACAGCAATGTAAGCCTGGAAGAATATTAGACCCTAATGGCCAGGATGGAGGGAGGTGTATGAAACATGCTAAGCATTTGAGGACTTGTGCGTTTATGTAGAGAGAAAGAAGAACTAGTAACTGATGGCTTTGCTGCCTCATGCCAGGGCTCTCTTTGCTGGGCTCTGCTAACCTGGTGGCATTTTAAATACCTGTGTGCAAATTTTCTGACACTCTTCTCATTGAGAGCTGGAGTCTGTGTCTCCTGTCTCTGAATCTGGACCACCCTTAGTGATCGGTTGACCAACAGATGATGGCAGAAGTGATGCCGTGTGACTTACAGGCGATGAAGCTGCTCCCTGGTTTGGTACACAGGAGTGGATGGCTGGAGCACCTGGTGGGAACGTCAGACCCACGGAGATCAGCCAATGGCAAGAACCCATTTACGGAGGAGGGGCATTTACCCGTGGGGGACCAAACAGGGGCCAGAGAGCTAAGAGCAAAAAGAAAATCGGAGTATGGGGAAGTATTAGGTCTCAGGAGAAAAGGAGAAGTGAAAGATAAAAATAAGTCCTAGGGTCAGACTGGAAACAGGTTAGACTGTGGTGTGCCAGCATTTAGGACTGGAGTTGTGAACAATCTAAATGTAAGTGGTTCAGGCCGGAGGTGATGAGTCACGCAAGGCACATTTTCGTAGATGGAACAGACGTGTGCTCAAAGTTTAAGGAGCCTTCTACTCGCAGTGTTAAGAGAGAAGAGGAGGAGGGTAGAACCACTTCACTGCTTTAATTCCTATATTTTCTCCAGCTGAAAGATTGCCAGAGAAGGAAAAGCAGCTCTACTGCTAGTTTTTTTTTTTTTTGAAGATTTTATTTATTTATTTGACAGAGAGAGACAGCCAGCAAGAGAGGGAACACAAGCAGGGGGGGGTGGGAGAGGAAGAAGCAGGCTCATAGCGGAGCAGGAGCCCGATGTGGGGCTCGATCCCAGATCGCCAGGATCACGCCCTGAGCCAAAGGCAGATGCCCAACGACTGAGCCACCCAAGCGCCCCTCTACTGCTAGTTTTTAAAAGGAAGGTAGGGGAGAAACCCGTAAGAAAGCACTGGCCGTTCAAATGCATATAAGTCTCATGGCTTGGATGAAGCACATTTCCTAGAGACTACAAGAATCTTAGGATAAAACCGAGAGACTCCTGTCAATAATTTCTGAAGAACCTTAAGAATTAGGGAAAACTGAAAATGGACAAATGTCTTATTCTCAAAGCAGAGGTGAATCCTGTGAATTCTGGAAGATGGGCCTGACATCTGGGGAATTTTCTAGAACAAAGCATTAAAGAGCTGATTTGCAAGCTCTCAGCAAAAGAATCAGCATCAGTTAGTGAAGGTGAAATGGTTCGCCTGACTTTCTAAGTGCCTTTATCAGTCTGTAATGACACCACTCTGAACGTAAGCTGGGCCTATAGTAAACAGAATTCTTTTTTGATGAATGGATTAATGTCAAACCAAATGGCAGGACTCTCTCCAAAGCCCACCACAGGCCTCTGCACTTGGTACTGTACTATCCAAAGTGTTGATTAAGGACTTGGGATAAGATTCTGATGGCAAGCTGATGTAGTTTGCAGGTGACACAAGGCTTAAGGGGGCTCATCATTATGTTGAACATTGGAATTTGTATGGGAAAGACACTGTTTAGGAAGAAATTCAACAGAAATATCATAATCCCTTTTGTTTAGACATTCACCCATCACCCTCAATGGAAAACACGGAAAAATCTAACCCCCCCCCAATTCTACCCACAACTATACAGGAATAGGATAGAGAAAATGTGGTTTGTGCACATGGAAAGGATTTAAGAGCTGTTTAAATTTAACAACTCAATACAATTTAATAGTAGGATATGACTGCCAAAAATGCTACTGTAATGGGGTGTTGTGTTCAAGGAAGTATCTAAAATGAAGGACTTTGTGTGTTTGTTCTGGAAGTAAGCCTATGGAGGGGATGTTGATAGTCTGAAGCATGTCCAAAAGAAAGCAACAATTACGGTAAGGGGATGGAGAATGTGTCATATGGAAAATGGCTAAGCAAATGGTGTATTTAATGAGGACAAGAGTCTGTGGGGAGTGCAGAGCAGGAGGAGAATTTCACAATCTAGAGGTTGTCACATGAAGTGGTGTCAGTGGGTGGGAAGCCATCAAGAAGCTGGATATAGTTGAACTCCGGGAAGAACTTTCTTGCACCTAGAACTCTGCAGAGATGAAACAAGTTTCCTTAAGAGGTGAGGAATTTTTAATCCTGGAGGTGTTCGACAGAAAGAGGAACATCATTTGTCAAGGAGAACATCAAAGTGATTAATACCCACAAAACTCTGATGTTTTATGACTACTTTATTACATGTATTCCTTATGACAAGAAGTACTTCAATGATGAGGAAATGGAGGATCAGAGAAGGCAAGTCACTTGCCCAAGAATAACCAGCTGGTAATAGAGAGCAGAGCCTGGAACGCAGATATGCCTCCTTCTATGTAGTGTGCATGCTTTTCCTTTACCCCAGGCTCCCTGAAATAAAACTGAGCTGGGCACCCCAGCAATTTTTAAAAGAACAGAAGAGCAATGGGACCTACTGGCGCTCGGATGTCTAATAAAGCCTCTGAAAATAGTGAGCATCACCAGGACTCGCCAGGCCATTATTGAGCTACACATATTATTTTCCAGCTTGGAATGTCTTTTCAACTAATGGTTTTATCATACTTCAATACTAACATTAATTTTATGAATCTAAGATCTGCTTCTGAAAAGTCTAAGTCCTAGGGGCGCTTGGGTGGCTCAGTCCTTAAGCATCTGCTTTGGCTCAGGGCGTGATCCCAGGGTCCTGGGATCGAGCCCCACATCGAGCCCCACATGGGGCTCCCTGCTCCGCTGGGAGCCTGCTTCTTCCTCTCCCACTCCCCCTGCTTGTGTTCCCTCTTGCGCTGGCTGTCTCTCTCTCTGTCAAATAAATAAATAAAATCTTTAAAAAAAAAAGTCTAAGTCCTTTTAATTCTCTCTAATCACTATTAAAGCATTGATTCCTTGTCTTTTAAAAAAGCAATGCTTCTCAAATTCCAAAGGAAATAAATTTAAAATCATTTCAAGCAATATCTTTATTTTCATGGAAAATTCTTTTGGAAGTTTCTGTTTTTGGCAAATCTGTGTCCCAGAAGAAATCTAAATCCAAGCCATTGAGTTTCTGTAAGTGTGTTTTATGTCTGTTACATCACCTAGCCTTATATATATTTCTTTTGGGAAATTTTCAACTATTTGATTGTGTCTTCCATCTGTTGTCAGATGAAATCCTCTGCTTTTGTGAATCAACGTGTATCCATATACATATGTAATCGGCAAACCAGAGGAGTTTCTCTACTACTTTTTTCAGTCTCTTATAAAAACAATATATGCTCTTAGACAATTATGAGTCTAGCTTAAGCTCAGTCAGAGATTGGAATACACATTTCGCCTTTGGGAGAGACTGAATACCATCTAAGCCCCCAGTGTGTGAATTTGATTCGAATGCAAGAGTGTCACACGACAGAAACAACAGCGTGGTGAATTAGCAAGACAGAAATCTCTTAGAGAACACCTTGTTATGTTTTCTGACCTCAAATTGCATGGGCCCTTGTAATAATTACTAGCTAGTGTCGCCTCTCTGCTCCTGGTCTCTATCATTGCCTCTCTGACAAATAGTTTATGGTCTATAGTCTTTCCAGTTGTCTTCTCACCCTGATGTTTTATACCTCAGTGATTTTGTCTCAGAGTTGTGTTCTGCTTTTGCTTGCTCATCCGTGGTGACCTTGTTCGGGCTTTGTTTAGTTTATTTGTTGCCTGATGATACATACCAAGCCTTACAGGGACCATTTGACTTTATATACGTTCAATTTATTAACTTTAGTCACCACTACTTCCTAACAGACCCCAAAAGCACCCTGACAGCGTTACACCAAGGTCACTACTAAAAGGTGACTGCCCTTCCTACTGACCTCTTCCTTCAGAGCTTTGGGGGTTCACCCTGCCCCTGTTCTCTGTCCTCCTCCCCTTTTTGGACACGTGCTGTTCTTTTTTTTCCTCTAGAGCCAGCATTGATCTTACTAATAATCACAGATCGAAGCAGTGCCACCATGAGAATTCAGGTTAGTTTGCCTGCTTATGACTAGAGTGATTTATAAGCACCTCTGTCACTTCCTCTTCCACGCCCACCCCCCAATTTGTTTGAATGTACTATAGAGTTTGCCACCAAAACAAAAATTTATAAAATCAAGCTAAGGTCAGGCATCGCAGAAAACATTTAATGAGTTTATATCCAAGAAGATATCCCTATTACGAAATCACCTCACATTTGTAACTACAACTGAATAGTTGGTAACTTCAGTATATTTTCAGTCTAGAGTTATGAAAAGATAGATTGAATGTTCTGGGCATATTATCAAGGAAATGTACAAAAACTTTATCTACAAATATACCAAGAATTATCTATTATCATCTCAGAGTCTGTTAAGCTAAAACAGTAGAACAAATTTCTTTTTACGTGATCTAAAAGATTTCAAGCCTAATTCTTAGATCAGGATGAATTCTATTTAAAAAAAAAAAAAAAGCACTGAATTAGGAATCAGCAGATCTGATTTCTAATCTGACCCAACTGCTAGTAAACCCTGGATGAGAACTTCCTCTCTGTGAGCCTCCCCTGTCGACCTCACAGCACTAAGAAAGGATATAAGAAGATCCTACACTTAAAGGCGAGTCTCCTTTCCCTGGTAACATGCTCCATTCCTGGGGCTAGTTACCCCTGCACTTCCAGCGCCAGCTATTAGGTTATATGGCCATTAAGAGTCCATTGTGATTGTTGCCAATTATGTTATTGTGATTGCATCATGTAATTCAAAGTTTGGAAATTGATGGGGGCACTTGGGTGGCTCAGTCAGTTGAGCACACCACTCTTGGTTTCGGCTCAGGTCATGACCTCATGGGTCATGGGATCGAGCCCAGCATGGGGCTCACCAGTTAGCGTGGAGTCTGCTTGAAGATTTGTCTCCCTCTGCCCCTCATCCTACTCAGGTGCTCTCTCTCTCTTTCTCAAATAAATAATCTTTTTAAAAAATTTGTATATTGAAGACCTAAAAATATTAAAAGGGCAGGTTTTGTTTCTAGGACAAGTAAGTTAAAAGCTACGGGTACTTGGTTAAGCTGAGTGTTACTAAAAAATCTGCAGATGTATTAGATGTGGGCTAGACATTTGTAAAACACTGGAAAGACATTTGGAAGAAGCATTCAATTCAAAGGTATTTTGGATTCCATCAGTGTAAAAACACTTTAACAAAATTGAAGACATGAAGTTTTTGAATTTACTGAGATGGAGTGAATTTGGAATGCAAATTTGCCTGAGGGTCAGCTTGTGCCTACATTTCCACAGGTACTTATTTGTTATGTTTTTGTTTCCTTCTGCTCTGCTCATTTCCTTGTGTGGGTGGGGAGTGGCCTTACTTCCCATTACCTTTATGCCAAAGCTGTTGTCCTTGGCTGTCCCACCTTTTAAACTTGAGGACTCTGAGTCCCCAAATTACCAGGCCCCAAGATTTTACCTTTGTCCTCTTGTCTGAAAAGTCTGTCAAAACAGAATTTCAATTTTTTTCCAACCAGGAAAACATTTCAGGGGAAGTTGCTTTCTTGCTCTGCTTACTTCTCTAGGGTCCTACTTTCCCTTAGATCTTGGCCTGGTAATCCTTCTTCATCTTCTTAGCTGTTTTTTTTTTTTTTAAGATTTTATTTATTTATTTGATAGTGAGAGAGAGAAGGAGAAAGAGGGGCACAAGTAGGGGGAGCAGGCAGAGGGAGAAACAGGCTCCCTGCTGAGAAGGGAGCTTGATGCAGGGCCCGATGCAGGGCTCAATGCGGGGCTCGATCCCAGGATCGCAGGATCATGACCCGAGCTGAAGGCAGATGCTTAATGACTGAGCCACCCAGGTGCCCCTATCTTCTCAGCTCTTTGATGACACTTAAAATATATTCCAACAGGGGCGCCTGGGTGGCACAGCGGTTAAGCGTCTAACTTCGGCTCAGGGCGTGATCCCGGCATTATGGGATCGAGCCCCACATCAGGCTCCTCCGCTAGGAGCCTGCTTCTTCCTCTCCCACTCCCCCTGCTTGTGTTCCCTCTCTCGCTGGCTGTCTCTATCTCTGTCGAATAAATAAATAAAATCTTTAAAAAATATATATATATATTCCAACAAACACTTTTGTTTTCAGTGGGAGGGCTTTTCTTTATCATCTGATCTACATTACATGGTATAGACTTTCTACTGGCCACCTGCTCATGACTCTTTTGAGAAAGCAAACTGTCTTGGAATTGGTGTATCCCTCTGGAAGAGGTTGGTGCCAGGTCTGAAAGTGGGGAATGCCATAACTTAAACTTTTTCCTGAAGTAAAACTAGAACCACTGGGTCACTTTGCATTATACAATTCTGTCTCCAATGTGCTAAAAGAGGTTATAAATTTTAGGTGGACAAATTGCTGGTGGGAAAAATTTAATTTCACCTCTATTTCTTGACTTTTTCCCTACCTTGTTAATATTTTGAGGAAACTAAGTTTATGTAAATCATCTAAAATGGTGCTTTCCAGTAAAATTTCATGTAATGATAGAAATGTTCTACAGTCTGCCCTGTTTACATGGGGCTATTGCACACTTGATATGTGTGACTGCAGAACTGAATTTTTAATTTATTTCATTTTAATTAATTTAGGGTGCCTGGGTGGCTCAGTGGGTTAAGTGTCTGACTTTTGGTTTTGGCTCAGGTCATGACTTCAGGGGGATGAGACTGACCTGCATTGGGCTCCATGCTCAGCACGGAGTCTGCTTGAGATTCTCTCTCTCCCTTTCCTTTTGGCCCTCCCCTGCTCACACTAACACACACACACACACACACACACACACACTCTCTCTCTCTCTCTCTCTCCTCTAAAATAAATGAATAAATAAAATCTTAATTTAATTTGAATAGCTGCACATGGCTAATGCCTGCCATACTGGACAGTGTAGATTCTAAGACAAATTTCCTTACGATACTTCAGGATGAATATTGGTTATATGACAGGGCTTCAGAAAAACACTTTTGTGACCATGGTCTTCTCCCCAGAAGATATGTAGCTCATTAAATCAAAATAACAGCAATTGCTATTGACATAAAACAGATAACAAATACAACAAAATACTAATTAACCCCCCAAATATTTATTGAGCTTGTATTATGAAATAGACACCATGCTAGGCATTGAAAAGTGTGCCATATGCCTGATGATGCTTCTGCCTTCTATATAGAGGTCATTGATTGACAGATGACAGAGGATTTTATAAACATTCTTCAATGCAAAATACAGCTTCATTCCTTCAGATTTCCTTAAGTATATTAGACCAAAATGTTTGACAATATATAAACACAGTCAAATACTAGCACTGTGAGATGCCCTGAAGGAGGGAAAGAATCTCATGTTCCATGGGACAAGTGTGTCCGGCATGTTAAAGGATCTCAGAATTCCGATATTGAAAATGTATTTCATTTTTTTCTAATCCAGTGCTTACCAAATATAAACGTAGAACCCCATTTCCTCCACACACACACACACACACGCACACACACACACACACTCGCCACAAACTACCTGCTTATATTGATTCTATGGAATACATTTTGGGAATTGGAGATTTATGCTAAGGAATTTTACAAAGCATAAATAATCAAAAACACTGGATAATCTAGGATAGGTTGTTTTGTTTTTCAAAGTAGCATTTGCAGATCTTTAGGGGCCATGAATATATTCTCAGTATTCCATAGTTCCTCTGAAGAATTTTGAAATGATGTGATTTTACTTACATGGTAACCTTCAACTATTAATACAAGCCTGTTCTGGATTATGTTGATGAACACATTCTAACAGGGTATTGTTACATGATTTCTCTTAAGATTGGCCTGTAATTGTTTGCAAAAAGAATACAGATGAATTTAAATGACCATTTGCCCCAAATAAAGGCCAAGTAATGGTAGGGTTCATTATAAAAATAACAGTTTAATAAAGAGAAGTGGTGAAGAATTGAGCCATCACAAGACATACAGTATTAAAAGCATGTTTTATCTTAAAATAATCCATTCTGGAGCAATGATTTAATATTTACTGAAATTCTTCAAATTCAAGAAAACACCTTTCACATTACAATTTGAAGCTACTTATTTTATGTTTTTGCTTCTATTTATTTTGCAAGTGTTTTGGTTTACAGAGGCATATGGGCTTAAGCCTAAGAATTTTCTGTCTAGATTTATGTTTAGAATACTGTAATTTTTGTAGGTTTAAGTAATATTAGGATAAAATAATTGAAGTCAAAACTAGGGATGCATAAAAGTTATTTATGTGTGGAAACACTGCTCTAGGATATTTCTATTACATTTCTGAATGCATCATATTGTGTTCTTAAATATTTAGCCAATATTTAAAATTGGTTTGCATTCCATGGCCATGCATCATCTGTTAAATTTGCTGTGAGGCTAGGGAAAGTCTGGAAAGTATTAAAAACTCATCACGGATGATCATGAGTTGACTGTATTTAATATCACTGCAGATAAAAATAGCTTTATTGAACTATTCAAATATGGCAATGTCAAATTTGGTGGGTTTTTTTCCTTCCTGATCTTTGCTGTCTTCAAAAAAAAAAAAAATTCCATACGTAACATACACATTATACAAAGCTTGGTTTCAGCTACCACTCATAAGTCAGTGACTCCAGATCTTTATTTCCAGACTATTTGCTCATTTGAATTCCAGATGCACACTTCCAGTGCTCTACTAAATATTTCTACCTGAATGTTCAACAAGTGTTTCAAGCGCATTCAACCCCATTCTTGTGTTCTTGTTCTAGATCAATGGTGTTACTTCCACTCAAAGTCAAAGCTCTGAAGTCATTTTCTACTTCTTTCTTTCCTTCACCCTCTCATCAATGGTCAGCAAGTCCTGCCAATTCACTTTGAACCCCCGCCATTGTCTTAGTTCAGCCTACAATTGCAATAGCCACCTACCTAGATTCCCCGCCACTGGTTACCTTCGATGCCAATCTAGCTCAAAATCGGAAGGAAATATCACAGAGTTTTCAGTTGACTTGTTTCTACCTTGTGTGAACTGGCCTAGTTTCATTTACTGAGACTTCTGCCTTACAAGGCTGTGAATTTATTGAAGGCAAAGGCTCTGTCTCATTCATCTTTGTGTCCCAGTGTTTAACAAAGTTCCGAGCATGCGAGTGGTGTGTGCTACGTGGGTGAATGTTGATGGTGCTGGTGAGCAGCTAAGAGCACAGGGTTTGGAATCAGATAGATCTAGATTAAATTTCTGCCTCCTCTGCCACTTACTTAGTTGCTAGGTGACCCCGGGGGCAAATTGACTCTAAGACAGTGATTCTCAGCTCTGGTTGCACATTGGGATTACACAAGGAATTATTAAAATGGTTCAGGTCCCCTCTTCAGCCCAATTAAGTCAGAATAAATGGAGGATGAAGCTCAGACACAAGAAATTTTAATAGATCCATGGGTGCTCCTAATATGCAGCCAGGATTGGGTATCACAGCTTTTGGTCTTAATTCCTCATCTACTACATAATATCTATTTTAAAGGGGTTTTTGAGCAGGTGAAATGAAATTAAATTTAGCACAGTGTCTGGCACCTAGATTGAGTATGTGCTCAATCATGATATTAATACACAACCTCAATTTGTAACCTCTCCCTTCTCAGTTGCTACCCCCCAGCGATTCTACCTTCTTTGCAATTCCCGGACTATACTAACATTTTCCAGCTTTAAATAAATATTGAAATTAAAATAAATGCCTCTAGGCTAAAATTTTCCATAAGGATTTTCTTGAAGGCAATTTCTAAGTGTTTGAAAAAGGTGGCTTGGGGAGACATGAGCCAAATGAATAGAACTCATACTGTTTTACAGAGAGTCTTAATGTCAGGACATTTTTGAGGTTGTTGTCTCTTTTGTAGGCGCTCTTCTCTTTTCCTTTTAAAATTCCTCATCCATCCATATAATCCGCCCAAATCTTATTTTACTGGTGGTATAAAAACCCATAGAAGCGAAATTTTTGGCAAATTTATGGCAAAATATTGCCTGGGTGGCTCAGTTGTTTAAGCGTCTTTGGCTCAGGTCATGATCCAAGGGTCCTGGTGATGAGGGAACGGAAGGCAAGCTGAAACAAAGCAGAAGCTGACACCCTGCAAACCCCACCCCCCATGGGGTGTATGTGACATTCCTCAGGCACTCCTGGCTGTCCTAAAGGACAAAGAAACAGACCTTACTACCTACAGCTCATTGACAAGTCCTTGAAACAGGCACGGTGACATTCCTCTAGGAACTTAGCTTCCTTGATGTTAATATTTTGCTAAGGGCAAAAGGCAGTCCTAGCCTGACCCCCTCCCCTCCACCAAGATCCTGTAAGTCTATTTTAACGTATAAAAATTCCTTTGGAAACCTCCTTTATCTCTAACCCCCTCCCCCCCAAGACACGTGTTGGCAATCATCCCCCAAGCATATGGCCCACCGATATACATCTGAAGGATCTCATGACTAAGGTTTTATTAGACAGTAATAAATGACCTCTTCCCAACAACAGCTAGCCCCCTCAAGGTCCTGGAAACCTTGCTTCCAAAATTCCTTAGAGACTTACGCTATCCCTAACCCCCTCCCAACTTGAGGGTATATAATGGGCCATTCCTCACAACCTCGGGGCAGCAGCTCTTTCTGCCCACGGCTCCCATCCCCGTGCTTTAATAAACCACCATTTTGCACCAAAGACACCTCAAGAATTCCTTCTTGGTCATCGGCTCTGGATTCCACCCCACTGAACCTCATGTATAGTCCCCAACCTCATCACCGGGACCCAGCCCTGTGTGGGGCTCCCCACTCAGTGGGGAGGCTGCTTCTCCCTCTCCCTCTGTCCCTTTCCCCTGCTTGTGCTCTCTCTCTTGCTCTCTCTCTCAAATAAATAAATAAAATCTTAAAAAAAGAGAAATTTATGAGCTATAGGTAACATTAGCGAAAACAAGAAAGATCATATCAATACTTGCCTAGATGCATTTTGTTGCAGATTTAATTTCGACTTTAATTTTGAGAAGTAAGTGTACCGATATAAAGGTTAGAAACATAAAAATCCATTTTATTGTTAACCATTTAAAGGAAGGGGGGGGAAAGGTATTTCACTGACACTTTTATGGAAAGCTCTGAAACAATTATGCTAGGCCCAAATTTCACCTAAAACTTTCCTCAAGACCACTGTAACATGATCACATCTATATTATAGCACACCTTCTGACAAGGAAGGGGTTATAAGATTCTGTACTTTCTCTACTTTGCTACTGACCTCTAAAGCTCTTCTAAAAGCTCTTCCTACGGAAACAGCTGTCCTCAAACTGCTACCTGGTCGAACTTGGGGAACGATTATCAATAAAAACCTTATGAAGTGCTGTGGAATGGAGATGAGAGAAGTATCAGTTATGCTTTTATGACTTAGTAGAGAAGGGGAAAAGGTAAAGAGTAAAAAAGCCAGGCAAAAGCACAGAGAGTCAGCATCCCTGGGGGGAGATCCCAGCGGCCTGCGCTCCAGACCCCTCAGTTCCCCTTGGAGCAGAGGGACATGCTGAGGGTCACGCCTCCCAGAGAGTGTGCGTGAGTCAGTGCGCGATTCTCTTACACCGCCCACAGGACCTGGATACTCACAACCCACGACTGCCTGGTCAGCAAACAACAGCAGACCAAGCCACCTCCTACCGTCTAAACAGTCCACGCCTACAAGCGGCGGCTGATTTCGGGCAGACCGGAAGCCCTTTTGCCCCGTCTCGCGGGCCCAACAACAAGTGCGGGTACGAACCGGAAATTCGTCGGCCCCGATCGTCGGAGCGCCGCCTCGTGGACTGCGCAGGCGCAGTGAGGCTCCGGAGGAGCAGTGGGAGGGGAGGAGGAAGAGGCGGAGGGGGGCGGGAGCCGGTCCCAGAAGATGGCGGAGGCGGGGGTGAGTTGGGGTCCCCCTGCGAAGCTCTGGAGCTACGGTGCTGAGGGAAGCGGCCTGAGGAGGGGGATGGCCTTCGGGAAGAGGCACTGCTTGTGTTTTTGCAGGCTGGGAACCCTGCTGGCAGGTGCGGGTAGCCAGGACCACAGATGGGGCCTGAAGGGCGAGGGGCCCCGCTTACCTGGTGAAGGGTCGGCGAGGTCCGGGAGGGGACAGCGGGGTGGGGCGGAGGTCATAGGAGAGGCTGAGGCTCCCCGGACAGTGGAAGAGTGTCCGAGCGGAGAGAAGACTGGAGGACGGCGGGAAGGGCGACCCTGGAGATCTGATGAAGCTGGAGGTCGCTGAGCTGTCAAGCATAGAGCTGTCAGGACTTGGGAGGCTAGTAGCCAGGGAGACTCAGGCTGGGGAGGAGGATGGATCCAAAAAGGTAGCTTTTGTAGTAAGTTTAGAATCCGCAAAAAGGTATGTTGATATTGGGTTGAGGAGTGGGACTTTGGCATTTTGGATCGGAATTGGACACCTCTGGAGCAGGTGTGTGGGTAAATCCAAAGAGAACACTTGCCAGGACCTAGAAGTCAGTTACTGGGATTTTGGGGTTGCTCAGTGGGAATTGGCAATCTGGAAAAGGAAGGCGGTGTGGATGATAGGGGACGGGGAGAGGGGTGGGGGGAAGTGTGCTAAAACAAGTGATCATGACCCATGCCCTGGTAGTGTTGGAAAAAAAGTTATAAAAGTATGGTGTTAGCTCCATAGTCTAGAAAAATATACCACCACGAAGGCCTTCCTATTTTGTAGGATTGATGAGATGCTTTAAGAAGGAATGGGTAGGCTTGACCCCTGGGCCACTGAGACTGACCCAGATCAGTATTGCAATAGAGCGGAGGATTGCAGGGGAAGGGCACGCTCCAGTCCTAGGTACAGGGAGAAAGAAGGGAGCCAAACAGTGGCTAGATTGTGTTTTCCAGCTTCGGGGCTTGGCCCTGATTGCCACCCATGGAGTGAAAATGAATGAAGAGATGCCTAACTAATAGGGTCTCCAGGGAAAAAATATTAGCCAGGTACTCTTCCTGTGTTCCGCTTTCATTCTTTCTCTGCACATTATGTTGACTAGAGTGATTTGTTGTAGTCGGCAGTACTTATCTGATACAAAGTGACCAAGCAATGAATCATGTACATTTGGGAAAGAGGTCGATTCTTTTTAAACTGACAACTGTTGCTTTTATGAATGGTCTTTTGTAAAGGAAAGAAGAAGGTGCAGTTCAGTAATTTAGAGACACGTTGTTTTCATTGTTATCAGAAAATTATTCCCAAATGGTAGAGTAACCTTTTTAGTGACCGAGATTTGACATTTAAAAGTAGTAATGGGATGTGAATGCTGCTTGTTTAATGGTTTCTGTGTTTGGGTTTTAATGTAGAAAGGAAAAATGAGTTGCATTGTCTTCAAGGCAAACATGTTTGTCTTTCTCGAAGTTTTAGTGTGCATAGCCTATGATTCACATTTGTGTGCTTTTATTTAAGGAGAGTTAAATTTTTTTCATTGATGTGTGTTTTTCCTGATGCTTATGCTTATTCTGAGACTGCCATTATAATTAAGAGAGCATCTGATGAAAGATGTGAGGTAGTAATTTAATTTTATTATTTTGTAGTCTATCTGACCTAAACACCTGAAGAGATAAGGTAATATGAGGAAGGAAATACACTTCTGTGACTGTTAATCACTGGAAAATGAATGATCTTGTTTGCTGAGAAGGTGTTGAAATTGATCAAATACAACCGGTTCTTAAGGTTACTAGAAAATTTTGTATTTGTTTTCAAATGCCTATTGCCTGAAAGTTGTTTCAGTGATCTTTGATTTTCATTCACAAAGTCCTGAATCACTTATCAATTATTTTTTTTAAAGGAATAATATCACCCATTAACAGGTGGTCATATAGCTGGACTAACGTTTTTCCAGTTTTGATGATTTGTTATTGACCTGTTTAAACTTTTGAACTATTTTTCTTTTTGTTCAGTAATGTACTTTATAGAAATTGTTGGTCAGGGCTCAAGGAAGAATAAGAATTTCTTATATACCGTGGGAGATTTTTCTTTGTCAATTTTTGAAAAAAAAACCACATTATTTTTGTATTAACAATAGTTGATCAGTATGACTTTAAAAGCTCCCACTTGTGTGGCGCGTGAATTGTTTTTGTATGGTGTTTGTAGTTAGGGCAGTGTGGTGAAATGGGAAAGAACTCTAGAAGGAGCCGGAGTGTTGGGGATGTGGGGGAGGGCACCAGTCCTGGTGCTACCTGGTAACAGTGTTATCATCTCAGGAAGTTACTTAATTTATTTTGTTTTGTAAAATGGGGGTTAAAGACACTTGCCTCATTGTACCGGGATTATCATGGAGGATCTGTTGGGGTATTGTTCTCTCTAAATAATATCTTTATACCAAAGACTTCTTCCCTAATCAGCAAGTTATTTCTTGAGTAATCTTAAAATTTTCAAATATAGATTTTTTTTTAAATTTTGGAGAAGAATCAAATTTATCATTGATGTAAGAGTAGTATTTAAAGGTATAGGTACATTTTGCTTTAAGAAAAAAAAATACCAATACCTAATCAGAAAACCCAACTTTACAGTAAACAGATTAAGGGAATACTTAATCCCAAAAGCTTTCATTTAAATAACTCACTTCCCTGTTTTGTGACTGATACTATAAGTAGCATGCTTTTTTAGGAACTGAACTGTTGGATAGTAGGGAATGAGTGGTCTTGTGGAATTTCTTACTCCTTTGGTGAGTCTGTTCATTTCCGGAAGTTCACTTTACACGCTTGTGGTAGCAAGATCCAGTAGTACACAGCCTTGATCTTGTCACCTCACTTGACCACTTTGGGTTTCATTTGGAATGCCGGTAAAATGAGAGAACTGTTAGATCACTGGTTCTTAACTTCTTTTGGATCATGGACTTTTTAAGTACTTGGTATAAACTGTGGAACTCTCCAGAAAAATGCATATGTACACAACTTTTTTGTTTTGTTTTGCATCAGGCTCACGGACCCCCTGGAATAGATAATCTCTTAGTTCCTTTCTATTTCTTAAATTTTAGGGTACTGTGATTCTAAAGCATTCTTTTATTTTTGTCTCCAGTAATTATTTACTATTGTATTATTATGTTGTCATAAAAATCAGCTTTTTGGATTTTTAAAATATTATCTTTAAAAAGATAACTCATTCAAATAAACAATTACCAAATAAATATTGTGTTACTTTTAAAGAAAACTTTTGGGGTGAAGTAGGAAACTATAAACAAGCCCTGCCAGGAAAGGTTGAATAAACAGCTGTGGTAGAATAATATAAATAAACAACTTAGAAAGTCTCTAGCTTGAGGAGATAGTCAGTGGCTATCAGCGGCCCTTAGTGGGAGGGCATTGCCTCTCTGGGGGTATTTGGAAATATTGTAGGAACATTTTTGTTTGTCTCAAATGGGCGAGGGGTATGCACTGGCATTTAGTGGGCACGAGCCAGGGACATTAAGTGTTTTGCAATGCCTAGGACACTTGCACACAACAAGGAATTGTCCTGCCCAAAATGCCAGTGCCCTCTGACCAACACTGGTGATTGTGAGCTGGCACAACTGAAAAACGCTTCTTAAGCTGAAGTTGTTCTGCTCTTTTAGAAACATAATTCAACACAAAATATCCTTTGCCATAAATTCCCGCCTGGAAAAATCACAGACATAAAACAAGGATTTACTAGAGGAATTGGGGCTGCTTAAAATGGATATATACTCTTTGTCCTGAGTAGCCATTTTAACAGCTGAAGTTGGGACGCGTTGCTGTGTGTACTGGAAGTCTGGGAAGTGAAGGGTCTTAACGTAGTATGGTGGTATACAGTATGTAAGTTGGCCATGTGATTTTTTTTTCTTTAAAACATCTTTTTATACTTCGATCTAGTAATTTTGAAGAAAATTTCAAGGCATTTGTGCATTTACTCTGATGGTCTCTGTGGTATTATATGGTTGCCTACTTATATTGAGAATATATTACAGTTGAGTTAGTTTTTCCATGTCACCATCTTTTCAGTAACCAAATCCCCTTCCATAAATCCAAGTGCCAAAAAAGAAGTCTGAGGAGTTGGGCTGGAATGGGACTCAGGCTTAGAGGGAAGAGGATGGGTTTTGGAATCAGACCTAAGGTAACGTTCCAGTTCTTATACTGTGTGTCGTGTGATGATAAGCAAGGTGCTAAATCTCTTTGATTTTGCATTTCATTTGTAAAATGAGGATGATAATCCGTACCTTTGGATGATTTTGCAGATTAGGGCTGACTCTAGGTCTGGCATGGAGTAGGCCCTCCATAGATGGGTGCTATATCAGGAGTCATGATTATGGTGATGGTGAAGAATCCTGCAGCAGCTGAACACCTGGGTGCTGGTCTGCTGGCTAGCACAGCGAGGAAGAGTCTGCAAGACCAGATCAGGACCAGATGGGTTCTAGGCATTTTCAGTTGGTGTGCAGAATGTTTTTGTCCATGAATCAGCTGTAAGACATACAGTTTTCTGTAGTCCTCTAAGCTACAGCGCTCAGGGAAGCTATGCACTAAGTCTGGTTTGCGAGGACTAGCTTGAGGACAGACGTCCCCCTATGTGTGTTGGGCTCCGAGCTTTGGATGTGACAGAGGTTCAGTGTAAAAAAAAAAAAGCAGTCTGTTGTCTGTGTTTATCACACGGAACTGATTGGCTATGAGAGGTACTAGTACTCGCTTTTTCATACTGATTATTTCTAAAGTCAGCACCCCTCTCCCCAACCACCAGTTTACACATGGGTTTTGTGTTCACAGAAGGTGTCCAATGTTCTTTGCCTTAACCGGATGCACACAAGAGAAAGACCACTTTCCGTGGCTTTCAGGAGCCACGTGGCTCAAACTCCTTACAGTCTAGCTGTGAGGTTACTCTTCATTTTCTTAGCTTCCTTTCTTCGGCTTCCTATTGCAGCTCTGTCACAGTAGCTCTGTGGTTGCAACAGAGGGCTGACTGGGTCCCGGCAGGGGTGGGACACAGCTGTGGCCCTGCCAAGAGTAGGTCAGGTCTGCTTTCTGTGCTTGGTGTGTATGTAGGAAGTGGGTGGCAGTCTGTGTTTTGTAAGATGCTGTGGTGCAAAAATTCAAATATGTAACCATTAAACATGAAAACATTTTGTTCCCCTGTGGAGGTCATCCTCATGAGCAAGTCACATTTTATTGTGAGCAGTACAGAATTTTCAGTTAGAATTTGTTGATTTTCTGTATAAATTCATTTATTTTTTTATAAAGTATACAGATTTTTACCTAAATCTCCAAGTCCATGTGTTCTAACTGATGGGCTTGGCGATTTATGTAGAAAAACCAGAAACCAGGATTTTAAGCTTCCAGATTGTGGTAGAACTATCTCAGGTAACCTGCTCTGCTTTTCTTTGAAGCGGAGCAAGCTGTTGTTATTATTATTCTAACCTTTGAGCCTCGAAGGTCACTTACTCTGTCCTGGTAAATATAAGTGTAACACTTTTTTATTATATCATGCATATAAGAATGTTTTTAAACCACTTCTTATTCAGTAAATAACTAATTTAAATAAATAGATAAGCTTGTCATTTCATTATTTGTACTTTGAAATTAATTAGTATTAAAATCAGAAAAATTGTATGATCATTTATTAGACAAACATTGATTTCTTTTTTCTTATCTCTTGCAGGATTTCTGGTATGTCCTCTTCCAGGATAAGATGCTGTAACTGTCCAAACTCCAGTCTGCGTTGATTCACAGACAGTTGTCTTTTCAGCTAGGAAGACTTTTTTTTTCCCCCTTGCTGGTTTACTGAACGTATGAAACCATGGCAGAAGGAGAGACAGAGTCACCTGGGCCCAAAAAGCGCGGCCCCTACATTTCATCTGTCACTAGCAGGAGTGTGAACTTGATGATTCGTGGAGTGGTACTATTTTTTATTGGAGTATTTCTTGCATTAGTGTTAAATTTACTTCAGATTCAGAGAAATGTGACGCTCTTTCCACCTGACGTGATCGCAAGCATCTTCTCTTCAGCATGGTGGGTACCGCCGTGCTGTGGCACAGCCTCAGGTATGTGTAGGTGGCTTCTGTAATGCTTAGAGAGGAAGGAGGGCACATGAGTGTGGCTGTTGTCTGAGCAGTACTTGTTTTTCAGCTTTAATTTAAACACGGGACAGTGGACCTGTTTGAAACGAATGGTTCGATGGGTTGAGGCAAATGCGCACCGTCTCATAACCCATCACCACCGTCCGGCCGTAGAACATTTCCATGACCCACAGACTCTCTTGTGCTCTCTTGCAGTCCGTTCCCCACCCCTGGCCTCAGGCTTCCACTGATCTTTCTGTCCCCAGATTATTTTTGCCCGTTCCACCATGTAATATAAATGGAATCACAGGGTAGGTACTCTTGTGTCTGATTTCTGTCTGACTTATGAACTTTGTAATTTTAAGCTGTTATCTAGTGGTTCTCTCTCTCCCCTAATGGGTGCAAGGTACCCCAACCACACATTGCACCACTTCTCCAAGATACAATCCTAGGAAACTCATTGTCTTCATTTGAATTAACGTTTCGCTGTGGGACTACCTGGGCAGAAGCAGGATCATTGCATGACTTCAGAAAGTTCTTAGTGCCGCAGCTCCCTGGTGCAAGACACCCGACACTGATCTCACATCTAAAAAGGAAAGAGGCCTTTGGTTGTGTGAGGCAGTGTTACTACACTCCACCTTCACGCATTCCCCAGCCTGCCCTAGTCCATTTCCATCTCTGATTGGCTTTCAACCGCCGGGATCCAAAGAGAAGCCAAGATTCTGCCTGCGTCTGATGATGTGAGAAGAATTCAACTTTCCTTGCCCAAAGTTCTACCCTGCCTATTCCACCCCAGTCAAACATCCTCCACCATGCCAGTGCTTCGAACCAAAGCATGAGGACATGTGCCAGCAGGATAGCCAGCAGAAATACTGTCTCTAGAGCCAGGCAGATGAGCCCAGAAGAATAGTCCCAGAGAAACCGGACTGGCCCTGATAGATATCAGGCAGCCATCCCAATAAACTTTGACATGTCCTTGGCACTGAGAGCCTGGGTAGGAGATCCTGGGGTAGCTGTGCCTACTGTTCTCCCCATCCACCCCCCAAAGATCTTCCTGCCCAGAGAGCTGGGAGCCCTGGGTACTACTGAGTATGTTACTGGTTTGTTGGTATGAAATACAAGCTAGGGGCCAACAGGCAAAGAAGCCTGTCTACATGGCAGGCAGGTGGCTTTGTGTCTAGAAAGCTTTGCCTAGCCAGTCCAGCTGTGGCCAGAGGCTGTTTTTGAATTTGAACTCCGTGAGCCCATCTACAACTCTGCCTCTGTTCTCTTTCATTCTGTTTGGTTTCCCTTTAGTTTCCTAGTAAATGTTCCTTTTGAAAAATTAAAAAAAAGAAAAAAAATTTAATCTTAAAAGAATCTTGCTTCCCTTTGGGTTGAAGCTTTTCACTTCTTGATTTTGTCTTTTCTTCAACCCACCTCATGTTAGGTCTTACTCTGAATTATTTTGATGGTCATCGTCACTGTGGTCTTAAGGGTTAGATCTGTGTGTATTATGGCCTTGTTTTTGAAGTAGATGAAAACTATTGAGTAGTGTTACTCAAGTTTAAAGCTGCATGTTATTATTTTTTAGATATTTGTACATGCTTTTTTTTTGGTATCTTTTTTTTAGATGTAGTTCAAGGATAAAGAATAGTTAAAGAGATTAATAAGTAGATTCTCTTTGCTTAACGTTATCCTATTTCAGTAGTTATTTTAGATCTTTTTTGGTGGACAAGATGTAATGGATAAAGTGGAGCATTTCAGAAAGCCTTTTAATGCGGAGCTTCCATAATGGATACTTTTTAGCTTTTTCTAATGACTGAGACCAATAGATTAATAACATTTTATAAAAGAAAGTAATAGAAGGAAGCCATCATTGTGTGGTAGAAGAAAAGTCTGATCAAGGGAGAAAATTGCTTTTTGGAATGTCCATTTGGTGTTTCATACTTAAAATACACCAATACCTTGCAATATAATAATAAATAATAAATAATAAATCCTTCTTGACTTCCATCCTTGAGCTAGAGGTCGAAGGGGGAGGAGTTAGGTGTGAGATGTTTTAGAATGACCTCGTGGAACCTACTGGACAGTTGCGTGGATGGAGAGGCATGTTGTGGTAAGGTTTCAGTGTAGTTTATGTGTCGATGTCTCTATTACAATATTCACATTAAAAGTTTATAAAGGCAATGATTCATCGTTTCCCCAGGGTTATTGACATTTTCTGAGAGACTAGGCAAACTCATCCAAATAGAGGAGAAAGCATAAATGATATTTTATCATTCTCTGTTGTGTCTGCTAGTCCTCATGTATTTTCTTTTCTTTCATCTAAACTCAAAAGAGAAAAATTAAGTTTTCCCATCATCTTTTTCTAGTTCGTTTATTTTCTTATATGGTATAGCTGCTATCTGGCTACCAGGTGAAGCTTTTTGGGATTTAGAAGAACATATCTTTTCAGAATAGACAAAAGGAAGGTCAGGGGAGAGAAACTATTACTTATTGACTGCCTCCCAATGTTCTAGGCACATCCCTTAACCCCAGGGATCTGTAGGGCAACTTTGGGAGTGAGATTTTGGCACTGTGCCTGCTGTGGGGGAATGAGGAACCTGAGATGAGGTGAGGATGTCATTCAGCCCAGAGTCTTAGAGCCGGTGAATGGTGCAGCTGGGTCTGGCATCACAGGCTGGAGAAGGGGAAAGAGGAAGCTGCTCACACTTCCTCTCGACTCAGGGCGCCTCTCTTGAAGCTTGCAGATGAAGTGCCAGGCGTGGATGGGACATGCTGCTGTGTGTTGGACATTTGTGGCTGGGGCAGGAGAACTTGACTGAGGTTTCATTGTACCTCCACTAAGGAGAGGAGTAGTGGCTGCGTCTGTCCCTGTGGCTTGGCCACTTTCGCCGCAAACTCATATTTAGGAAGGAAAATTCCAAATGTTAATGCCACATTTCAGTTACTTTGTCCCTGCTTTCCTTCCTTTTCCCAGCCACTAGGTTTGGCACACTTACAAACCGAACTTCATACTTCTCCATTTGGGGGATTTACGTTTGCATTTCTTGCTTAAGTGTTTCTCCTGAAAGCAGTACGTTCCATGGGGTATCTGGGCAAACAGAAGTAGAGAGGCATTTGGAAATCTATATTCCAGTTAACTCTGCTACTGATTTTGTTGGGGTGAGTCGTGGCATTTAGTAGATGAGAGTGAAGATACCAGATTTGTGGAAGTTGTCAAAGGTGGAAGATGGATTCTTGCACCTCCTGCCCCCAATTTTAGGGACAATATCAAGGAGATAAGAAGTTAATGATATAAGAAACATAGTGTATACAAGTTTACGTGTGTTAGAAGTATGTATATGTTTTTGTGTGTATGCACTTGTATGCATTTTCAAAACTCTCTAGGTTTTTACCATCTTAAGTCAGAAAAACTGATAATTGTCCTTTGCTTTTCCTATCCAACCAATATTCATAGACAGAGCAGCTACCTTCTGGAGATTCTCCAGAATCACCACTTTCTACATGCAAACAGAAGGGTCCCTGGCTATTTGCTGTCTTCCCCTGTAGCACCTAGTGCTGGAACATTTGGTAGCAGTGCTTCTAGAGGGACGCCCAGTAGAGAACTCTGGTACAGTTCCTTTGATCTCATTTTCCTTTTCTTAGTTCTCTATTTTTAATTTAATAATGGCTGGTGTTTCAAGTTGATTAACTTCTCAATGTGTGCAGTACATTAGAATCAGAGTTAGAAACCTCTTGAACGTTACAGAGGGTTGCAGAGGAATCTTTCTGAGGAATGAATAGAGGAAAAAGATAGTCATCATCATGTGGGTAAAATAACTAGGGAAATTGACTTGAAAATCGCAAGTAACCAAATTATATTCATACCTATGAAACTAATACTTAACATAAAAAGAAAAAACCAAATCTTTCCAGGTTAGCCAGGCAGTCATTTACCCAGTTCCTGGAGAGCCCTGCAAGACTCCTCCCGCTCTCACCTCCCAAGTTTCCATGTTTCCGCTGTCTCTTGGTTCAGGCCCTCTACCACTCTGTTGGAAATTTTCAGTTGTCTCTTTTTCTGCTTCTAATTTTGTACTCTGACCACACGCCACTCCCCTCTCCCCATCATATGTTGTTGCACACTCAGCACTGTAAGAGTGAGCGCCTCTCTATCTGCTACAAATGCAATGGCATTATTTCCTGATTCCCCAGTGTCTGCAGGGTAATCTCTATAATATGACCCTTGCCAACTTTTGTCTCCTTCAGAGTCTTTCTGAAGCTCCCGTTTTGCCTAAAGTTTACAATTTCCCGGTGATAGTGGGTATTTTGCATTGTTCATGCTTCCCCCCCCAATTTTTCCCTTAGATTAGAAAGCCCTTTCCACACCACTGACCTGCTGAATTTGGCTCCTGCCTCAGGGGCCACCTTTTCTGTGATGCTTTCCCGACACTCCAGCACCCTTCCTCCCCTCAGCACATGCCAGGAGAAGACGGGGGCCCCCCACTAGGCCCTGTCAGTGCCACTCCTACCATGTTACTGTATTGAATTGTTTCTGTGCTCACTTTGGGGGTGGGATCCCCCGCAAATAATCAAGAACCAGACATATTATGGGAGCTTAAGGATTTATTGAATGAAACATTGCCTATCCTGTAGTATTTTTCCATGAAAGTCCATCTCATTCAATGGCTGTGTTTTTTTCAGCCCCTTCTCCTTGCAAAACATTTAATTTAACTGTTCCTCTTAGTGCATCACTGAATTAAACACACTACCCTGAAAGAGTGATGACTTAATATTGATGTTTTACAAACTTCTTGTGGTTTTGGCTTGGTATGCTGTAACTGGTCACTGGGAAGTGACTTAAATCTATCCCAAGAAATGTTATTTTGCATCAGAGAGCCCTCCGATTAAGCAGGGTGATGTTTGCATATAATGTTACGCAGGCATGATTTTAACCATCTCTTGTTAAAATGAAGAAGTCGGGAGAGAGAGAGAAAAGAAGCCCAGACATACTTCTGCGGAGCTCTCAAACGGTGGAGCCTCACTGTGCTGAAGATATTGCTATCAGACTCTGCCATGCCTTTATTTAAAGGGAAGGAAGAAGACATTTAATGGGAAGTGACAAGCTTCCTCGAATTCTCCTTCTCAGTGAGCAGCCGAGAACCATGCATACTCAATGGATTTGATTTTTATTGGCAAATCCCAAGGTTGGCAGCGTGGCAGTTTAAATTCCTTTTTGTGTTTTTGCTTTCTCTCCTCAGTTGTCTCTCACTTGTGAGTCTGACATCACATGCATACAAATCTAGTCAATTTTACTTATTTATATCTTTGCACACACGTCAGTATTCTCTATGTGATAATTCTTTACCTATGGCATCAGCTGCTGAGGAAAATTGACTTGGAATGCCTGATCTTAGTTGATTTTTCTCAGCAACAGGCAAAGGGGGGAAAGAGAGGGAGAGCGAGAGTGAGGAATGACATGAGCTGTTAGTTTCATGACCCCTTGAGAAAAAAAAAAAAGAGGTAATATTCATTTAGATGTATTTCAACTGTTAGGCATGCTTGTTGCCATTTTAATTTTGCAGGAATTTGGAAATGCTGTCAGTTAATCTCCCAGGATTTTAGAGCCAAGCCTTTTAAATAGGAATATGATGTGAAAGTTTTGAATTTACTAATAGTTGTTGGAGGTCTGCATTGCTGAAATTCGTTGTTAATCTCTTGATGATCTGTGAACCATCTATACTCAGCAGAAGCCTAACTCAGAAGAGCACTTTCAGATTTGTGGATTAGAGCACGCATACATCCTTGCAGCCACTCACCCCCAGGTGGAGGCGTGGCTGTGAGGCCTCTTTTTAATACTACTCCATTGGTATGTTAGCCTGTGATTTTTGGTATTAATTGATTTCTCTTTTTCCTTCAAGATTGAGTGCATCATTTGTGAGATATAGCTAGCCAGCACCGGGTGGGGGTCCTGTTCCTCGGGCGCTCAGATGTTGGTACAATAATTTCAAGAGACATCATAGGTGGCACTGGACATTTTAAACATTGCTTTTCAACTGGTGTGACAATTGTGTCTTTATTACTTAATGGCAACATAACCGTCCTGTTTTTTAGTAAGATTAGCAGGTCAAAGCTGCCTAGCTATTTCCTGTTAAGTTTAATCTGTAGAAGTTTATTTTCCTTATAACTTGCTGAAGAATGTTTTGGTTCATTGTCTTTTTTGGTGACTAACTTAGCATTTAAAATCTTCTCCCATTAAATGAATAAAATGTTGAAGTTTGACAAGTATTTTAATTAAAAATTGGGTGTGAGTATTTGGAGTCTCAATCATAGACATTTTGCCTACAGTTATTCATAATTATATGGTTAACAGTCAAGATGTTCTTTCCAAAACTAAGAAATGTACTAAAATGACTTCTCGTTTTTAAGAGTGAATTTAAATTTTAACCGAAAATGTATAGTTCTTAAAGATTATGTTTCCTAAGTGTTTCTTTGTGCGGAGTGAGGCTTTCATGTAGATTTCTATTGCAAGTTTCCCTGTTTCGATATGACCTAGAGACTCATTAGAAGGCCAAGGGGGGTGGGGAACGTTAGGGCACAGCACTGGGCACAGGAGACAAGCTGGAGGCCCTAGAATAATCTGTAGAACAGAACGGCCGTAGCCATCCGAACAAACACTGTGTGTGGAATGACCCTATTGTACTCATTTATGCTTCCGGCTTCTCTTTAGACAGTCTGTGGCATTTTATAGCATGCTTCATGGTTATGCAGTTCAGAGAGAACATTGCTTAACTGCCAGCTGGTTTGATGTTTTCAAATCTCAGAGATAGTAGTAAGTAGAGAAGTAGCAGGAACCATCCAGTCCAAACTGCTAAATTGTGAATCATACACTGAAGTAGTGCTCTGCCAATTATAATTTGGAATACTATTGTAATCATTTGCAGTGCTTTCTGCAGGGGTGCTGTCTTTTTTTTTTCCTCCTCTCTTTTGGGAGGTGAGTTTAAAAATACCAGTGATTGATGTTAAGTAACTTGGGAGAGCTTTTTGAAACAATCTTTCAAATGCTTGTGGGGGGTGGTAGCGACTCTTTAGCTTAAGTTTTGCTACTGTAGCATTGGAGATGACTTAATTTTTTTCTCCTTTTCTCCACAGCTGTGATTGGGTTATTATACCCCTGCATTGACAGGCATCTTGGCGAACCACATAAATTTAAAAGAGAGTGGTCCAGTGTGATGCGGTGCGTAGCCGTCTTTGTTGGTATAAATCATGCCAGCGCTGTATCCTTTCCGCTGTAACGAAACGCATAATCACAAAGCCGCTCCGACAGTCCAAAGGTTAAACAGTCCCTTGCAACCTCACTGTTGTCAAATTGTGATATGTCCCCTTAGCGTAAAAAGAACGTGGGCTGTATTGTTGAAACACCACAATAGCAGCCCTGTGGTTACTGGGTGGGGGATAGCCTCCCATTTAAATCCCGGTGTTTCAGGACCACTGAGAAACTTTGCACGTTTAAACGTTTTGCGTGTTTTTCTTAAACTAGCTACATCATTCTGTATAGTTTCGGTAACTCTAAGATTGAAACAGATAATTGTTCAAAGGATTTCTTTTGTCTCTCTTTTCATTTAAGACTTCCCAGTGAGGACTTGTGGTTTCAGGTGCTGGCTGTTTTTTGGTTTATTTTTAATTTAAGGAACCTATAATTTTTTTCCAAAAGCACATCTATTGGTTTTAATCGACGCCAGCAAACCACGTAAATGTTCTTAAAGGTGGCATAAGTGGAAATGTTCAGCTTAGACATTGGCCAAAAAGAACATTTGTTCCTAAGGTACATATTTTTAAAGTTTGATCACTTATGGATTCTGGCATTTTATTTTGTGGTTAATGAGTATTTTTAGAGTATCCCAGCTGGAATAGAGGTAAAGTACCTCTATTTCCCTTCTCCCATCTATCTTCTCCCCGATACAACAGAAAAAAATACCCACCCCAGAACAAAGGTTTTTGCCCTCATAAGATTTTCATCCTGTCCTCCTCCCTGCTGCTTCTCTTCTTCTCCCCCACCCCTGACTTTGCTTTGTAGAAAAGAGTCTGTGACTGACTAGTTCAGTCATCCCTTTCCTAGAAGATGTGGCTTAGAGAGTGGAGGGGGCAGGAGCTTTGGTGCTGGGAAGAGCATGCAGTGCAAGTCGGGCTGCCCAGGGTTCCTCTTGTGGCTCTGCACCGGGCTCACGGCTGGTGGTTAGCTGGAGAGAGGGTGGGTCATGTGGCCGGTGGATTCTTGTGTCTTTTATAGGAAGTACTGAGCTGTTTTGGAGAAGTTTGAGAGAGGAATAAAGGCAAGTGGCAAGGTCCTCCATTCTGCAGACACATTTGCCTTTCTGTTCCCAGTTGTCCTAGCGCTTGGGGATCTGTGAATCTGGAGGCCCCTCAGTGGCGGTTGCTAGTTTGGTTTTCCATTTCCTTTTGTATTAAAGAATTTCCCAACATGTTTATCTTTGTGAAATCTTTGAGATTTAGGATTTTATAACAAACAAATCTGGTGGTTGGGAGGGTTTAAAAAGATAGACTCATAGAATATTGTATCTAGAGGAAAACATAGAAATCACCCAGTTCCACATTTTCTTTATAAAGATAATAAGACAAATGAAAGCTAGAGGGGTTAGGTACTTTGCCAAGGCACTCATACTGCGAGGCTGGGACAGAGTTGAGACTAGACCCCAGAGATCCTGGCTTGAGTCTAGGAAGGGCTCCTTCCCCCATTCAGAGGCCCCCTAAGCATGTAAATTCCCCTCCCAACTGATGGATTAGACCATTCTATTCCAGATGTTTCAGGTGTTTTTAAATAGAGAAATTTAGATAGCCTTTTCTGGAATTTAAAAACCTTTATATATCTAATTTAAATTGTTTGCCTCGGTCATTCTTTTCTTTCTCTGTCAATGAGATACTTGAGTATAGTGATTTTTAACTGTTCTGTCCGCCCTTGAAGCAAAATCCAAAATGTCTGCAAAATTTATAACATAGACTTAATAATATTAGGTTCCCCATGGTACTATTTTTCAGTTAGATGTATTTTACCTGTTTACCCTAGAAACCTTAGTTTCCTTTGACCCTTAATAAAGTTAATTTAGTTATCAAAGATAGAACTCAGTAAATATTAAATTCTACTCTTTTTAAGAATGTTTATTACACAGAAAAATCAGAGCATTATAACCTTTTCTTTGGAGTGTTAGGTATAATGCCTGCTAAAGAATAAGAAAAGCTTTTGCAGAAAGCATACCATATATAGTGGATTTCTTTCTTTTTTCTTTTCTTTCTTTTCTTTTTTCTTTTCTTTTCTTTTCTTTTCTTTTCTTTCTTTCTTCCTTTCTTCCTTTCTTCCTTTCTTCCTTTCTTCCTTTCTTCCTTTCTTCCTTTCTTCCTTTCTTCCTTTCTTCCTTTCTTCCTTTCTTTCTTTCTTTCTTTCTTTCTTTCTTTCTTTCTCTCTCTCTTTCTTTAATAAATCAAGCCTAATCAAGAAATGACCTTGAGGGAATGGCCAACAACAGCCCTCGGATGCTGAGAAGTAAGCGAAGTGGGTGTTGGAGATACCAGCTGGTGTGGTGGGGCGGGGTGGGTGATAAACGACGGGATGTTAAAGGAAGTGGGAAATAGTTTCATATGCATTTTTTGAACTTCTCCTCTCTTCTCTGTAGTTGCAGCATGGCCAGTTAGTTTGGCAAGCTATCTAGTCTCCCCTGGGGAGCTGGATATAGAGCCAAGATGTGGCCTTTGGGACATAGATAATGCCCTTTTAATGATACTTGAAATTAATTCCTTTAGTGTAATCCTCTAGCAAAGAAATGAGAAAATTGAATTTGTGAAGCTTCGTTTTGCCCAGAGATTTTGGAGTAGGAAAGGGCCGCACATTTGTGAATAGATGCTTAAGTAAGTGACGGAAATAAAATATCATTTGAGCAAACTGTCCTATACCAGAAAGTCTCAGGCACCAAAATAGCTTGGCAGGTTGCGAGATAATGTTCACTTCAAGGCTTTATCCTCAACAAATTAAAACTAGAACAGTTGACATAATAGAAAGGGATACTGTGTCCTTGGTCCTCTTGTTTCTGAACTGCATTATTATAAAATGTGTCTGTCAGTAAATCATATAGAGAATGTGGTACCCTGTTAAATAGCTGTCAGCTCTTCTATTTTCAAGTTCTTGTATGATGCGCAAGTAATTCTGAACCTGTTTGAGAAGTAATATTGGTTTCTTTTTTAGCAAAAGTGTGTTCCTTTAGCAATAGTGTGTCTCAAGACTTCCGGTTACAGTTTTAGTAAAGAAAGCATATCTCAAATAATGGGTCTGATCTTATAACTGTGAGTGTAGACAGAGGGCTTTTTTGGGGGGTAGGGGGAACTACAAGTAGGTGGGATCTATTAATGAAATATCATGCCCTCTGTGTATCTTTAGTAAATATCAGAGACAGTTTTAATCTCACCCAGTGTCCTGCATTGTATGAAAAGACCGAACTCACTCTAGAAAAAGCAATCAATTCCTGTCTCAACGGTAATATCTCTTATTTTAGGAAAATGAACAGGTGGTATTATTTGGTTACAAGTTTTAAAATGACTCTTTAACACTGATCTCAGAAAGTGGATTTTGATAACAACATACAGTTGTCTCTCACACTGGCTGCACTCTCCATTGGACTATGGTGGACCTTTGATAGGTCTAGAAGTGGTTTTGGCCTTGGAGTAGGAATTGCTTTCTTGGCAACCGTGGTCACTCAACTGCTAGTCTATAATGGTGTTTATCAGTAAGTATTCTTTTTGGTGTTTGTTTGCTAAAAGAAATAAATGACAACTGATTTAAGAATTGAGATTTTAAAATTGGGTTAGCCACTTTAATGTACAGAATAACCATTTCCATTGTAATTTTCTTAATAAATATCATTGTACTTCCTTGGCGGGTTGTTAAAAACATTTCTGTTATTCTAGATATACATCTCCAGATTTTCTCTATGTTCGTTCTTGGTTACCGTGTATATTTTTTGCTGGAGGCATAACAATGGGAAACATTGGCCGACAACTGGCAATGGTAAGCTGATGCTTATTTCATCTGTTATTAAGATGTAAGTCAAGTTTTCTCCAAGCCAAGCATACTAAAAGTGGAAGGAACCACTGGATAGAAAAGCTAAAATGTGTTCTGGGTAAGGTGATAGGACTTACCCTCCATTTTTTTTTAACTAATCTGTAGGTTTCTACTCTATCAAAGAGAGACCATTTTAAAAGTGAAAAAAGCAGCATTACTAATAACTATGTTGCTTCAATAGATAGAAATTAAGACTATCTCTGGCAAATCAAGATGTTTGAACATTTTAGTTAAGAAGAAGAAGGACACCGTTGGTCACCCCGGTCATGGATGGCAAGGGTCAGGGAGCAGCATTCAAAGGCCACAGCAGTTTCATAAATAAGTGCTGTCACTTGTGTCATTGTAGTCAGCTAGGAGAACTGAGTGGCTTAGGTGGGTGTCTTTTTTTTTTTAATGATATGTTAGTCACCATACAGTACATCAGTTTTTGATGTAGGTTCCATGATTCATTGTTTGCATATAACACCCAGTGCTCCATACAATACATGCCCTCCTTAATACCCATCACCGGGCTAGCCCAATCCCCCACCCCCCTCCCCTCTGAAGCCCTCAGTTTGTTTGCCAGAGTCCACAGTCTCTCGTGGTTCATGTCTTTTTGATAATCTGGCCACCCAATTATCTTAAGCCTGTTTGTTTCCTTTATCTTGAATTGTGGGTGCACATCTGTAGCTGTACTTCTAAAATACTGTTTTGACCAGAAGGTTTTGCTAATATAATAGATTTTTTTCCCCTTGAAATTGTAAAGTGATTTGAGAAAATATTACCTGAATTCACCGTATCAGTTCTGTCCTTAAGTTCATGACCTTTCCGTTTCTGGTTCACCTTACCAAGCACTCAGAGAAACCTATTTTGCTTCCCTTCATGTTGTAGGATTGATCTGAATCATACTGTTATTATTTGCTTGTAATGCAGAAACCTTGTCTTTTGCCTGCGTTTGCTATGTCTCTTTCACTTCTCGACTGCGAACTTTCTTTTTCCCTGTCACATTTGTCATTTGCTTCTAATCCTTGCATAGCTCTCAGATTCTTTGACAAATAAAGTGGGCATACGTGAATAAAGTATTAATTTCTAGTCTGTATGGAAATTGCTGTTCAAAATAAACCTTAATCTGTTAACCTTTTAACCTTTTAATTTTTACAGTATGAATGTAAAGTTATCGCAGAAAAATCTCATCAGGAATGAAGAACGCAAAAATATATCTTTTGTACAGAAAAACAAGATGCAAAGGGCACGTAAATGATAGCTATATCAACAAAGCTTCGGACTGTAAAATGCCAGGATGCAGTTTTTCCCTTGATTGGTGTATATATATATGTGTGTGTGTGTGTATGTGTGTGTATACATACACACACACACACACACTTACATGCATATACATGCACATACGCATATATTACTGCAATCTGTGATTGCTTCATCTGTAAATCAGTTACAAACCTTGATGTATTTGACTTAAATAACTATAAAATATATATGCACTACATTAAACAGCGTGTTCATTAATAGATGAAATTTTTAAATTAATTTTTTTAAACATACCATATATTGTATCACAATGTTGATGTGCCAAAATATTCTGTTATTGTCATGCAGAGTATAAGAATGCTTGAACAGTTTATACACTTAGTGAAATAAAATAAGAGGAAGCCAGAAAAGAGAAAGACAAAGAAAAATGGAAAGCTGGTATATTCTCTTTTGCTTACTGTTGTGCCTTTTCCTTTTTCTAATCACAGCAGTATGAGTTATGGGTGTCCTGACATGTGGTTAGTTTCTATTTTAATGCTGTCTCAGAGAGCTTGGGGTGTTTTAACTGATAATGAAAATGAACTTCCATAGCACATTTTCAAACCTGCATTACTGGAGAGCGTCCAAAAAGGAATTCTGCTGGAGGTAAAAGTGATGAGCAAGAGAGGGTTATCAGCATTAAATTGTTTTAAGTCGAAGTCTGCAAGACTATATGTAATTAAAAGAAGGCACCATAGGGAAATTTGGCTGGAATAAATACATTCTAGAAATACCAAAATGACCTTTTTCAGTGCCACAAAGTGCTCAATGATATTGTCATTTGCGGTACAGTATCCCATTGCTTTTGCACATGGAACCCCAAGAAACCCCAAACAGATCGAAATGCAGTTTCCAATTCTCTTGGGTTCTATAATCTGTTGGGTTCCGTGAAGCAAACCACATTAGCCGGGCAGGGTCAGTCACTGACTGTTAGTGAAAGGCCATCTGGGGAATGGATGAGCACATCACTTTCTACGTGTTCATATGTCCATTAGTGAACAGTTCGAGCTTGTTCCAGAATGGCCTGAGGTGGCTTACACTGTGCATGTTAAAGATCTCGACAGCAGTTTCGTGCCTATCTTTCCAACAACGGGAACCATTTAAGTGTGGTTTAAACATATTTTTGGTTAACTTTTTTCCCAATTTTTGTTTTTGAAATTGATGATAATTGTCTGATACACAAGGGTGGAACTTACTGCTTACTTTGGGTTTGTGTGTGTGTGTGTGTGTGTGTGTGCGTGCGCGCGTGTGTGTTGGATTCAGTGAGAGAGAGGATGTACATGTAGAAATGTATGTGCATGTGCCCATGCTCTTGGAATATGTCAGCTAGATATTTTTTAATTTTTGGTTTTAAAAACCATTGCTGTCAGACTGAGATCTTGTAGGCCAAACTTTAATCTGCTTTTACATTTTAAGGCTGAAAGTGTGAAGATCCTAAAAGGATTTCATATTGAATATATGTACACAATCTTAACGATAGTGGTGGTAAACATACTACTATAATTTATTATTCTATCTTCCAGATAATGTTATTCATTTAGAACAAATAAGGTATATTTTTAGAATCAACTTTGTAAGGACTATAAATCTTTAATAAGTTATAAGGTCTATGATGTGTTTACTTTGAATATTGCTGTTAAAAGCAAGATGTATTAAATATATAATTATCATCTTGGTTAAGAGTCCTTTTTTCTTCTTCATGCTAAATCTTAGAATCTAATACTGAGAATTAATTTAATAAAATTAACATGTATGGTTGAATTTGCTAAGAAATAATGTAAGGAAACCAAGTCTAATGTTACAAGGATTGAATGATTATCACTTGGGAATTCTCAAATTATTTTCGGATCATCTACACTGGCAGCACTTCCTTTTATTAAAGTTCTGGAAAGCGAACACTTGAAAACTGGAACTAAATTCTACAAAAGCACAGGAGAACAATTAAAATTAACTAGCCAGAATACTTTTGTTATAAAATTTATTTGTTTGCAGTGAGCTATTTTACTGCAATCAAGGGGACTGGAACCTCTTCGTGGTGCATACATTCACACGTCGGGTATTTTCTAGGTGGGATCCAGACTTGGTCGTTATTAAATAGCTCTCTAATCTTTTTGGCTTACTTGCCTACACAATGAAGTACAGCTGACCTTTGAACAATGTGGGAGTAGGGGCGCTGACCCCTGCACAGTCCAAACTCTGCGTCTAACTTTTGACTCCCCCGAAACTTAACTACTTGTGGCCTTCCGATAACATAAATAGTCGATTGACACATATTTTGTGTATGTATTATATATTGTATTCTTTTAATCAAGATGGAGGAAAGAAAATGTTCTTAAGAAAATCGTAAGGAAGAGAAAATACATTTACAGTACTGTACCACATTCATCGAAAAAAATCCACATATGAGGGAACCTGTGTGGTTCAAACCCATGCTGTTCAAAGGTCAACTGTGTAATCTTTGTAAGGGAATTCTTCCAGTGATGGTCTGTGTGTAGTAGAGTCCTAGCTTTGCGCGTCTGGAAGAATCTGCTTCATTCTCCCAGAACAGTTTAGCAGGCCATAGAATTCTAGGTTCATAGCTTCCCCCCTGCTTCCATTATGTTGACTCATTGTTTATGCCATCAAATATTGCAGACAGGAAATCTGCTATTAGTGTGATTTTCTTTCCTTGGTAAGTAATCTTGTCTTTTCTCTCCAGGAGCTTTTACGCAATATTTTCTTTCTCTTCAAGGTTACTCAGTTTCACTTTGACTTGTTTAGTTTTAGATTTGTTTTTACTTTTCTAGCTTGGTATTCAGTGTGCACTTTCATTCTGCGTGCTCACGTCTTCAATTCTGGGAAAATTTTCAAGCTGGCTGCATATTGGAATCATATGGGAACTTGTAAAAGTATGCCGATGCCTGGTTGCACCCCCAGAGACTCTAAAATAATTGGCCTGGGGTGTGCCCTAAACACGAGGATTTTCATAAATTCCCCAGGCAGTGTTAATGTGCAGCCCACATTGCCATTCACTGGTGTAGAGGAGTGTGAGATGAAGGGAATGTTTGAGGTGAGAGAGAGATCATAACTTTGGGGACGAAGAGTGAGGGACACATTGAGATACATTTTGGACTAAGTCATCTGAACTTGATGACTTGAGTGTGAAGTGTAAGGAAGAAAAGTGTGACTTAACATATCTTTCTCGGAAAACGAGGTGGATGGTAGTCCCATAAACCAAAGAGAATGCAGAGAAGCAGGTGAGTGGGTAAAGTTAGTGAGTTTGATAAGCTGAGGTGGAGCTATGTCCAGGACATCTGATGAAGATGCGTCATAAGCAGTTGAACATTTGAGTCTGGGCTGGTGGATGTAAATGAGGGAGCTTGTTGTTGTTGTGTGGCCATGATCTTTGAAGCTGTGGAGGGGGATGAGATCCCCAAGGATCATGTTACAGCAAATGGAGACAAGATCTGAGTCCTACTGGCATGCTGGCAGAAGAGCTGGTGAAGAGTTGGAGGGGGTGTAGTCAGAAGTGGGAGGAGAAATACAAGAGTGATGTGCTTGAAACCAGAGTGAAGGCAATTTCTGGCAGAGGGGAGCTTGTAGTATGGAGTGCAGTTGGAAGGAATTACTAACCTTAGAGATAAAGGAGATGTATCTGATTGTTTTATGTTGAAAAATGCTTTTCCTAACCTATTTTATCTTAACATTTAATGTATTTAGTTGTATACCAATAACTTACAAAATATATTTGGGACAAGTCTGATCATATACTAAGTCGTATGTTAACAAGTGAAGGGAGCTAGGGTTAGCTAGAGAACTTTGAGGGAATGGTGGAGATTTGGACTGCCTCTATGAAGAATGGACACAGGGACAGACGAGAGATAAAGAATTTCTAGATCATTTTGAGGCCGTCAAGGACTCAGGTGAGGCTCGAGATGAGATTCTTGCAGTGGAACCAATCCACATGGTTGTGCCATGTCTGGGAGGGCTCAGGAGCCCAGGAGTTTAGGGCAACTGTGATGGGATAGATTGATTCTCATTGGGAATTTATTTGAAGACATGGCACAAAGGCTATGTGAAAAACGAATGGAGGCGCCTAACGAAAGATCAAGGGATCTTTTATCATGGGATCCAGGCAGATTGGGGAAGGAAGTTCAATCAGCAGGGCTCACCTAACAGTGTGAAAGAATGAGGTAAGCTAAAAGGACTTCCTGCCCTGAGGTAAAAAAACCTTTTTCACAAGAAGGGTCCTAGGCTTGGGGGTTTGTAGTCAGGAATTTCTTGGAACATTTCTAGAGCGGGAGGTCCAAGGTGTGACGTAAACAACTTTGTTTACATAGTTCACCAAAGTGGGTGGAGATGTGAGGCAGTGGAGTGGAGACCCAAAGCCCAGGCGACCAGCTGTTACAGCAGTGTTGGTGTTGCCTGGAATGATCTCAGAGGTCAGGTGGAAAGGACGGTCTTATCTGTAGTCCTCCCAACCATTTGAATGAAATACTTATCCAGATGCCCTGATTGTATTGGGATTTTAATTAGAATCCCTTTTCCCTTCTTTTACTTATTTATTTTTAGTTTTTTTTTTTTTTTCATCGTCCTACATATTCTGAAATTTCCCCACAGGTTGTGTAGGAGTAGTTCTTTTTCTACTAATCCTGTTCAGTCAGAGATATTTCCTCTTTACTTCAGGGCTTTTTTTTTTTTTTTGTCTTTGTTTTTATTATTTCTTTGTTCTCTTTTTTTCTTCTCTTCTTTCCTTCTCAAATCCTCTATTCAAAAGATCTTTGACCTTTTGTTTCTGTTTCCTGTATATCCCTTAGCTTTTCCCCGTTGTGCTACACTCTAGAAGAATTACTTAACTGGATCTTTCAGCTCATTGAGCTGCTCCTCAGCTGTATCCTCAGCATTCAGCCATCACTGGGTTTTTAATTTCAGTGATCACACTTTGAATTTCCAAGATCTTTATTTTATTTTATTTTTTGTGGAAGTGTGTGGTCATTCTTGTATTTTCTGGGGGTATTACTTATTCTACCTTTAAAGTTCTGAACTTTTCTCCAGAGCCATTGCAGGGAAGGGCAGGAGGAGCCATTACCAGCCTGTCTGTGGCTGTGAGTGCTCCCCTGTTGGCCTTGCGTGCACTGCCGTGCCTCTCTGAACTTCGTCCTCACTCTTACCACTTTCATCCGGGGCACCTACTGTGTTGTCTCTGCCTGCTCCAAGATGGGGGAGCGGAAGTGTAGAGTGGGCCAGAGGGTTGCTTCCACAAGGGCCTGCTTGAACCCATCAGGTCAGTTGGGTATTTTCATCTCTGAGCGTCAGCCACCTCTAAGCTTAGATTGTCTCAGCTTTCATTTTTAGCAAGTTCCTTTCGGTAGGGTTTTTGAGCTGTGGTTTCTCCCCATCTATCTGCTCTTGGTTGTTTTCTTGCTTTCAGGAGTTCCTTGTAGTGTCCGGTCCAGGGAGGATACGTCTTATTTGGCAGTCTAGTTGTGGACTCCTTTCCTTGTTAATTTTTTGTTCTTGTTTCTCCGGATCTAGGGTAGGAGAGAAAAGCTAGAGCTGAAGTAGTCTGTTTCCCTGGTTCAACTTTCCCCACTATTTTTTTTTTATACCATGAAATCATGCCATCTGCCTGTTCATTTGTCTTTATGTTTCAAAAAACTCAATTTAGTTAGGAGCTGAGCTAAATAGGTGATGTCAGTGGCTTCTTGTTTGGCCCCCAAAAAAATTGAGGTATGGAGATTATTTTTTCCTCTCGAAGTACGTTTAGTTCATTGAATTCATTGTGCCGGAGGGTTAAGTACACTAGTATCTGTCCCTTTATGCCTCCCTTCTTTTTACCACTGATGAAATCCGTGAAACCTGTCATCTTTCTTTGTGATTTACAAGACAGACTTTTCCAGGGTACGTCAACTGTTCTGAAGACAATGTTGTTAAGTATCCGATTCGGCAGATCAGATAGATAATGATGTGCCTGGGAGAGAGTGGGCTATTGATGAGCCTCGTGTCACAACTGATTGCCATATATGGGCAATTTTTCCCTTTCACCGTGTCCGCGGCTGCGGTCTCTGTGAGGATTTCATGAACAAGGGGCAGTGTTGATTCCAAATTGAAACCAACTCTGGTGCAACCGCGTCCTTCTACTCTGCTTTTCGTGGCAGGATTTGCAACTGCTCACCTGCCCGTGGCCTCCCCAAAGGTGGGCTTTAAAAGTAATGAGCACTTAGGAAATATGCTGCCACTTAAAAATCATCCTTTTTTATGACGGCTCTGAAAACAATAAATTCCCACCACACTCCCGTGTTTGCATATGATTGTTGCGTTTGCAAGATTTGTCTCTTTCTCAGAAACAACTTTCTGAGGACACTCGTACAGAATGTGATCATGGACGGAGTCATTGGGATGAGCAAGTGAGGAGACAAAAGAAAGAAAGAACCCGAGTGCTGAATCTGTTTGTTTTAGAAGAAAAGTTTCTAAAATGCATTCCCTGGGAATTTCTGCCACTGAATGAAACTCATTTCTATTCCCTTTATAGTCATCACATGTCACTCCTAGATCTTCTGGGAATGTCTACCCGACCAAAGTATGACAGTGGCCGTTCTGCTTTGAAAAAATACTTTCTGCTTTTACAAAAGCCTGAGATTTTCCAGCAGGACATCACAGAAAGACAAAGTGCTACCCCATCATTTTAGGATCAGCTGAGTGCAGCTGCTGCACGGACTCTGCGTATTGGCTTGGGGAGCCCACAGACTGACAACTCGAAGGTGAAGCTTAAAGATGTTTGTAAGGACAAACCTTTGTGGAATTTCTTGTGCCTCACACCTAGCGTGTGTCAGTGTCACTCCTGTCTAAGAGAAAGCAGGTCAGTGTACGTTGAAGCACATCTTTCCAGAGTGTATGTAAAATTCATAATAAGGTTGAGTCAGGTTCAGCTTTGGTTTTTTTTTTGTTGTTGTTTTTTGTTTGTTTGTTTGTTTTGCCAGAAAGAATAAATCTGTGATCCTTATGATGTTTGATAGCATTAGTTCTGGTTCTGGCTCCAACTAACTGTAAAGGGGCTGGGATGTGTAGTCCCTCCCCCGGAGGACAGAAGAACCACGTCCGGGTGATCGGCAGTAGTGTCCGCCACAGTTGGTGTAAAGCGTTTTGTGGCACTCTGCCCACTGGCATATTCCCCGTCCTAAGTGATTCATAGTGAACACAGCTAGGAGAAAATAAAATACTTTTTTTGGTGGTAAAATTAAAATTATAGTCTTTAAAATACATAACTTATAAACTTAGTATCCAAGTTCTAGAAGGTTGGGAAAGAAGGAAGGGGCTCACCTTTGCCTTTTCCTGTCATCTAAAAAAAGAAGTGACCAGGGCTGGAGGGTGGTAGTGCCTGGGTCCCTCAGTCGGTTCAGCGTCTGCCTTCAGCTGAGGTCATGATCCCGGGGTCCTGGGATCGAGCCGCACCACATCGGGCTCCCGGCTCCGTGGGGAGTCTGCTTCTCCCTCTCTCTCTTCCCCTCCCTCCGTGCTCGCTTGCTCTCTCTCAAATACATAAAATCTTAATAAAAGGAGAAGTGAGGGGAAGGAAATGAATCAGGTGTTCGCCCGGCGCCTCCCATGAACATCCCTACCACGCCCCTCCAGATACGGCCTGTTCCACAGCCGCCGGCGGCCAAGCGGGCTTTCAGCCTCTGGTCTGACCGCGCTCTAGCGACCCGGAGCCTCCCATCACCGCAGGCGCGGTCCCTGCCGGTCCCCGCGGGTGGTTTCCCGGAAGTATTTCCAGCAGACTTCTCCGGCCGTCCCTTAGGGTGAGTGACTGCAGGCATTTCTGACTCGGATGCAGCCTCCAGTCCACGGACGCGGCTTGTGTTTAATTCGCTCCTCCACTCCGGGACGGGCTGATTTGAGAAGCTAATACACGTATTCTTAGGCTAAGGGCGCCAGCGCTCCGTGAACGCTTGCACGGGGACCTCGAGCCTCTCTCCGCAGTAGATGTTCTGCCACAGCCTCCACAGGCACAGTCCCATGTGAGAGTCTGACAGGATAGAAAGGTGATAACATTTTTTTTAACCGCTTTTGACTTCTGACCTTTTAAAAAGTTCAGTCTGGGAGCCGCCTGTGGGAATCAGCAGTGCCGGGTGGTACCGTATTTGATGTGCCCCATCGTACCCGAGTACTGGGCTGGGGGCATCTGCACAGATTGTGCACATGAGACATTCTGAAAGAGTAAGAACATGGAGCTAACCCGCTGGTCAGGAAAGGCCTCCGAAGGGTGGGGACAGAGGTCCTGCTGAGGTGTGAAGGAAGGCTCAAACTCGAGGAGGGGAGGGCATTTCTCGGTGGCGTGGGACGCACAGGAAAACAACATGGGCAGACAGGCGAATGTACGCTGGAGAACCCGAGTCCAGTCTGGAAGCAGCGAAGATGGGAGATAGAGGCAGCGGTGGGAGGTAGGACGTCAAGCATGGGGACTGACTTCTCTTTGAGGGTTTACATGACTCCATAAAGCCTGCAAGCAGGGCATGCTGCTTCTTGGAAGAGTCCACAGCTGCCTGTGGGGGTTATTCTAGAAGGCTTACAAGTTGAGACCGCCCCATCTGCCACAGTTCATAGCGTCCCCATTTAGCAATCATCATCGTTTTCAGACTTTCCTTGAAAAAAAAAATGTTCTGAGGCTGATCCAGGTGTGATCCCGAGGTTTGTCAGAGTGAATCAGGGAAAGAGCCAGCCTTGGGAATCCCACAATCCCAGACTTGAATGCCACACGGGTTCCTTATAGACTGGGACCCTGGGCGAGTCCCCCAAGTTTTCTAAACCTCAGGACTCTCATCTATGAAGTGGGATATGCTGCCATCTTCTCTTAGAGCCTCTGAACGTCACATGCAATCATATGTAATATAAACAGGCATCCAGTTATGTATTTGTTCCTTGCCTTTTTGCATTTCCTTTGCATTAAGATACCCTCCTGATGTCTCTGTCAAAATGAAAGGACACGGAATGCACAAATCCCCACCGCCATCCACAGCTTCACTTGTCGGGTTACGTTCCAGAACCACGTTCCTAAGGAAGTAGGGTGATAAAGTGGCTCGTTGTGGTGATACTGAGTAATTGATTGTTGGGCTGGAGGTTTGACCAGGTTCGGCGGGGAGTGTCATTCACGGAGAGAAGCTCAGAGGAGGTGTCACAGGACGGCGTGAGGGCACCAGAGGGAAGGAAGGATGTGGGAAACAGGAGATAGGTTTTGTCAGCAGCTTATTTTTGCCTAGGGATGATGGCTCTGTCCTCATACTTCACAGTGTCACCACTGTGAGACTGCGGTTTCCCCAAGAAGGAGTTACGTTTTAATTAGCCGTAGGTACCTGATTTCTGATATATCAGTCCTTTTCTCCGGGCCTCCTCGTTTCAGGTTCTTTTTTGCTCACGTCCGCCACTTGCTACTCCTTTTATGTGTATCAGAAGGAAACCACCAAGCAGCCTGGAAATCCTATTACCAGACCTCAGGATATTAATTGTCAAGTTTCTCCCCCACGGTTACACAAGTGCTGAAAAAGTGGTTCTCTTTCAACAGTGTCTTGTCAAAACGCCAGGCACAGTTTGTTTTTGACATTTGCTGCTACTGTTAAATAATAGTCTTGCTTCTGTCATAGCTAATGTTGACTTGAAGGCATTTGGAGGGCATTTCTCAACTCTAGCCTTAACAGGAAGACCTGGGTCTTGACAGATTTTTTTTTTTTTTTTTTTGCTTGCCCAAGGCAACTGAATGTAAGGGTAGCAACCTTTGCTTTTCTAATCTCAAGAAAATTTCAAATGGGCACGCACCGCTTAAAACTTTAGATGAATTGTATGCATGCTCTTGCACTCAGACATAAACACACACACACACACACACACACACACGCGCGTGCGCGCGCGCGCACAAGGTGGAGTTCTTCAAGTTTTGCCATCCTAGGAATGACATTTGTATCCATTAAATAGTATCTCATTTTAAGACCCCTTAAATCCTGGCTGTTCTGCCTTGGTAAACTTTTATCTGTTAGAATGTCATACTTAATTACAGATCTCTTTAAAATCAATAAGCAGTTTTATTGTTTCTGTATTTGCAATGGCGCAAGCCCTTGAGCACTGCCCAGCTCACAGCATGCACGGCGTGCCATCTGTCAGAGAGAATCTGGCCTCTTCACACGTCGCACTTTCTTCTCGGGCCATGTCCATGAGAAATTTAATTTATGCGCTCTTCCCCACTTCCCTGAGAAGGCATCTTTTGCATTTTTCCCCCGAATGTCTTCTAGACAAATGTGTAGAGACCTTCTAAGGGCACTGTAATTTCTGAAACGTTCACCGTTTGTGAGGTAATAGAGGGGAGGCTAAGGAAAAAAAAGGGGGGCAGAGCAAGTGAAAATTGTACAAGGCTTCCGTGGAATTGCGTGGGAGTTGGCATCGATTGTATGTGAAGAGGCCAAGAAATGCACAGTTGGTTTCAAAGTAAATACCAAAGGAATGGTTAATGAGACAGTTCTGTTCTGCAGTTTCAGAAAAATGGAAGTATACCAATCATTAGCATTTCCAATAAGGAAGGCAGCTTGGGCTCGGAGCTGTTACGTGGAACGGTAGACCATAAGCCCAGTGGAGAGGCGTCCATCACGACCTGGGGCACACCTTTCTTTGACCACCCCTATGTCACAACATTCGTCCTCAAGTTTTGAGAAATAACTTTTAGAGATTTCCAAAATTACAAACTCTGAGCCTGTGAATTATGAGACCATTATATCACCTCACTCTCTCTTTCCTTTTATCCTGATGTTGATACTTGTCTGGGAGATGAGGTTTAAATGGCAGTGGTTTTTCCTCTGAGAAGAACATTTGAAATCAGGATGTAATTATCCCATGATGATTCATAGGCATCACGTGGCCACCGAACTGAATTCTAAGATGCACAGATAAGAATGGTGTAGCTGGAGGGGACCTTAACATTCATCTAGGACAAATACGAGTAGGACAGTCTGGTCTTGGCATTTTGCAAATGCAAAAGCACAACTTGCCTTGCTTAGGTGCTTGTCCCAGGTCACATGGCCCGCTAGTAGCAGAATGCGACATTTCCGTAGCATTAAGAGGGTAGTAACAGTTCAATTAATGAAAAGCGTAGATTTGATTTTGTAACTCTGGCAGATTTACGGCGGTGTTGGCAACTGGTAGGAAATGGGCATTTGTGAGTTGTGGGTGTTTTTATTATGAAGGGCAAGTATTTGTTACCTTAAGTAATAGGTGGTAAATAAGACCGAGTATCAATTATGTGCTTTACATTTACCACGCATTTACTCCGTTAGAGCTATGAGGTCAGTATTATTATCTATAAAGATATAAGATCAGTCCTTTATATGTGAAGCAACAGAGGCTTGCAGAGGTCATAATCTGCCAATGTCACATAAGCAGACTCTACGGCCAGAGACGGAGCCCAAGGGCTCGTTCTTCTCGGGCTGCCTCTGGACTGTTTGTGATGTCAACACAGGTTATGTATGTTGGTGGAAATGAAATGTTAGATGTGGAACTTAAACATGTATATGAAAGTCCTGTCCTTGCCCTTCCTAAACAAATTTAAATTTTAATTGGAACAATGAACAATGTCACTAGTACAATTCTTGGCTAAGAAATAATTTCTGAGCCTGAGATTTATTATTTTTTAATGAAATAAGTTAGATGTCTTGAAAGAAGAGGTGTGGGAAAAGATTGTCTGAATCATGATGTATGAAAGTGGAGATATTTTTAAATCAAAGAATTAAGTTAGTCTCATAATGAAGAAATAGGATGTAATGCACTTTTTACCAGATACATTTTCATTTGTGACTTAAATCTGAGCTTTCAAGCTAGTCTATTGTCTTCAATTTTAAAATTAAAGTTGGCATATTGAAAACATTTTTGAAGTTGTTGACATATCCACAAGAGAATAATGACAAAACAGACCCCTCATTTTCTAAATTTCCATGAGACTTGCATATGAAAAAGCATCACAAGCATTATTTGTGAAGTTGGAAGTGATTTTTTCATGTTATCCCCCAGATTTTGACATTCATGACCTTACTGAAGACGGGGAAAATACGATTAGGCTAATTGTCAGATCAAGGACTCTAATTACTATAAATGCAAGAAGGTAATTACTTCCTCTCCCTCTGCCCCACTTTTAGGTCTGCAAAGGCTAGCCCTACATACCACATGAAACTACTCCTTCCTGAGCATGCCCTTCCTAACTAAGCCAATGAGGAAACTAGAACTGCAAGGTCATGGTGATGAATGGGGTTGGCTGGGTGAGAATCCAGGGCTGATGGCTATATCGGTTGGGACTTTGGGGGTTATGCTTGACAGAATACCCGATCCAAAATGACTTAAGCAGCAAGAAAGTTACTGGCTCATGAAACGCTTCACATATAACTGGGATTCAATTTCCCAAACTGCCATCAGGATGTAGCTGCCTCTATCCCTTTGGTCTACTGCTGTGTTGCCATTAGTCTTGGGCTTCCCAGAAGCAGGATGGTGTTGGCAGAGCCAGCCCCCTGTCCGCTCCCACTCACAAGCCATCTCTCAGAAACCTCAGCAAAGGTCTCAACGTATCTTGTTGGCTCTGGTCAAGTCAAGCGTCCACTGCCAAACCAATTCCCATGGCTGGTTCTCCACAGAAAAAATGGGACATGATGATAAAAATAAGGTAAATGTAAAAAAACAAACAAACCCCCCAAACCAAAAAACAACAAAAAACCCCGAACAACAACCAGAAAACAAAAGCAGGTGTCCTGTATGAGAGCCAAAAAGTCATAATGAAGCAGAAGCTGGAAAAGCAAGAGGAAGGAGCTAGTTGCCGAGAGAAACAGACAATAAGAAATGAGAAAAGAGAAGAGAGGAAAACCATCTGCTATCTTTCTACTCCTCGTGAAACCTACATGTTCCTTCCAATAAATTCATTAAAAAGGATTTAAATTAAGTGGTTTTCCATTCTTTGTAACAAAGCGACACTGATCAAGGCTGGATTCAGGTAATACGTAAGCTATGGATGCCCTCAGATAACTCGTGTCCTTCATGGGAAGAGAAGACCACCCACCAAACAGATTACCCAGAATACTGGAAGCCATTGGATGTATGGTTTGAACAAAATGAACTTGGAGCCCCCTATGAAACCTGAAGTTCTGAGGTGCTCAGAAAACACCGACACTCGGTTTCATGCAAAACTCACCATTTTTCAACCCTTTTCCCACTTTTGCCAGACACATTTTAATTTATGACTTAAATTGGAAGCAAGTGAAAGAGTTCCCAGCTCAACTTTGTCACTTGGTGCAACAGAGGAGACTCCTGATAATCTATGTGGTAAAGTATAAATTGGCCACACTTCCTTTTAAATAGAATGTTCTTTTGCAAACAAGAATGTTTAGGTCAGTGAACCTAGAGACCCCCACCGAAGCGATGCCTTAGAATCTGAGCCAGACCACAACTCAAGCATTTCAGCCTCTCATTTGAAAGGAAAACCAGGCAAACTGAGAAAAGAGAGTCTAGAACCTCTCCCAAGGAATCCATCCTACATTTTCAGCCGCTCCTCTCTTCATTTGGCATCCACCAAATGTGAGGTGACAAGGCTTGAGAGATCAGTTTGCACTTGAGGATGAGAGGAATGCATTTTATTGCGTTTCTGCTGCAGGCCCCAAAGCAGGCAGGTTGTGGGACTACCTTTGGACAAGTCTTTTCCTGATGTCATGATTCAAGAGAACCATCACAGGTTCCCAGAGATTCTGTGCTAGTAGAGGACAGGTTTCCTGGGCTTGTCTCTCCCATCTTGCTGCTCACCATGAATGAATCCAAGGGGAACACCACCAGCTCCAGCATTGGAATCAGTTTCCCTAGGCTGTTTCTAGAAGGCTCCATGGAGTTGTACAGGGGTACCATCTGTAGCCATAGGGCTTAGGTCCCTGCCATATTCAGCTGAACAACTTTGATTTTTGGCAAGCCAAATAATTCCATTAGTATAGGATGTCTTTACACTTTCAGAATGAAATTGTCTTATTTTGCCAAACCCTTATGTCCTTTCTTAGTGAAGTTGATACACTGGGTCAGTCTCTCCTCCCCACATGTCCTAAACCCTTCTCTCTTCATAATTACTGGAATAAGTATGGGATGGAGCAAAACAAAACAAACAGATCTTGCCCTCCAAAGCCAAGCTATGTAGGGAAATGTTAGGTCACTCTTGACAACTGAGAGCTGGACTTGAAGACAATACAAGAAACTCACCGTTTCTGCGTTGTTTTTTAATGATTCTCCTCACCCCCATGGGTTGATTAGTGTGTTTTTCCATGGGCTGTCTTCAGTTCTTCCCTGTCCTGGGAAAGTGCCTGTTTCCAAGCCTCACACCCACAACCCATAAACGAAGAAGGAAGGTCACGTGCATGGGCGTTGCAGAGTGCAGAAGATGCCTATCAGAAACGCAAGTCGTCTCACCTAGAGCATTTATCCCTTGTAGAATCTTCATTTTTTGTTGTTTTATGTATCCTAATCATATTAAAACTGAATTTATTTTACACTGAATTATTTGTTCAGAAGTTGAAAGTATACATCATTCAAGTAGCATTCAACTGAAAACCTCTTTCTTTGCCTGAGCTGTGGTAGCTCTGCGGTACTATGACGTGAGGCAAGCAGGAGTTGCTATCAAAGGATTAGTCCATATCATCCAGCAAATCACACCCTCTTTCTAGGACAAAATACTGCTTCTCTGCACCTGAGGGTTAGTGCTGTATGGTGGGAAGGCTCTGGATGAAGGGCAAAACCTCATGGATCTGCTAGTAGTTTGCCGGATGACACGACAGCTTTGAGTCTGTTCCACACCAATAAAATGAAGCCCGTGGATGAGCCGGTCTCTGAAAGAGGCAGCAGAGCAGAGTGACTAAGGTTGGGGTTCTGGCTCTGCCTTCACTCACGGTTTCAACTTGAGGAAGTTCTTTTACCTCCACTTTCCTTGTTGTTGTTGAATCTGTAAAATGGGGATGCCATGAGTTGATGTGAGGATTAAATAGCCTCAGACATACAGAGTGCCTAGAAGAGAGCTTGGCTCAGAGTCAGTGCTCAAATGGTATTATTAGGAACATCACCATCTCAAATTCCTCCGAGTCATCAATAGGACCTTGTCCTACCCACCATAGAAATGTGAAAGAGGACTCAATTTTTTGCTTGATGTGGGGGGAAAAATCCATATATGAAAAAATTAGGAGGGGTGTCGGGGTGGCTCAGTCAGTTAAGTGTCCAATTCTTTTTTTTTTTGCATATTTTGTTTATTTATTGAGAGAGAGAGAGAGAGAACATCAGCAGAGGGAGACGGAGAGAATCCACTGAGCATGGAACCGGTTGTGGGGCTCAATCTCATGACCTGAGATCATGACCTGAGCCAAAATCGAGAGTCGGACACTTAACTGACTAAGCCATCCAGGTGCCCCATGTGTCTGACTCCTGATCTTGGTTCAGGTCTTGATCTCATGGTCATGAATTCGAGCCCTGAGTGGGGCTCCATGCTAGGCATGGAGCCTACTTAAAAAAAATTAGGAAACAATACAAAATTATCTGATTAAATGAAAGATTGACTCTCCTGTCAAGTAGTACCAATACAAGTTGGAAAATACAGACCTTAGTCAATTTTGGGGGTCCCTTTTCTTTATGGCAAGAGTGATTTTTTTTTCTTCTTCCCTCTGGCTACCATCAGCTTCTCTGTATTTATGGGTCTGTTTCTGTTTTTGTTTGTTTGTTCATTTGTTTTGTTTTTATGATTCCACGTACAAGTGAAGTCATATGATATTTACCTTTCTCTGCCTGACTTATTTCACTTAGTATAATACCCTCTAGCTCCATCCATGTTATTGAAAATGGCAAGATCTCATTCTTTTTTATGGCTAATATTCTATTATATATGTGTGTGTTTATGTTAGGTATATATATGATACATGTACACACACACATACATGTATATATCACATCTTTATTCATTCATCTGTCAATGGATACTTGGGTTGATTCCATATCTTGGGTTTTGTAAATAACACAGCAGTAAACATAGGGGTGCACATATCTTTTCAAATTAGTGTTTGGCAAGAATGATTTTTGGTTGGAGATGATCTAACAGACATCTCCAACAGACCTTATGATTTTTCCATACCCACTCTTCCCTGGAACTGGCTCCTCCCCAGCCTTTCCACATCTCAGGAATAGCAACGTGCTCTCAGATCAGTTGGACCAAAAATGAATAAGGATGCAAAAGACTTATGTAACAGAATCATAAAGGTAGATGTTATGAATATATATCAAATTATGTGCCCTGGAGATAGAAAACATATTTTTGTTTTGCGTGCCTGTGGAACAGCCACAATAATTGGCCATATGCTGATGAACACAAATGAAATCACAGTAAGTTTCAAAAAGTAGAGGTAATGTGGATGTTTTCTATTCACAATGCAGTAAAATTTAAAATTGATATAAAATCAGAAATTTAAGAAAGGTTTCATTTAAACAACTTTTGAGTCAAAGGAAAAGTATAAATTCAAAGTGCAGAATTTCTAAAAACCAGTGATGATGAAAATACTACTACTAATTAGATTTTGAATCTAAAGGATTGAACTAAAGCAGCACAGATGGGCAATGTCATAGCCTGTAGAAGGAATGAAATATAAGGAATTAAGAATCAACTCAAAAGTTAGAAAAAAGGACAACAAAATAAACCAGAGGAAAGCAGAAGAAATGAAATAATAAGAATTAATGAGGTAGATAATGGGAGAAAATAGAGTGAATAAGTAAATAACTGGATCACTGGGGCAAAATCAGTAGACCAGATAAACTTTCTCAGAAATCAAGGAAGAAAGAAAAAGGCAAAAAAGAAAATGGCAAGAAGAAAAAATGCAGAAAGCAAGGAAATTTTGAAAACAATTTTATGCAACTTTATCTAAATTTGCAAATTGGAAAGAAATGGATACTTTTCCAGGAGAATATACTTTACTGAAACCAACTCCAGAACATTTAAATAAGCCAATTTTCATAGAAAAAGCTAGGTAGTATTATAAAGGAGTCAATATTTAAAAAGCACCAGGGCTAAAAGTTTCCTGGGCAAATTCAGCCAAACCTTTAAAGGATGGATGGTTCCAAGACCATTTAAACTGTTCTGGAGCAGAGATAAAGAAGGGCAACTTCTTCTTTTAACCCTACTAGGATAACATCGATAACAAAGGCTGTAGAAAAAAAAACAGAAACAATAAATGAATCTCCAACATGAATATTGATGCATAAATCCTAAATAAAATATTAACAATCAGAACGCAGCAGCATACGAAAAGAATAATTCTTCATGACCAAGTGCAGCTTATTCTAAAAATGCAAGGACAGTTCATCAAAATAGAGCTAAGGAGAAAAATCATATGATCATTTGTATAGATGCTGAAGATGCATTTCTGAGAATCCAAACTCACATAAAAAACACTGGAAGGACAGATCAGAAATTGTTGAAGCCGGTGGCTCATGGGGAGACAACAGGGGTACAAAATGGGGCAGATACAAGCATGAGTGGGGGACAGGGTTCTCAATGTACATCTTTTTCTATCATTTTCATTTTTGGACCATGTGATCCTTCTACCCGTTCAAAAAGTCAAGTTCTCGATGGATGTTAAATATTATCATTCAGCTACCCTTGTATTCTGTGCCAGAAACTTCGAACTGTGTTCTTGTTGAAAAATGAAGCGTCAAGTGAATTACAGACAAGAGCAACACTATGTCACAGAATTGTGGGTGAGTTAACTAAAATAAAAACCAAATGTGCTGGTGACGTCCCTTCTAGAAGAGCTCTCTTTGCGCCATCTTGACTACAGGGTGTAGGCAAACCCTGGACTTGCTCCAGCACAAACAATCCTACTTAAGGACTTTGATAAGTTGTATATTACATCCCAAGCCCACAATGCTGATCTGACTTTGTCGTTTGATACGAGAGGAAAACAAAACCGGAAGTGATACATTCCAGTCATGGTGGCAGAGCTCAGGCCTCTAATCTGTCTTCCTCAAAAACAAACCATGAAGTGGTTAAAAGGGCAGTATCGTCCCGGACTACTTAAAGGGTCCTGACATTGACCCTAGACATCGACTCCACTGCGTTTATTGAGGACCTGCCCTGTGCCAGCTCCGGGGACACAGAACTCAACGTCTCCCCACTTGTCTCCAGAGGGCTCAGACCAGAGAGGGATGCACGAGCTGGGCCACCTGTTAGTACCTGCTTTTCCAGACATGTCCAGAGGAAGCCCACCCGAAAGCTCCGCCACCCAGCCGGGCAAGCCTGCCCGAGTTTTCAGGGGTGACTTGGAGTTTGCAAGACATGGAGGTGCCAAGAGGTGGCGAAAATAGTGTGGAGCAAGAGGCCTTTGCTCAAGCCACACGTCTGCCCAAAAGGCCCTCCGTCTCCTCCGTGGACCAGTCTCATTGTTCAAGTCGCCCCCACAGAGACAGTTCGGGCCAGGGAACCCTCTGTTCCTCTCTGTCTCATACTGGTGTGGTTGGTTATGTTTGCCGCTGTGTCCCTAGGACCTAGCCCAATGCTTGGCATTCCAGGGGTGCTTGGTAAATAGTTGGCAAGTGAGCAAAGGGTTTGTAAGCTGTGTTCCTGAAAGAAAGCTCGCCAGGAATTTTTGTATCATGTGTTTCATTTCTTTATTTTTTTAAAAAGATTTTATTTATTCCTGTGAGCGAGAGAGCAGCAGGCAGGAGAGGCAGAGGGAGAAGCAGACTCCCCACGGAGCCAGGAGCCCCACGCAGGGCCCGATCCCAGGACCTGGAGATTACCACCTGAGCCGAAGGCAGACGCTCAACCATCTGAGCCACCCATTTCTTTGGGTAAACCTCTGTGACAAATATGAACACCCATTCAGGTGCTTGTTCTTTCTGGAAGAGCCTGTCGGGACTGACTGACTGAGAGCACAGTAACAGCTTGTAATCCTGGGCTCGGGAACAGTCCTCCCCTGACGTGAGTCCACTTAACCCTGTTGCCTGTGCTCTGCCCCTTTCCCTCTACTTCCGGCGCACAGCTCTTCTCTCCCCAGGAATCCTAGCAAGGATCTCGGGTCAGGTAGATGCAAATACATTTTGAAGGGCTGCCTAAGGCTGGGCCCTCGGTGGGTAGTACCCAGATACTCTACTGCTAACTACTGTTTATTGTATGATCCTCAGCTCCTCGTGTAACTTCAAGCCTTAGTTTCTCCCTCTGTAAAAGAGAAATGTCATTCCTACTCCGTTTATTGGCCACGTTTGTGAAACTCCCAGTGGAGCACCTGGGCATAATAGATGTTCAATAAACAGGAGCTGAGAACGGTTGCTATTATTAGTGGTGACGGCAGTGGTGTGTTTATTGGTTTATTTATCAGTCTCAACACATTACAAATACCCATCAGCAGAACCTCCTCCCTGTCCCATTACCCGTGCGTGTGCAGGGAACAGTGACGAGCAGACGAAGATATTGAGAAAGTCATTAAACAGTTCTACGTGAGTGGGACAGCGAAGTGTGAAATCTTGGCAAAGGAAGACTGGGGACAAATAAGACTGAAAACAAGGACTTTTAGAACCACAGGGACAAGCACGGTCTTTAGATATATCTAAGCCTGGGTTTAAGTACCTGGAACTCCGTCGAAGTCGATTCTTGGTGTCTGACCTATCTCCTTTGCCCTTCAACTTGCCTGGATTCTTGGGCAGACGCTCGCTTCTCTCCCTCCTTCCCCTCGGCTCACTCTTGGTCCATCACCTCCGGGCTCTGCTTCCTGTGCCCTTCCCTACAGGGGAGGCCCCGGGTCTTCCTCCTCAGGTCCTGGGGCCTGCCACCCTGACCCACCCCGTCATGCAGGCCAGGACCCCGTAGTTGCTCTCGATTTCTCTTCTGCTTTCTCTTTCCTCGTTGGTTTGCTGTATGTGAGCCGTCCTCACACTCTGCATCTGTGCAGTCACCAGGAATGGCAGCTGGACCTCTGTGCTGGTCCCCCAACTGCCTCTCCGCCCTCAGTGGTCCCCCACACCCGCCTCTCCCCGTTAGCCCTTCACGGTGTGGTCAGAGCGAGCCTTCCAGCACAGTCGCTGCTGCCCTCAGAGGACAGTCTGTCTCCTTAGCATGGCGCCCGAGGCCTTCAGGACCCGCTTCTGCCCACCTCTCCACCCCTGTCCCACACTGAAGGGCAGAAACTCTGCTCCCTCCCACCCCTCAGGGTCTTCCTTTGGACACTCCTCTTGCCAGCGCCCCTTCCCCTTCCTCCTCACCGGAACTCAGCTCAGGGACCACCTCCTCCAAGAAGCTTTCGCGGACTATCCCCTGTCCTCACTCAACTTGCATTCACAGTATTGACGCCGTAGTATGGTTGCTGCTCACTGGTCCATTTCCCTGGAGGGGACGGTGGTGAAGAGTGGGTCACCGGGAGCCAGCTCACCTGGGTTCACATCTGGACGCTGCCACTATCAGCTGTGGGGCCTTGCCCAAGTTTTCATACGCCCCTCCCCGCCTCCCCCCTGCCCCGTGCTTCACTCTCCCGCCTGCAAGCTGAGAGGAACCCGCTTCTCGGGTTGTCGTGAGGGTGAAACAATTTACACACATAGAGCCCTGGGGACGGAGGTGGCACGTTTTAAGCCCGTGGGAGCGTGACTTGTTATTCCTAGGGCACCTTGAGGGCTGGGCTCTGATTTATTCGCCTGCGTGAGCCCCTGGCACTGAATTCATGAGTAATAATAGCTCTAACACCGATGATCAGAGCCATGGGTGTTGGTAGAGCTAGCTCTGCCCACGGCCTAGAAAGTGTTTACGCATACCGCAGCTACTTAGCGCTCAGCACCCCGCTGTCGGACACCTGCGACTAGCCCCATCTCACAGAGAGTGCTGGCTCGCTCCAGTCTGTTGCAGGAGCAAACAGTACCGATGGTACTGAAACTGGCCATTCTGACATCCGTACGCGTGCGTTTGGAATTTGGGGACTTCACTCGCTGAGACTGGGTCTGCATCTTCTCCTTGTCCTGATTTTGTCTGGCAACCTCCTGCTTGTACTTAACTCCCAGCTTCAAAGCCACTGCCCCTGGGGAGCCTCAATGGCCCTTCCAGGACACGTCGACTCTGCGATTGGTGCCACCACATGGCATTTCTATTTGTCTTTCTCCCTTTTTCTTTTCTTTCTTTTTTTTTTTTCAAAGGTTTTATTTATTTAGTTGACAGAGACAGTCAGCGAGAGAGGGAACACAAGCAGGGGGAGTGGGAGAGGAAGAAGCAGGCTCATAGCAGAGGAGCCTGATGTGGGGCTCGATCCCATAACTCCGGGATCACGCCCTGAGCCGAAGGCAGACGCTTAACGACTGCGCCACCCAGGCGCCCCTATCTTTCTCCCTTTTTCTGATATCTCCTCTACTCTGCGAGCTCTCAAAAGGCAAGGGCCACTCACGATTCATCTCAGTAGCTCCCAGGCCTAGCACAGTGCTGGCAGGTGAAGGTACGGGACCCAAACTGAGCAAAATGGGATTCCTTTGGCGAGTGCTGTGCTCATGGAGTGGCAGGCGACATGGGCCATCAGCAGAGAAGCGCTGTGTGGGTGGGTGACGGCCAGGGCTCCGGTCTCCTGCCTGGTCCCACCGTTGAGGTTCCTGCGCGTTGTTCCTCACCTCTTCCCCAGGACTCCCAACTCTTCCCCATGGGGACCACGATATGGAAAGCTCTGCTGGAAAGCTAGGCACAGCTCCTACCTCCCGCTTTCCAGCACCCATCCTGACCTCCATCTCCAAGCAAAGATCCTCAGAGTCTGGGGGGGTTTCTCTGTAGGGAGCCAGGAGTGGCTTCCAGTACCGTTACTCCACCCCCAGCTTTCCAAAAGGGGAGGAAAAAAAAAAAAAGAAAGAAAAAGAAAACTTGTTTTGCCCTTTCTGAAGGCTGCCCACCACTTTTTGAGCCTCCATAGAAGTGTGTACCCCAAACTCTACGGTATGTATTGATACAAGGCAAGGACAGTGCCTTGTATTCAAAATCCCCATTTCTTCTCCTCAAAGCCTGGCCCTCCGCAGAACGCCAGTCTCACTGACCTCAGCCTGGAACTGCTCCCCACATCCAATCGTGAGGATAATGTGTGGCAAGGCTTTGGACCACGAGTACAAGGCCCTGGCTCTTTCTAAAATGGTCAGAGCACGTTAGCAATGGAAACTGGTGAGAAGAATTCAGTCTTCAGGGCTAGCCACTGTGAAAGGGACAGATGATTTTAAGCAGGTTGGGAAGTTTATTCACTAACCTTTTGAGCCTTGACTGGCCTGCCAGACAAAATTGTTGTCCGTGTTGCTGAGCTCTGCCATGAATTATTTCTATGTGTCTTTGAGATACTACTCAAGATTCAGGTCTTGAGTTATGTTGGTTCAGGTCCTCTAAGAAGCAGACACCAACACAGTATTACACATGCATGAAAGAGATTTATTGGGGGGGGGGGATGCCTGTGAAGAAAAAAAAGGCAGGAAGCCAGGGTCTTTAGACAGAGATACGGGTCCAACAGCTCTGAAATGAGGTAGGAGAAGGGAGAGTAGGTAGGAGGAGTGTCAGGCCGCAGGGCAGTCCTCAGAAAGTCTCAAACAGGTGTTTTTAGACCCTCGTGTCTGTAGGAATGAGCCTGCATGAATGCCCCTGCCCATCTTTGGCTGGGAGCAGCCCAGGGCAAGCGTGGCAGGAACACAAGGGTGGATCAGAAGGGCGGCAGCTGGAGCTGTCAGTCAACTGTGTTTCCCAGAACGGCAGATCTGGGCATGGTTTCTTCCCACCACCACCGTGGGTGGGGGCATCTGATCCTCTCTCCCAGGTCGCTCGTCAAAAGCCTCTTAACCACTGGTCAGCTTTCTGTGTTGGGCAGACGGATCCAACCTTCTTAGCCCATCCAGGATCTCCCACCCCAAATAAGGAGGGTTGATAGGATCTTGGAAGTCCCAAAATGATAAATATCCCGTATAAAAGAACTTTGTGAAAGGTGTTGTAATTCTTCCCATCCAAAAAAAAAGGTGGGTAGCTTCTTAGCCAAAGAGTTCAGAAAACACCTGTTTTTAAACAGTGTTGAACAGATTTCCAGGATTTCTTACAGCTCTTACTAGGCTGATCTATATCTTGAGTCTTCAAGGGAACAAAATAGTATGTAGAGTTTGTCAAATTTATGTGGCCATCGACTGCCCGTCCACCCTCAAATTTTACTATATTTTTTAAAGTCTCTTATGAGACATGTTTTTGGAAATGCCGAACATACTGTATATCCCCTGTGTGTCCCTCCAGAGCCATTCCTGAGCCTTCCCTACCCTGCTCTGTGCCCACGAGGCTGACCTTCCTGGACAATGGCCCTCCCTTGCCCTTTATCAAGCTTGTCCAAAGTAGAACTTTGGGATGATGGAAATACTCTGTCTGTGCCGTCCAGTAGGAGAGCCACCAGCCACACATGGCTACTGAACACTTGAACTGTGGCTGATATGACAAAGGACCTGAATTTTAAATTTTAATTAGTTTAAATAGCTACATATGCCTAGGGACTCCTGTCCTGGACAGCAGGGTTCTAGATTTTGGCTTGGGTTTGACCAATAAGAAACACCAGTGGGAGATGAGGGGGTGGAAGGAGAATAAAAAAGTTATTGATTTCCCTGGCCCCCTCCTGGTGTGGGTTGGTGTATCTTCTTCTTTCTTATTTATTTTTTAATTTTTTAAGATTTTATTTATTTATTTGAGAGAGAGAGAGAGAGAACGAGTGGGGTGAGGGGCAGGGGGAGAAGCAGACTCCCCGCTGAGCAGGAAGCCCAATGTGGGGCCCAATCCCAGGACTCCGGGATCATGACCCAAGCTGAAGGCAGATGCCCAACCAACTGAGCTGCCCAGGTGTCCCTGTATCATCTATCAAAGGACTCAGCTTCGGTCAGACAGCCCTAGATTCTGACACCAATTCCAGTGTGTGTGGTTTTTTTCCCCCACACCAACCAGTTCCCCAACAATTCAGCTGAATTCTGACTATTCCCTGGGGATAGCATCTGATGCCAAGGTTAAGGGCTCAGTCCTATGAGACTGTCCCTTCCTTCCACTTCAGATGCTAACTGAAAGTCCAAGCTGTGACCTGCGCTTCTTGCCCAGTGGCTTTGACCAGGGTTCCAACAACCTCCTGTTTGGGCTTGATTAATTTGCTAGAGCTGCTCACTCAGAGGAACTCTGAGAAACATTTTACTGACTAGATTAAAGTGTATTATAAATGATATAATTCAGGAACGGCCAGATGGAAGAGATGCGTAGAGTGAGGTGTGAGGAGAAAGGGGGGTGAAGTTTCCATGCTCTCCCAGCACCTCCCACAAGTCACCTACCTGAAAGCTCCACACCTGTCTGCCTAGGTTTTTGTGGAGGCTTCGTTATACAAGCGTGATTGATTACAAAATCGGCCATTGGCAACCAACCTCCAGGTGCCCGCCCCGCCGAAGGTTAGTGGGGTGGGACTGGAAGTTCCCACTCTCTAACCCCATGCTTGCTTCTCCTGGCGACCAGCCCCCCACCCTCAAGTACTTTCCAGAAGTTGTCTCAGTAGCCTAGCTCCAGTGTGCTTGAAAGGGCTGAAAAGAGTTTTTTTGTGACCCTCAGGACATCTTTACTGCTCTTATCACTTGGGAAGTTCCCAGGGTTTTAGGAGTTCTGTGCCAGAAATAGGGACAAAGACTGACTATCTATTTCTTGTTATAAATCGCAGTATATGTGGGGCACCTGGGTGGCTCAGTCTGTTAAGCATCTGACTCTTGGTTTTTGGCTCAGGCCACGATCTCCGGGTGGTGAGATCGAGCCCCACGTCGGGCTCCAGATCAGCTGGGCGTCTGCTTGGGAGTCTCTCTCTCCCTCTGCCCTCCCCCCACGTGTGTGAGCACGCACTCTCTCTCTCTCAAATAAAGAAATAAATCGCAATATACGCAGCCCCCCTATACAGCCACCATCTACCAGGTTCAGCAGACACTTCCAACCCTTCGAGGCTGGCGGCGTCGGCAGGCTGCTGGGCCAGCCTGGTAGGTTTCTCTGTGTCCCCTGCCCATGTGGTGACAGGTAATCCTGTGAAGTTCTGCTCGACCGCTCAGGTTCAGCCTGCCATCTGTTTCCTGCCAGGACCCCGCCTGGAGCACAGATGTAAAACTGGTAGCTTTTAATTCTGAAAAATATGTATCAGGTAGTAATAGTGAGCAAGTCAGAAAACGTTGGTGATGAAGATGAGAACACCTTGCCCCAAACACTGCTTGCCCCCCCACCTGAGAAGACACAGAGGCAAGAACCTCAAAAGCTTTTCTGGTTTTACTTTGAATGATTTCTTCCAATACCTCAAAATAAAATGCCAAGGCCACTATTAGGGCTCTATGGACTCGAGCCATCTTCAGTGCCTCTTGCTGGGTTGGATAAGAATTTCTGTCATTTACATCCCCCCTTCCTCTCCTTCCTCTCTCCTTCCAATCTCTGTTCGTTATTGTAGTAGTTTTAGCTTCCTTTCCCAGTTGCCATATAGCTTTAAATAATATATATTTAAACTTCTAGTTCTTGTTTGTTGCTTTCAACTGTGTCTCTTAACCTTTCATTTTGCGAAATGAAGACATTTTCAATCCTTCTCTCTTTTTTCCTCCTCCATTTTCCTCTCCCTGTTTATTTTTTACATTATCATTGTGGATCATATTTACTTTCTGCTTTGTAACAACTCAGTTTTCTATGCTTTGTCTATGAATGTTTCTTTCTTAAGATTTTATTTATTTATTTGAGAGAGAGAGAGAGAGGGCACAAGCAGGGTGGGGGCAGTGGGAGAAGCAGACTCCCTACTGAACAGGGAGCCCCACACAGGGGCTCAACCCCAGGACCCTGGGATCGTGACCTGAGCTGAAGGCAGACGCTGAACTGACTGAGCCACCCAAGTGCCCCTGTCTATGAATGTTTCTAAAAACTAAGAGCCAGTAATCATCATTTACATTATGTCAATATTGTCTGGTGCAGAACTAAGCATGCATTTTCTTTTTTTCTAAGTTTTTTTTTCTTTTAATTCCAGTATACTTAATTTACGGAGTTATATTAGTTTCAAGTGTACAATAAAGTGATTCAGCACTTCTATATGTTACTCAGTGCTCATTATGGTAAGTGTGCTCTTAATCCCCATCACCTGCTTCACCCATCCCCCCCTCCGTAACCAGCAGTTTGTTCTCTATACTTAAGACTCTGTTTCTTGATCTCTCTCTCTCTCTCTCTCTCCTTTGCTTATTTGTTTTGTTTGCTGAATTCCACATATGAGTGAAACCCAATAGTATTTCTCTTTCTCTGACTTATTTCACTTAGCCTCATACTTTCTAGCTCCATCCATGTTGTTGCAAATGGCAAGATTTCATCCTTTTTATGGCTGAGTAATATTCCTGTGTGTGTGTGTGTGTGTGTGTGTGTGTGTGTATCACATCTTATCCATTTATCTATTGATGGACACGTGGGCTGCTTCCATAATTTGGCTATTAGAAATAATGCTGCAATAAACATAGGGGTGCATGTATCCCTTTGAATTAGAGTTTTTGTATTTTTAGGGTAAATACCCAAAGGTGCAATTACTGGATCGAAGGGTAGTTCTACTTTGAACTTTCTTTCTTTCTTTTTTTTTTTTTTTAAGATTTTATTTATTTATTTGACAGAGAGAGAGACACCCAGCAAGAGAGGGAACACAAGCAGGGGGAGTGGGAGAGGAAGAAGCAGGCTCCCAGCAGAGCAAGGAGCCCGATGCAGGGCTCGATCCCAGGACCCCGGCATCACGCCCTGAGCCGAAGGCAGATGCTTAACGACTGAGCCACCCAGGTGCCCCATACTTTGAACTTTCTGAGGAAACTTCATACCGTTTTCCACAGTGGCTGCACCAGTTTGTACTCCCACCAACAGTGCATGAGGGTTCTTTTTTGTCCACATCCTCGCCGACACCTGTTGTTTCTTGTGCTGTTGATTTTAGCCATTCTGGCAGGTGTGAGGAGATATCTCATTGTGGTTTTGATTTGCATTTTCCTATGATGAGTGATGTTGAGCATCTTTTCATGTGTCTGTTGGCCATCTGGATGTCTTCTTTAGAGAAATGTCTGTTCATGTCTTCTGCTCATTTTTCATCAGATTATTTGTTTTTTGGGGTGTTGAGTCATAGAAGTTCTTTATAGATTTTGGATAACCAACCCTTTATTGGATATGTCATTTGCAAGTATCTTCTCCCAGTCAGTAGCTTGCCTTTTATTTTTGTTGATTGTTCCCTTTGCTGTGCAGAAGCTTTTTATTTTGATGTAGTCCCGATAGTTTATTTTTGCTTTTATTTCCCTCGCCTCAGGAGACAAATCTAGAAAGATGTTGCTATGACTGATGACAGAGAAATTGCTGCCTGTGCTGTCTTCTAGGATTTTCATCATTTCAGGTCTCACATTTAGATCTTTAATCCATTTTAAGTCTATTTTTGTGTACAGTGTAAGAAAAAGGTTCAGTTTCATTCTTTTGCATGTAGCTGTCCAGTTTTCCCAACACCATTTGTTGAAGAGACTTTTCCCCATTAGCATGCATTTTCTCTCTTCCACGTCCAATGTCATGGTGCCTTGCTAGTCAACAGGGTGCATTCCTGGCATCAGAGTCAAATGTACTTTTCCACCCTCTCAAACTTGCTTTCATTTGGGTGGTTTTCTATTTAGACCATGACTATTTGTACAAGTTGTATTTCCTCAAATTTTGATTTCTTTTCCTTATAAAGAGGAAAACATATTCTCACTATGTTCCAAATATCATCCAGCTCCATAGTCATTTAATTAATTTCTTAGAATCCTTTTCACTTTTCCTCTCTAAAGCAATTCTTAAAATTTGGTGACTTTTTCCAATTGCTTTCAAGACGTGTGGCCCACTTTGTAACAGGGGCTCCTTTTCACTGGAATCCTGGTTGTTCTACAGTTTTCTATATTCCACAGTTCCTCCCTTTCTTGGTTTTCCCACTTGTCTCTCTCCACCCTCTTTCTTAAGTAAATTCTCTCAAAGAAAATGGATGTGCGATACAAAATATTCTGAACATGTGAAGGTCTGAAAGCAATGAGCTTTTTTTTTTTTTTTTTAAGATTTTGTTTATTTGACAGAGAGAGAGATAGCCAGCAAGAGAGGGAACACAAGCAGGGGGAGTGGGAGAGGAAGAAGCAGGCTCCCGGCGGAGGAGCCTGATGTGGGGCTTGATCCCAGGACTCTGGGATCACGCCCTGAGCCAAAGGCAGACGCTTAACGACTGAGCCACCCAGGCGCCCCCCTTTTTCTCGTTTTTAAGCTGGACATAGAAGTCTAGGTCCAAAATAATTTTACCTTCATATCTGAAGCCAGTGTCTTCCAGGATCCTTCATTGCTGATGAGAAGTCTGACCCATTTTCACTCAAATTCCCTTACAATTCCTGGTTTACAGTCCTTCCCTGCCCCCACTGAGATCTCAGAAACACTGTCCTGGGTGGTTTGATATTTCTTCATGGTGTGTCTAGGGCTTAGTCTTCTTTTAATTAATTCTGATAAATATTTGTGTTTCCCTTCAGCTCTTGGAATTATTTTGTTGTCTCTTTGATAATTCACTTCCCTACTTTCTTATTGTTTTCTGAACTTCTCTTAATTGGCTATTAAGCCCCCTGCATTTATCCTTCGTGTCTCTTTCTTATTCTCTTATCGTCCTTCCTCTGTCATTTCACTCAACGTTATAGAACTTTCCTCAGTTACATCTTCTAATCTTTCTATTGAAATGTTTTAGTTTTGGGGACTCCTGCCTGGCTCAGTTGGTAAAGCCTGAAACGCCTGAACTCAGGGTTGTGAGTTGGAGGCCCAGATGGGGTGTAGAGATGACTTAAAAATAACGTCTTCAAAGAAAAATTCTTTTTTAGTTTCTTTTTTTTAATTTGGGCAATTTAATTTCCCAGAAATATTCACCGTTCTCTCATTTTCATTTAAAGAAAAAAAATCCTGGTTTCCTGGTTTTCCCTTCTGGATATAAAGTCTTTTCAAGTCTCTGTTTTCTTGAATTCTATATAGTGTGCTTTCCCATTTTTCCCGTCAAGTCTCTTAGTTGTCCATTAATTTTTAAGAATGAATAAATAGAAATGCTGTTTTATGATGTGTTGTTTATCTTTTCCCTTTAAATGTTTGTTCATATTTAAGTGTCAACTCATTTTGGGGAATGAAGAATAGCACGCTGTCAGTTTCTGCGTCTGGGGGCTTGTCATATCAACTGGCAAGCTTCTCTCTGGGGTGTTCCTGAACAAGGAAACCTTACTTTAGGGTGTCGATGCTCACACCAAACAAAATAATTAATATCATCAGAGGGAAAAACTTGATTTTTTTTGACTGGGGTGCAGCCTGGAGTCCTGCCTGTAAGACGCACCCCTTGCTTCGCTGTCCTCCATCGTCACTCACCTCATGTGCTCTGGGCCAAAGATTCCTCTGCGCTGGTTCATCTTTTGACGTAGTAACATTCTGCCAAACGGGTTTTGTCTTCCTGAAATCTGTCAAAAATTTCTTCTTCAGAGATGGCGCTCCTCCTAGTCTCTTCACTATTATTGATTTTATCATTAGAAAATTCCTTTCTATCATTTCGAAAGGATCTCGGGAAGGAGGGGAGGCAAATTCTTGGCCTCAGCTCACCATCTTGAAATAGAAGCCTCTGAAGTACCACGTGGGCAGTCCACAGCGTGCACTCAGACAGTGTCACCTCAAGGCTTTGACTATGACGCCTTTACAACTTCTCTCAGAGTCATTTTATGAAGAAAAAAAAAAAAAAAAACCCAGAAAAACTAAAACCCCAAACAGGTATTTTGGATGAAGAACTCTTCCCAGCCGGAAGTTGTTTGTTCTGAGCTTTCACCTGGCACTGTTGTGCGGCAGGGGACATAGTAGGTCTTCAGTAAATATCTGTTGAACACATAAATGAATGAATGAACAAATGATTGACTAAACCACTGGCTCAGTTGGTACAGCATGTGACTCTTGATCTCAGGGCCCTGAGTTCAAGCCCCATAGTGGGATGGAGCCTACTTTAAGAATAAATAAATAAGTAAATAAACAAAATAAACCACCAATTCAAAAACAGTATAAGGAAGTGGATAATATGCATGTTCAGTCAAAAATAAATGGAATGATTTACACATTCGTATATTCTATTTTCGATACATTATCTTAGAGATATAAATATTAATGCAAACAGACTGACTTTTTAAATGAATGTAAATAAATGTGTACGTTTAAATAATGGTGACCTTTAAAACAAGTGTCCCGAAAGTTACACCTTTATTCTGAGGATACTTACGGACGAACATTTTTGGGAAGTTCTGGTTTGAACTTCCCTTTGGATTCTCTGCTCCTTCCATCCATCTATCTTTCCTTCCTTCCTTCCTTCCTTCCTTCCTTCCTTCCTTCCTTCCTTCTTTTCTTTGTTGCCTCAATGGGAGAAATCTTTAGTGTTTGAAGGCATATTTTATTTTTAAAAATATAGCGAAATGCTACTTTGAATATATTTTTTAGATCAGAATGAATGATGCATTATTTTTGTGGTCAAAACCATGTGATACGGCAGATCTCAAATGGGGGTTATACATGGATTATGAATTAAAAAACCCCCAAGAGGAGGACCTTTTGGGTTTGTTTGGTTTTTTTGTAAGCAATAGCAGAAGCTTTTGAAGTGTATACTTTTCCAAGGCGCCCAATATAAAGACGATGACATTCACACTGACGTACAAAATGAAACTCGCTGCTTCATAACCACCCACCACGCATTGTCTTCACTGCTATTTAGGACAATGATGACTGTGAGGCTGATAATAATGGCAGCTGTCATTAATAAGTGCCTACTGTGTAAAGCCAGAAGCTTCATATGCACGATTCATTCGGTTGGGTTATGACCCCCATTTTTACAGATGAGGAAACTATAACTCAGAAATTTTGTTTAATTCCAAGATATTCAGCTAGGAAATGACAGAGCTTAAGTGCGTAATTGGGTCTGTCAAACCCCAGTGCTGAGTTCGTCTACCTCACAGTTTTACTTGGACAAGTATTCTCTTTTATATACGAGGAAGCTAAGCCAGTTGACCAAGGTGATAGACTAGGTGATTCGATTCCAGGGTCCCAGCTCAGCAGTCTGTCCGTAGGTCTCTCCCCTTCGCCCTTATTTGACAAAATCCCACTAGGCAATGGCGGACTCCCCAGCCAATGTGTGTATGTGGCAGGGTACCTTTCTCATGCGTGCTCTTGAATGGGAACGCAGAGTGAGTACCTGTGCCCAGCCTCTTGCAGGGAGGTGAGAGGTAGGAAGCACCCTGGTCCTGTTCGTTCAGGGAATTTGCCTAGTGTTCTGGCCTTTTCTGTGTGGTTATGAACCTTGGTTCTGTTCTAACCTGAGCTGTTGGTTAAGCCTCTGGCTTTAGCTTTTATCTCTTTGGCTGCTGAATTAGACCTTCTCCCTTCCTATCAAAGCTCAGCAAGGACAAAGTTTCTTGGGCTGCTCCTCTGGAGGTGTGGGCATCCCTTTGGGGTTGCCAGAAGTTTAGGCAAATGGGATGTGGAGACAGTCTTCTCACACCAGCTATGCCTAGGTGATCCAAGGCTATGGTTAGACTAGTCTAGTTCCTGAAATGTGGGGCATAGGATGATACCCAAGGGCAAATCTGATCACGAAGGGGTATGGATTGGTTGCAGATTTGTAGATTTTCCTCATGGACTATGGATCCATTCTCTTTTCTAGGGGGTTGTATTCCTACTCCCTAACTCAGCAAAAGGTCTCATTGAGGCCGACTTCTTCTATAAAAGGTCTCCTTACTTGAGCTGTGAGTATCTTGACTGTGGTTATCATTACCCATTAGGACTGTGGGCCAGATGTTTTTCTTTCACAACATCCAAAAGGCTTCTTTTCTGAGGACTTCATAAATTAGTCCAGGGGAGATACTGAGTTAAGAGGAATCAAACCCATACTGTGGACGAACCCTAGATGGTTAACTAACAGTGACCTTGAGACAAATACTCGAATGCAGTAACTAGATGCAGATGTTAACATCGGGGTCCTGAGGTAAACTGCCCTCTGTGCCTCATGGGATCCTGTGTAATTCCTGGTGTGCCTCTCCTGAATTTTCTTCCTTATTCAGCATGGATCCAGGGCTCTCCACAGGGGCTGGTCACCTCCTTCTGTAAAGGTTGATACGCTTACTGCACAGGCTTCTCACCTGACTGTAATTGTTTGAGATCTGTATTGAGAGTGAGTTAGTCAGCCATGATCCAGAACGCTCGCCGTGATTGCTCCGATCAGTCATGCGCAGTGCTGAGTAAATTCCATAAGGGCCACTGCCTACCGCAACCGTCCAGAGTAGTCTTCTGGTGCATGGGCCTGCCGCAGCAAGATTTGATAGACTTCCCTAACTTTGGGCAGGAACAATTTCTGTGTTGATAGCCACCTTGAAAATCTCCCAATTAGTCAAAAAAAGAAAAAAAAAGTGTTGGTTTTTTTTTTTCTGGTGACTTCCTGCATTTTATTGCTAAATATTACCTGTAACTGTAAGCATTCTGTGATGCCAAATTCTGTTACGACATGGACTGTTTGGTCATATGGTGCCCAATTATAAGTGAACTCCTTGGAGGTATTCACTCCCACATTATCGTTCAAATGATGGTATCATTGTCTTGTGTAATGAAGTCTTCACTTCTTCCTAGCTTCTAGTGGTTGCTGGATATCCTTGGAAATTCTTGGCTTATACCAGGATCACTGTAATTGCTGCCTCTGTCTTCACATGTCTGTTTTTCCTTTGGGTGTCTGTATCTGTGTCTTCACCTGGCCTTCTTTGGGGCACCAGCCATTGGATATAAAGCCCACCCTAATCCAGTCTGACCTTGTCTTAACTAATCATATCTGCGAAGACCCTATTTCCAAATAAGGTCACACATTGAGGTTCTGGGTAGACATGAATTGGCAGGGGCGGGGTGGGGGGTCCGGCACTAGGCAACCCAGTATACTGATGAATCTCTGGACGGCAGACCCATTCCCCTTTCAGGCACTCCGTGTCTGCTCCCTAACTGGGGTTTTGTAAGAATAGAGTCCTGCAGAAATACATGCAATTCCCCCAGTCTGACATTTGGAGGAGTTCAGAATTTGAGTACAGTGACTGGGTTCTGTCCCTGGTAGTGCTATAATTAGGTTACCTTTATTCCTCTCTGAATCATTAACTTTGAAAACTGCTGGTTCAGTCTGTGACAACCAGTGATACATCATCTTTAACCAGTCTGCACCACCATAAAAAAAAAAAAAAAAAAGCTGCTCCAGTACTAATTTATTGCTCCGTGACACAAATGGTGCATCTCAAACAAACTCGGCCCATTTTAAGGCTGATTTCTGGGCTGTTTAAAAAGGATTCTTCTGCCAGCTTTTTGCAAAGGTTGCTTTAGAGATTATGATTTTCTGTTTCGGGACAGATCCATGAATTTGGCCCATTCATGTTAGCTATAGTGAGGCGATGCATCTCTTGTCCATAAAACTTGAATCCGCGGGTGTCAGAAGTGATTTTTCTGAAGTTAACTTTTCCCATACTTTGAGTTATCAGTTTCTGTCGTGCGGGTGTGCATTTCAGCTGAGGTTTTATTACATTGTGTTGGCAGCACATTATGTTTTTTACACATGGATTTGATTGAGAAATGAAACTGGAATAAGAATGAGGTAGCAGCAGCATCTGCTGTAAGACTCAGCTATTGCCATTGTCAATCAGCCTGATTGATTAAATATGGTGGTACACATTTTTATTAAAATGAAATACCTCTCTTGAAAATGGACCATTATGCCGGTAGATGATACGACTCTCAGGAAGAGTGTGCCCAAGGAAGAGGCCTCTCGTCAGAGGACAATAACTATAGATGGCTGGAACAGATAGGAGAGCTCAGATTAGCTCTGGGTAATTTTGTGAATTTAACTGATTTTTTGGTATAGGGAAGAAGTGAACTAAATTTTGGGGCACTAAGCCCCATGGAAGGCTGTGAGTTTGACTGGGTCCCCAGACACTGTCGCCTCATTTGTTGATGTCCGAAGGCCCACCTGGGTGTAAGGCATCCAGTATGACCCAGAATTTCTTCGAAGTAAGAGCAAACATCCTGATCCATTGAAGTTCCACTTCCCTCATTTTCCATTCAAACCCATTACAGTTTGTTGCCATTTTATAAATCTGAAAAACTGGTGTACAAACAGAGATGAGATGAGAACGGACACTCTTGAGAATGAGAATGGGTAGATTATTCCATTGGCTTGGAGAGGACCCAGCAAACATCATCACTGTCTGCAAGACCCTGAAATTTGGAGTAATTTCAAAGCGGAAGTGGGAAGATATTGGGTATTAGACCATTAAAAACCCAAAGAGGTGAAACAGGAACTGAGGACTGCTCCCTGGAGGACAAAGCAGTGATTTGATTGGGCCCGTTCAGTTCTGTTGTGGGTGTTTGTGTGTGCGTATGTGTTGCTGTGGTCACCCAGAAGTCGTTGGCTGGGGCTGGGTATTCCTGGAGTATTGATACTTTCCCTGGCTCAGGCCAGCCTAAATTCCAGGGAGCCTCTTTAATCATGGTCCCCAGCAAAATGTCTTCTGTTGGAATCCATTTAGGACAATAATCCAAAAGGCTTTGCATTAGTATAAAACACAGGGCTTCAGAAGAGGGCTTTTCAGAAAAATGAGTGGGCAATAAGAAAGGAAAAAACTTTGAAGTAATTCCTTTAACACACAGAATGCTTCTGCTGCGGGGCTGGTGTCAAGACTAATCTTACAGGATTGAGATATTTTCAGCTGTATCCAATTTAGGTTTCGGCTTTTCCTCGCAGAGGGATTGCTTCTGAAACAGTCTTTCTCACTACTCTCCCTACCCTCGTCTTCTAAAGCCTGTTTGTAGATTTGGGGATTGCTAACAGATTTTAAGAAGAACAAGAAATCTCGGAAATACCATGCAGCTAGAAGCCAAAAACAGGAACACTTGGGAACTTGACTTTCCTTTCTTCCTTTCCTCTTTCTTCGTTTCTTTTTCTTCCCTCTTTCTTTCTTTTTTTTCTTCTTTCTTTTCTTTTCTTTCTTTCTTTCTCTCTTTCTTTCTTTCTTTCTTTCTTTCTTTCTTTCTTTCTTTCTTTCTTTCTTTCTTCTTCCCCTTATCCTCTCATCCTTTCTTAAAATATCTTTTTGAGATATTTTAGTCAACTCTCAGTCAACTTTCTCTCTGGATTCAGACGTGAAGGATGAAAACCCCACAGAAACTTGCAGTTTTAAATTTGGAGCTTCCTGGGGGGCCTGGGTGGCTCAGTCGTTAAGTGTCTGCCTTTGGCTCAGGGTGTGATCCCGGTGTTCTGGGATCGAGCCACGCATCAGGCTCGTCCGCTGGGAGCCTGCTTCTTCCTCTCCCACTCCCCTGCTGTGTTCCCTCTCTCGCTGGCTGCCTCTCTCTCTGTCAAATAAATAAATAAAATTTTTTAAAATAAATAAATAAATAAATAAATAAACTTGGAGCTTCCTGTAGGATCCCTAGACCTTCTTTTAGAGTATGACCTCTATTTATCTGGTTCTTTCTTGGCCTCTTGGGTCTTATCAATGCCAAATATATCCTGTAAATTGTCGGGAAGCATACAGGTATCCTGGTTGTCTGGCCTGGACTCTGAAGTTTTGCTATTTTTGGAGGTCAGGAACACGTAGGATACCAGTACCAGAGAGGCAGCACACGCATTAAGGGTCAGGCAGATATGTGGGCAAAAGCAACGTGGAAGCCACGTGAGGTCAATGTGACATCAATCCAAACACTGTGTTGTAACCTCATTTAGAGACAAAAAGCCTGCTGATTAAGAGAATGGGTGTCAGTCTTACTATACCTTAATCTTTCTATATATCACTTTCCTCATCTGTAAAGCAGAGATTAATCACCTTTCTTATGGAGTGATTGGAGAGATACAATGAAAAACATTAACTAAATCTCTTGTCTGACACACAGAAAATGCTTAACATGTAGGATTTCCACTTTCCCATTTCTAATGTGCCACCCTCAAAGGCAGAGCAGACATGAGTGTGAGAGGTCCTGAGCCCACAGAGCAGGTGCAAAAGTGACCGGGCTGGCGGTGGAACCTGGTAAGAAAGAAATGGTCCATTTAGACCCAGCCCTGAGTGGGCCAACGTTCTTACAGTAAAAAAAATTGCGTGGACTTGTACTAGCTGATTTTTCCCCCTCCTCAATTGCTGACAGTTTTGAAGAAGTTTTAGCTGCCCTAGTTTTGTCACTGTTGTTGTTGTTATGGTGTATTTCATTTAATTTTTTGTTAAAGTATAGCATACTTATAGAAAAGTAAGTAATCGTAAGCAGACAACTCAGTAAGTTTTAACAACCTGGGCATACTCGTGGAACTAGTAGCCACGTCAAGATCAGAACAGTTTTAGTACCCTGACAGCCCCCTTCCTGCACCCTCCTAGCCACTATTCCTTCTCTACTCTACCTTTTGGCAGATGACACACAGAAAATGCTTCAGCCACTATTCTGACTTCTAATACCAGAGACTGGTTTTATCTGGTTTTGACTATATATAAATAAAATCACATACTACATGCTCTTTTGTGTCTCATTTCTTTTGCTCAGTATCTGCTGTGAGATCCATTCATTCCCTGGCTTGCGTTTCCAGTTCACGCATTCAAATACATGGCTATAGTGTTCCCTAGTATGCACGTATCACTATATTCATCCTATTGTTGGTGGGCATTTGAGATGTTTCCAATTTAGAGATAATATGAACAGTGTTTCTCTGAATATTCTCGGACATGTCTTTTGGTGGACCTGTGCACTCGTTTCTCTTGAGTATATCCCTGAGAATGGAGTTACTGGGTCAGCTACAGTAGATGCTATCAAACTTTCCAAAGTGGTTGTACCCATTTACTCTCCCCAGTAATATATGCAAATTCTGGCTTCTCTATATCTATCTTCCCCATTACTTGGTATAGTCTCTGTCATTTTAACCTTTTTGGCGGGTCTAGTGTATTGTGCAGTGGATATAAATTTTCATTTTCCGGTTGACAAATGAAGTTGGCTGCCTTTTCTGATTGGAAATCCGTGGCTCAAAAAAGCTAGAAGTTCTCTTCAAAGACCTACAACCAACAGGTGATTATAAACTCCTGACACTCTATGTCAACACTGTCTCCAAACTGAGGTGTAGCTTTAGGCCACAGTGAACAGAGGAGGGGAGGCAATGGGTCCTCCCACTCTGCATTGCCTCTTTGCATCTTGAGCAGTATATTCCATTCTGGTCCCTACACTTCTAGAAGGATGAGGATGAACGAGGGTATGTTTAGAGGGGAGTGACCAGGTCAGCAGTTGAAACAGCAAGGGGAACAGTCAGAAGAACTGGGATTGTACAGCCTATAAGGAGAGGACAAAGGGGGAACAAAAAATTGTCATTTAATTGATGGAGGGCTATCTTCCAGAAGAAGGGGCAGACTTTTGCTGTGGGACCCGTGAGGCAAAGTTAAAAACTAGAGGAATGAAGATTGAAGATGGCAGGATGGCAAAGTTCAGCCTGTCATTATCTGGTTCTTTCTTCTGGCTTAGCCTGGTGATGGCCTTAGACAGTAAGGCCAGCACAGTCCCCCTCACAAGTCACAAAATGTTCTCATCTAATTTGCATAAATTAGCTAGAATCTGTAAATAGGGGACACCTAAGAATACAAGAGGTACCTATTTCATAACATTATTCTTCCTGAAAAATATTTATGGATCCCTCCAAGCTGCAAGGCCCAGATCTGAGTTCTTCACAAAGGATGGATATGGTTACAACTAGAGGTCTTGCATATTCGACTGATGAATTCTTGAAAAATTGATACTTGTAAAACAAAGCCAATTGGGGCCAGAACAGGTAAACAGTCAAACAAAGAAGACAATTTAAGACTATTTGTTATTTTTAGTTGGCTCAGGGTGAGTGAGAGATACTGATGGCCGGGAGTGGGACCAAGTTTGCATGAGGCCAATGAAGTTTGAGAGGTCTTGAAGGATACAGAAAATAATCTGATGGCTAAACAAGGGCTATTGGAAAGAAACAGACAAGGCAGGCCAGGCAAAGGAGATAGAAGGAGTCACGTGCAAAAGCAAAGGACATGAGATCCTTAAGAAAGTTTTAACAGGGGGGTTGGAGGGAGAGGGGTCAAGGAACAAAGGATGGGAATTATGTCAAAGGGTCTGCAAATTCATATACATATCAAATATTATCTGTGGTTTATGCATGATGTCACACATAAATATTTTTGCTGAGTTTGAAATATGCACAGATGTTATACTGATTTAAATATCTTTTTTAAAAAGGTACTGAATTCATAGTTGATTTTATGATACTTTTTTAAATCAGCAGATTCTAAAAGTCACAGTTTCTCACATGTTTGAGTAAGGGGAATTTTTTTTCCCATTCAACGGGTGTCTTACACCTGCAGTCACTGATAACTATTAGTCTTGAATATGACTTTTGGTGTCATTTTACAAAGAAAACTAGAAATACACAGAGTTAAGTAGGAGAAAGATAGGTGAAGTCTGGAAGGGAATTTGGGTTACACTCTTATCACTCTCAGTCCTGAAAGGAATGCAGGAGCTCATATTATACATTCCCCTATTTCTGGCCAGGGTCAGACCTCCTCCACCTTCGACAGATGACAGTCTATCTTGTTCTTTATCACTATCTGGATTTGTTTCCCCATTTTTTTTTTTTGAGTGGAAACCACTGCAGTGGGTACCATGGGAAATACAAAGGAAAATAAAATATGTTCCTTGCTTTCTGGAAAAGAGAAATACAAACTTGCATGGATCTTTCATTTTGAAATCATGTCTCTCTCTCTCTGCCAGGATTTCTTCACTGAATCCAAGTTTGACCTTCAAAGGACTGTCATGGCGTGGTCTCAGGATTCACATTTTCTTTCCTATGGGATCACAAAAAGATGCTTGATGCATAAAAGACAAAAGAGCAAGAGGCTAGATGCTCTCCATAAGCCATTTCATTACTAGCTACAGCACTATTCCAACAGCATTGGAGAAAATGTAGTAAGGATATTGATGGAGGCTCGCTGGAGTCACGATGATGAGAAAGACATTCTCTCATTCCCTCTGCACCTGTAGTGTGCACGTGCGCGCACACACACACACACCTTGCAAACTGTACGCTTGTAAAACAAGCTAATCAGTGCTGGAACAGGCAAGCAATCAAATAAATAAACAAAAGACATTTTAAGGAAGGCTCCTACTTTCTCACTGACAGGACACACATTAACTTAGCAACAGCTGCTCTGGTGGGAAGACATTTTTCTTTGGGTTGTCAACAAGTTTGATCCCCCCCCCCACCATTATCCTAGCATACATCTAGAAAAATTCCAATGTGATATCACTATTTTAGCAGTTAGCTAAATAACTGGTGTAATGCAAGAAGCATTCTCTGTCCCTTTCCCAGTGGAAGGATGCGGTTATTCCACTTTTCCAAAAGGCCATGAACTCTGCACAGAGAAGCACTATCATCCCACAAAATAGCATACCTAGAAAGAAATTTTCCAAAGGTCATAATCTTTGAGCTGAGCTTTAAATAATGAAATCTGCCACACCTTCCACCGTGGCCAGTGCATATATTAGTAGCTCAATACATGGTTATTAACTGATTGAATTAATACACCCCAAAAAGCATACACATATATATTAAGCATAAAGATAATGCCAGTCATATAATGAAAACGAAAGGGGAAGCATGAAGGTTATTCAAGGTTGGTAACAGGATTAGAAATGCTTCATACTGATTAAGCCAAGGAAGGTGAGGAGTTAAATTAGCCTCAGAGGATCAAAAGGCCAGATGTGTTGGGATGAATCCAAAAGCAATTCCATGGGATTGAAGAGGGAGAGAGAGGACTGTTGTTTGGGAACAATGAGGACTAAAGAACTATGATATTCAAAATCATTTATTCAAATACTTAAAAGATACAACAAAAAAAATAAGATGGCCTCTATCCACAAGGAACTCACAGCCTGCTGGAGAGATAAATGCAAAAGCACACAGACTAGAAGATGGTGGGCTAAGTGATAAGATAGAGTAGACATAGTGTTTTATAGGCTCATGCAGAAGGGCCACTAACCCCATCTGTCCTTAGGTAAGAAAGGGCTTCTGCTAGAGGTTAGCCAGTCAGAGGATGTGAAACAATGTTCCTGGCAGAGGACATTACATGTGCAGGAGAGTATAATAAGTTAGGGCAGTGGTTCCTAAGTATGACCACATATTAGAGCCACCTGGAGGACTTAAACACAACAACCAATCAACTTCCATTTCTGACTATGACTGAATAGCTTGCATGAGAATATATTTCCCAACAAAGCTAACATAACAGCTCTATAAAATAAAAAAGCAGCTAACTCCTTGAAGGCATTGGAGAATAATCAAAGCATTCAGGCTTCGTGGGGCCAGAATCCCGGAGAAAAGTCAGGCTCAATATTTTCTGGTGCTTTTATTCTTTTTTTTTTTTTTTAAAGATTTTATTTATTTATTTGACAGAGATAGAGACAGCCAGCGAGAGAGGGAACACAAGTAGGGGGAGTGGGAGAGGAAGAAGCAGGCCCACAGCGGAGGAGCCTGATGTGGGGCTCGATCCCATAACCCGGGATCACGCCCTGAGCCGAAGGCAGACGCTTAACCACTGTGCCACCCAGGTGCCTCTGGTGCTTTTATTCTTATGTGTTTGTTGATTTATAAGTAGAATGGGACTGGGAGAATTGAGCAGAAAGCACTGAATCAGAGCTTTTGGTAGTCTCATGGGACTAGCAAGACAAAAATTGGAGTTCAGGGCTACTAAGGCAGCAGGGACTTGGAAGATCAAGATCCTGGAGAAAAGAGCACTGCAGGGAGGTGAGCCCAATATTCTGTCTTGCTTTCATTTTGAGGCATTTGTCAATATTTCTAAGTTGTGTGGGGTGGCATAGAGAGATTATAAAGCAACACAGAACTTTCTGCAGGCTCACTGTGCTGGGTGGACAATTACTGGAGTTCAGAACACAACAAACAAGAGGGCCTTATAAATACTGAGGCTTTCAATTAAGACCTATAAAGGCTATACCTTGACATTAAATGCACTCCAAAAATAAATCAGCCCTTATGAAAACCAAAAATCAAGTCGATGATCTCAGTTATTACTCAGACAAGATGATTTTTTTCTTTTTTTTTAAAAAGATTTTATTTATTTATTCGACAGAGATAGAGACAGCCAGCGAGAGAGGGAACACAAGCAGGGGGAGTGGGAGAGGAAGAAGCAGGCTCCTAGCAGAGGAGCCTGATGTGGGGCTCGATCCCATAACGCCAGGATCACGCCCTGAGCCCGAAGGCAGACGCTTAACTGCTGTGCCACCCAGGCGCCCCAAGATGATTTTTTTTTCTGCTTTAACTGCCAGTCAGAAGAAAATTAAAACCCCTATGCAGGAAGAGAACATAACCTAAATCCTCTATAATTTATTATACATAAAGTCCAGCTTTCAATTAAACAGCTCTTGACATGCCAGGCAGAAAAACAAGAGAAAGAAACATAGAATAGAAACAGACCCATAGTAATTCCAGATATTAAAATTATTTGGCACTGTCTTCAATTGTCATTAATATGCACAAAAAGTAGATGATAAGATAGAAAATTTCACCAGATAGCTGGAATCTCTCAATAAGAATGAAAAGGAATTTATTGAATGAAAGCTATAATAACTGAAATAAATAACTCAATAGACAGACTTAACAGAACAACAGTCATATCAAGAGAAATTATTAGGAAATTTAAGCGTAGATTAGAAAATATCAGGTTAGGTTAGAAAAATCACAGAGGAAAAATCCTGAAAAACACATAGTAAAGGACGTAAGAGACATCTGGGACATGGTGAAAAGTTCCAATCATCTGTAAGTATAAATTCAGAAAGAAAAGAGAGAGAGAATATTGGGGCAGAAGCAATCTCAGAAGAGATACTCTGAGAATTTTCCAGAATTAATGAAAATCATCCAGTTAAATTTTAATAAATACAATGAAGGCCAAATAGAGTAAATACAAATGAAGCCATACCCAGGAACATCATAGTCAACCTGCTTAAAAGCAATGACAAAGAGAAAAACCTTAAAAGATGCCGTTAAAAAAAAAAATCTTACTCTAGGGGCGCCTGGGTGGCACAGCGGTTAAGCGTCTGCCTTCGGCTCAGGGCGTGATCCCGGCGTTATGGGATCGAGCCCCACATCAGGCTCCTCCGCTGTGAGCCTGCTTCTTCCTCTCCCACTCCCCCTGCTTGTGTTCCCTCTCTCGCTGGCTGTCTCTATCTCTGTCGAATGAATAAATAAAATCTTTAAAAAAAAAAAAATCTTACTCTCAAGGGAACAGCAAACACTAAGACTTATAGCCGAGCTATCAACAGAAATGCTGGAAGCAAACAAACAGCCATGGAATTGCAGATTTATCATGCTGAAAGAAAATATTCTCGGTTCTGAAATTCTATACCCAGCAAAAATATCCTAAAAAATAAAAATAAAATGAAACCTTTTTATACAACCAAGTTGAGAGAATTTGCTACCAACTGACACAGTAATAATAATATTGAAAGGAATTCTTGAAGCACATGATAAATGATCTCAGACAGAAGTGCAGAAATGCAAGAAGAAATGAAGAGCAGTACAAATGTAAATATATATAAATTAGATGGATATGTATTGTGTATAACAACAACTACAAAATCATGTCTTTGGGGTTTAAAAATTAGTAGAATTAAAATGCATGAAAATTACAGCATAAAAGTAGAAATTTGAGCAAGTGGAGTGAAAGAATGCTGAGGTTGTTGCATTTTCTGGGAAATAGTAAAAGTATCAATCTACAGCAGACTGTTTCCCAAAGTGTGCATCCTGGACTGGCTGCATCAGCATCTCCTGCAGACTTGTGGAAATGTAATTTCTTGGGTTCCTCCCAGGCCTGCTGAAGCAGAAAATCTGAGGTGAAGCCCAGAAAACTACATTTTGGAAAGCCTTCCAGATGTCTCTGATGCATGTGAAAGTTTGAGAATCACTGCCTTAGAGAAAGTAGAGAATCACTGCCAACACTTAGTTGAATTTTGCATTTGTTTGACATTCTTCATCTTCTACCTCGAGTAGTTAATGTACTTATATTTAAAATAATTACAATATATTTGATTTTAAAATCTTCCACCTTATTATTTCCTTTCTAGTTGTTCTTTTCCCTCACTCATCCTTTGTTTTTCCATTATTGTGTCTTTTGGACTAAGCAAGTATTTCTATTATTCCATTCTCCCCCTGTATTAGTATTAGCTTGTTAATTATAAATTATTTTATTATTCTTGCAGTAGCTCCTCTAAGGCAGTGATGGAAAGACAATAATGGAAAAACAAAGGATGAGTGAGGGAAAGGAACAACTAGAAAGGAAATAATAAGGTGGAAGATTTTAAAATCAAATATATCGGTAATTATTTTAAATATAAGTACATTAACTACTCGAGGTAAAAGATGAAGAATGTCAAATAAATGCAAAATTCAACTGAATGTTACCTATAAAAGAGATATATCAAATACAGATACAGAGAGATTGAAAGTAAAATGATGGGGAAAAAGTATACAGGGAAACATTAACCAAAATAACAAGTGTAGTAGCTATATTCACACCAACAAAGCAGACTTAAAGAGAGGCAGTGATTCTAGAGATTAATGGGGACATTTCAAAATGTTAAAACCTATAAGGAAGATATGGAAATTGTAAATTTTAAATAGCCTGAAAGTAAAGCAAAAAAACCCAAAAAACAAAAAACATGGAATTAAAGAAAAAATATAAAAGTCTAGTAACAAAATAGATTTTAACAGAGCCCTCTTAATAATGGATAAAGCAAACAGACAAAATTTAGCAAAATTACAGAGAATTTGAAATACACAACTAATAAACCTCCTAATTGACATCTATAGATCACTGAACCCTGTAACTGCAGAATACATTTTTTCAAGTTTTTATAAAGTAATTACCAGAATAGACTATCAACTGAGCAATAAAGCAAGTTTCAACACATTTCAAAGGACTGATATTAAATATAGAATAGATTCTCTGACCATAGTGAAGTTTAATCATATGTAAATTAAATCCATGACTCAAAGAAGAAATTAAAAAATAGCAAATATTTTGAAGGGAATGATAAAGATAAATTGTATCAAGACGTGTGGGAGACAGCTAATGCTGTGCTTCAAGAGAAACGTCTATCCTTAAAACGTATGTATTAAAGAATAAGAAAGAATTAAAATCCGCTATTTTAACATCCATTTTAAGAAGTTAGACAAGGAAGGGCAAATTAAATCCAAAATAGTAGAAAGAAGACAATAATAAAAATAAGATATGAAATTAATGAAACAAAAGGAGCCTGTTGTAGAAAAAAATCAATAACATTGGAAGCTGTTTCTTTGAATCGACTGAAAGAATTGATAAAGTCCCAGGAGGAGCAATCACAAAGACAAAGAGAGAGCACACAGTGCCAGTATGAAGATGGCATCGTGTGAAGAAATGAACATGAAATCCCTACAGATCCTAGAGATATTAAGAAGTAATATGATATCATGAAGATATTATGCTAGCAAATTTGAAAATTTAAGGGGATAAGTTTCTTGAAAAACACAACTTGCCAATTCTGTGCAAAAAACCAAGAACAAAAAACAGAAATTCTATTCTCTCATGTGTTCTAATGGATACATATTAACCACAGGCAACGACTGTGTCGAATAGGTTTAACATCTGGATTACCTATGGGTCTGCTTCTGTTGTCTCTTTCTCTTGTTTGTCCTCCTGACAAATGAAAACCTTTCCCAAGAGAAAACATCAAGCCCAGCTAGCTTTATTAGTGAATTCTCCCAACCATTTAAAGACGAGATAAGATGGATTATTCACAAACTTGTCCAGAGATTAGAGAAAAAAAGAACAATTTTCGGCTTGTTTTCTGAAACCAACCTAACCCTGTACCAAAACTTGACAAGTGCAGAACAAGAAAGGAAAATTATAGGACAATTTTTCTCACTAACAGAGATTGAAAAGACCTAAAGAAAATCAAGTCCAGTCATATACAATGAAGAGAAGGTCATGACCAAATGAGGCTTATGCCAGGAATGCAAGGTTAGCTTAACACTAGAGAATCAATCATCATAATTCACCATATTAACAGAATAAAGGGGGGGGGATATGTGATCATCTTAAGAGCTGTGGAAAAAGTACTTCATAAAAATTGAACCTTTGTTCATTATTAAAATTCTCAGCCAAAGAAGATTAGCAGGGACCTTAATATGATAAAGGGTATCTATTAAACTGAAATTTTGAAAGCTTTCTTCTTGATACTAGAAATGAGACCAGTATGCTCACTATTAAAATTTAGAAACATCATGATAATGTTTTTTAAATATCCAAATGAATATATAGATAATTAGAAGTCAGAATTCAATTCAGTGAAAACATTGGCTACAAGGTCAATATAAAAACTGTGTTTCTATATATTATCCACAAATAATTTAAAAATAACGTTTTAAAAATGATACAGTTCATAATAGATTAAAATTGCCCAATATTCAAGACTATGTCTACAGGAGCAACAAAACTTCCACACTTAAATTACAAAACATTTTTTGAGGGAAATTAAAGAAGACCTAATAAATAGAAGGATACACAATGTGGATCAGAAGACTTGATTTTATAAAAATGTCCACTTTGCCAAAATTGATCTATAGAGTAAATGCGATTCCATTCAAAACCCCAAGGATTTTTTTTTTTTAAGATTTTATTTGTTTATTCGACAGAGATAGAGACAGCCAGCGAGAGAGGGAACACAAGCAGGGGGAGTGGAAGAGGAAGAAGCAGGCTCATAGCAGAGGAGCCTGATGTGGGGCTCGATCCCAGATCGCCGGGATCATGCCCTGAGCCGAAGGCAGACGCCCAACTGCTGTGCCACCCAGGCGCCCAAAACCCCAAGGATTTTTAAAAAGTGACATGCTGATTCTCAAACGTATGTAACATGCTATGGGGGCAAGAAGAGATAAGACAGCCTGGAAGAAAAAACAAAGCTAGAGAACTTATACTATATAAAGACTTATTATAAAGTTATAGTAGGTAAGTTAGGTGGAATGGCTACAAAGATAGACAAACAGACCAGTAGAACAGAATAAAGAATTCAGAAACAGACCTACATATATATGGTTGCTTGACTTCTGTGCGAAAAGCACCACTTCAATGCAGTAAAGAGGATAGTCTTTGTCAATAATTGGTTCTAGGTTAATTGGATGTCCATTTGGAGGGAAAAGAAGTTAACTCATACCTTCCATTGTATACAAAAAATTTTTTCATGTGTACTACAAATCCAAATATGAAAGGTGAACAATAAATATTCTAGAAAAATAGCATAGCATAGGAGAATATCTTTATCCCCTTAGGCGGCAAATATTTTTAAAATCAGATACAAAATCATACCAAAAACCTGATACACTGGACTTCATGAAAATCATTAAAATAAAAAACTCAGCTCATTTGATTCAGCAAGCCACAACCATTGAAAACAAGGATATCAGAAAATTTTTGGATGGCATCTATGTTTCTGAAAAAGGAACAGTTGGGCAGGCTGATGAATAAGAGCTAAGTTGTCCAGCTACAGCAACAGGAAGATGCCGGATGATTTTTCATATTTATTTATGGTATTTTAAAGGGGCAATAAAAGCTGCATCGATTTGGCACTTAAAAAAAAAGAAAAAGAAAAGAAAAAAGAGAAAAGAACTAAGCGACACCAAAGAGATTGAACAGAGAAGCCGCAGCATGAGAGAAGATATTTGCAATATCTATGTCTAACAAAGCGATTTTGCAGAGAGAATACAGATCTTACAAATCAACATACGAAAACAGACTACCACGTCCCAAAAGAGGCAATGGTCCAAGCGGCCAACAAATAAATGGAAAGGCCCTCAAGTTCATTAATTACCAAGGAACTTATAACCACAATGTGATACAGCTATACAGCCATCAGAATGGTTAAAACTTAAAAGAAACACGAAATATCAATTTTGGAGAATGTGGAGCAAAGAGAGCCTTCACATACTGTTGGTGGGAGTGTTAATTAGTACAACACTTTGGAAAACAACTTGACATTATCTACCACAAGTGAACAAATGTGTATCCTTTGATTCAGTCATTTTATTCCTGGGTATAGATGTGTAAACATATGAGCACCAAAAGAGATGCCAAGAAAGTTCGTAGCAACATTATTCATCCATAATGTCCCTAAGTGGAACAACCCAAATGCCAGTGAACAGTAAAATGGATAAAGAAATAATAATATACCCTACACAATTGAGTCTTATATAGCAACGGGAGGGAACAAGTTACTGTTTTCACAAAAACAGGGATGAATCTCACAGCTTATTGAGCGAAAGAAGTCAGATATCAAAGAACACATGTTACATGATTCCATTTATATGTAGTTCAACACCAGGCCAAATTTAATCTATCTCATAGAAGGAAGAACAGCAGGGGCGCCTGGGTGGCACAGCGGTTAAGCGTCTGCCTTCGGCTCAGGGCGTGATCCCGGCGTTGTGGGATCGAGCCCCACATCAGGCTCCTCCGCTATGAGCCTGCTTCTTCCTCTCCCACTCCCCCTGCTTGTGTTCCCTCTTTCGCTGGCTGTCTCTGTCCTGTCGAATAAATAAATAAAATCTTAAAAAAAAAAAAAAAAAAAGAAGGAAGAACAGCAGTCACCTGGAGAATCAGGTGGGTAATGACTTGGACGAGGCACAAAAGATTTCCGGAGCGTTAGCCATAGTCTAAGTCCTGATATGTTGGTAACCCAGATGTATTCATTTTGAGGTTGGTGGACCTGAGCTTGAATCTGACTCATTGGGGGTATAACCCCAACACATTGCTTAAGCTCTGCAAAGTCTCAGTTTTCTTTATTTGTAGAGTTCAGATAAATCAGACCTAGTAAGGATTAATGAAATGGCAAAGGAAAAGCTATGGCCTGAGTGAGATGCTCCCCAGATAATGGTTCCTTTCACTTCCTTCTGTGCGCACTGTCTGACTTTGTTAGACAAGATGCCCTCCCGGATCCCTGTGCTCCCCTGCCATCCACACGCATCAGGGAGGCATGGTTTATGAAAGGATTTATCCTGTAATGGGCTAGCAGCCATCTATACAATAGGGATATAACCAATGGCTATTCAACAGTTACGATATTTAACTGGCCGGGGGGCCAAACCTATAACCTTGACCTCATTGCGCTGGGCTGCGGGCTGTAGTACAGCACATATGCCTCAAGCGTTAGGAATCTTCTAGTTCCAGCTGTCTTCACAGGGCCAGCATGGCCCCTCGGATGCAGATAGATGCCTGTCATTTTTCTTCATTCGGTCTCTTGGAGTAAGAGATGAGGCAATGATGTGGAGGGGTACTCCCTGCATTTGGCCGAATCCCAATTTGCAGGATTGGATTTTACCTCCCTGAACTCTCCCTGCAATTCTTCTTGGATCGAGTGTCCTTGGCTTCCTGTCCTAAACGGCTAGAGGGTGAGTATCGGGCAGCTGTGAAACATCTGCCACCGCATTCCACCTTCATTAGAGAGGTGGACAAAGTGATATATGTGTGAATTTTTCCGATGGTGTGTGTGTTTGTGCGCGCTTGTATAAAATTTCATTTTTAAGGCCCTTTCTGGAGTCTCGGGGATGAAGAGCAGCATGGAGTTGACGCTATCATTATTACAGTGAGACCCTCGTATTACTGTGGCAGATATAATGTTTCCCAGGCATATAACGTTTTTCATTTAAAGAGGCAGCCTAGAGCGCATTCCAACTTGAAAGATTTTCCTTTCTGGATGGTGGTTTCCTCCTCCAAGTCCTTGGGAAAATGTTGCCACATTTTTCACCCGAATGATTTGACTTCCTGGAAAAGAACGTATAGAGCTCTTGTAAAGATTTAATTTTTATGAGTTCTCTCTAATTCTTGCCAGAAAACATATCACTACTCAAAGCGACTCCATGGAGTGTAGACCCCCAGCAGGAAGGGGGAGGCCAGGACCAAGGGTGCTGAGTTCCTGCTTGGTGGTGGTGCTGGTGGCGCACTGCGGGCGGTGGAACTCAGGGCCAGAGGGAAGACTATATCTCCAGCAGACTTGGTTTGAATTTTGGACTGCAACTGTCCTGAGTTGTGTGTCCTTGGGCATTTAATCTCATCCCTGAAAGCAGGACCACGATCCTTGATCTACAGGACTCAATAAAATAGTGGTTCTCAACTGGGACCATCTTGCCCCCCAGGGGACATTCGGCAGTGCTTGGAGACATTCTTGGTTGTCACAACTGGGGTGTGTGTGTGTGTGTGTGTGTGTGTGTGTGCGCTAATGGCATCTAGTGGATAGAGTCTAGAGGTGTCGTGTCCTGCAGTGCACAGGAGACACCCCCCCCCCCCGCCAAATAATCCATGGAACCAGAATGCCAATAGTGCCAAGGTTGGGAGACCCTGGTGTACCTTAGCTGTCACTGAGCAGATCTTTTCTCCCTTCCTTCTTTCCTTGATCCATAATTTCCTTCCCAAACCATCTCCTGCTGAGGCCTCCTTAGAATTTTAGATGTTTCGTTGGTTGGTTCATGCTCTCTTCTCCATAGTGGCTATTTTAAATCTCTTCACTCCCGCCAGACCTCAGATCCCACCAGCTCTTCCCTCTCACTCTTAGCAGTCAACAAACCTGCAGGGAAAATACATTTAATGAGAACTCATCCAACTCTCTGCTCCCAAACCTACCGACCTACCTTACCTGTACCTCTGAGGCAGATGCTGCTATTTCCAAACTAAAGCCACCCCTTTCTTCTTTGCCATTGGAGACTTAATTTTGCCTGGATGGAGATGCCTTCAGCTCAGGGAAGTGGGTCCAGCCTTGGTCTGGGGATGACTTGCAAGTCCCAATTTTAGGTAATATCATGTATCATGAAGTCTTCTGGAGGACTTCTAGGATATATTTTTCTTTGTTATAAGAGGGAGTTACGTGAGGAGAAACTCTGCCCCTCGCCAACCTCTGCTTCCTGACAATGAATTGGTCATTTAGGGGTGCAGTGCTTAGAGCTGCTGCAGCCATCTTGCAACCATGAGGCAAAAGTGAAGCCAATCATAGGGTTGTTAGTTCTGATCCCCGGCACTGTTGAGCTGCTTAACTGATGATAGTGAAAATCTACCTCTTGACTTGAAAAATTTGAGTTCAAATCACAGTCCTGGAGGATTCACTATTACTTGAGCCTGAATGTTATTTCTAACTGATACAGCATCTTCTTTCATTTTTGTTCCAGTGAAATACCTCCTGGATCCTATCTCCATCCATTTCCTTCAAAACTCTCCTCTATCATTGTTTCCTTTCTCTCCTATATATATATATATATAATATATATATATATAATATATATATTATATATATATATTATATATATATTATATATATAAATATATATATAATATATATATTTAACCTTTTCTTCCTATTATTTTTTTTCTTAGGAGTATTAAGACATGCTTGAGCCTCTCCCACATTAAAAAAAAATCATTCTCAAAACCCTCCCTGTACTCATCCCTGTCCAGGTACTTCCTTATCTTTCATCTTAACTGTCATAGTAAGTTCCTAAGCTTTGCCTGCACTTGTTGTCTCCTCCTCCACCGCCTCCTACCTGCCTCTCAGCATTGGCAATCTGGATTCCTCTGGAACTTGCCCAGTTACCAAGACTTCCACTTTCCCCTCCCCAATAAATACTTCTAAGGTCTTTTTTTTTTTTTAAGATTTTATTTATTTATTTGACAGAGAGAGAGACAGCCAGCGAGAGAGTGAACACAAGCACGGGGAGTGGGAGAGGAAGAAGCAGGCTCCCAGTGGAGCATGGAGCCCGATGTGGGGCTTGATCCCAGGACCCTGGGATCACGCCCTGAGCCGAAGGCAGACGTTTAATGACTGAGCCACCCAGGTGCCCCAATACTTCTAAAGTCTATCTCACCCTCTCCCTTGCTGGCTTCTGTCACGCTGTACTCTCTGTGGGGCTGTCTCCTGCCTCTCCAGCTGACTGTCAGTCCCTGTATTGAGTCCTTTCTTCTGCCCACCTCTTGGGGGTTCTCTGCCAGCTCTCCTCTCCCCCTCTTTATTCTTACCCTCTGGGAGGTCTCATCACCAGCCCAGCAGCCACTTATCATCCAGGTACTCCCAAACTTCTGTCTCCCATCTAGAACTTTCCTGATTTGGGATCCACATATTCATCTGCTCTTGGACAACTATACTTGGATATCTCCCAAGAACCTCAGTCTTGACATATCCAAAATTCATTTCAGTATCTCCCCCCCGAAACCTCCTATCAGTCACTGGTGCCACATTTTCCCTCACTGCCTAAGGCGGACACCTGGGGACCACTGCTGATATCTTTCACCTGTCCTCCAGTCTTCCATGAATGCTGTGAGTCATATTCTCTAAACCTCTCTCTGCTTCCTCTGCTCCTATAGTCTCTTCCTATAGTTTCCTGCAATTCTTTCCTGGCTTGTTTCCTCATCTCTATCTTGCCCTGCTCCAACCCATTCTGCTTTCTCAAAGTGCGAATCTGACTGTGTGTATCACTCCCTTGCTTAAAACCCTACGTTGGTTTGTATGGTATGGTCCAAATTCATTACTGTGACTTATGAGGGTCTGTCTTCTAGTGAGTTCTTCCCTTATACTCTCTGAGAAAGTGTAGGCCTCAGCCTATAGGAAGTTTCTAGAAACTTCCACCTCCACCCCCTCTGCCCCACCCTACCCCAGCCTGGATGACTCTACTTGCCTCAGAAAGCTGCCACCTGATTCTAACACACCTGCCAGCATTAGGAGCCACACCCATGTGCCCACCCCCCACCTTGGAGCCCTGAGCCCACTGAATTCAGGTCAATTCTCTATGTGCCTGTATCCCCGTTAAACTGTAGGCTCCACAATGCAGGCTTTGTGGCTGCCTTGTTCCCCAGTAGATGCTCACTGAATGTGGAGTGACAAGAATAACAGGACGAGCAAGCAGTTATGGACATGTCAAGGGTCCTCCTTTGTACCATGTGGGTGACCTTTCCCTCTGCCAATGGCAGATGCTTTCTCTCCTTTTCCACATCTCTCTTCCGGGCTCTGTTTCCAACCCATCTCCTTCTAAAGTCCACATGCAGTCTCTGCCCACTTTCGGGTTTGTAATCTTACCAAGTTTCATCTAATCCTTGGGACAATGGTGAGGCAGCGTTATTACTTTCATTGAGGGATACAGTTGAGAGAGGTGAAGTACACTTCCACAGGTCACACGGCTGAGAGTGGCAAAGCCAGGGTTCACACGCTTTGTCCTTCAAGCCCTCTGCTCCTCGCACCCCAGTAATCTTGCATGACTGCCTTAGAGAGGTGTTTCATTTACGCTACTGTTCAGCTGTTCATGGGAATTCATTGTATACTGCTGTCTCGAGTTTTGAGAAAACCGAACTGGTCTTTTCATAACTAGTATGTTCTCAGGAAATGCTTGGTGGTTGGTTAGCTGACAATTCCAACTCAGAGCTGCGGGCAGGTTCTGGGCAGAGGGACAGGCAAGATGAATGTTCTTTAGGGTTGGTGCCAGGACTCCATCCTTCATCCTCGCAAGAGGGAAAGCTCGTCTCTCACCTCAAACTCCATTGCCAGCACAAAATGGGAGCATAATAAAGGTTAGTTTTCTTCCCTCTGACTTTGATGAAATCCTTCTGAGAGCCCTCCCTCTAAGACCTGGTTTCCTGAAGTTTGCATGGCCTAGAAAGTTAACTTCCAACTTGGTGTTTCTGAAGCTTCAGTCATGATTAGGTGCTCTGTGAATGGAGCCTTAGGACTGCTAAACATGGCAAGTGGTGGCCCAGTCAGTGTCCTGGGGGTCCTGGAGGAGAACATCTCCAACAGCTGGATACCACAAGATCCCCTTGAGAAATGTAATACTACCCTATCTGTCATCACTGTCTTTCAAGGAGAAGCTACAGTTGATTCCCTTCTTAGTATTCATTTGTCCATGTATCCACCCAGTACATATATTTGAAAACAATGGCAGGCTTTGCAATGTCCACTGGGAATACAGTTCACAAACAGTTACAACAACTGGAAAAATTCTGGGGGCGGAGTGTTAGGAAAGGCTCTCTGGAGGAAGTAATGACCTGGGAGATGAGAAGCTGTCATCCAGGTGCAGTGTGGGAAGCACTGGGGCAGGCACTAGAAAGGGACGCGAGAGAGACCCAAGCCTCATTCCCTGACTTTCAGAAACTTAAAATTAAGTTAAAAGGGCAGGGCAGCTTCCTATGATATGGTTAAGAAACACTGTTGAGGGGTTGCTATAAAGTGTCCGAATGGATGAAATAGATTTTAAATTCCGGTAAGGTAAGATCACTGGATTTCAGCGAGCTGGGAAATGGGAGAGATTTCGGTTTGATGAAGAAGAGAAGGCTCAGGAAGACAGCGTCACCACCTCAGGCTACCTCCTGAGGAAGTGAGTTCCCCATCAGTAGAGGTATTCAAGCAGCTCCAGGGGGCCACTTATGGATAAGGCTGGGTGGTCAGGGGAGGTGACAGAAATTATAAGTAGGGGAGACCAGTGTATTCTGAACTTCAGCTGTTCGAATGCCTCTCATGATTTTTGCTGTACCTCAACTCCAGCTCTGTGACCGTTTTAATTAAAGCGACATATTTAAAAGGAAGCGAGTACAGATCTACATTTACAATATAAATTGCCTCTCACATTTATTAAGTAAAAGCGGGAAGATGTAAAAGCATGATGGATCCCATGACTTGTATAAAAGACATTACACACACCCCGCACTCATGAACTAGGAAGCATAAAATAAGCTGGTAATGCTGATTGTCTCTGGAAAGAGATGCTGACAGACCAGAGCTCCCATTACACATTCAAAGAAAAGAAATGAATGATGGGGCGCCAGTGGCATGGTTGGTTGAGCCCCCAACTCTTGGTTTCGGCTCAGGTTGTGAGCTCAGGGTCCTGAGATCGAGCCCCATGTCGAGCCCTGCGCTCAGCATGGAGTCTGCTTTAGATTCTCCCTTTGCCCCTCCCCCCAGCTCTCGCGCTCTCTCAAATAAATAAATAAATCTTTAAAAAAAGGAAATGAATGAAAATCATTTTAAAAAGCAATGTCAGTTATGTTGCCACTTTGATGAATGTGGGCTATATATTCACAGAAAGAAGATCTGAGTAGTAGACACCAAGAGGCTACCTTTCTTTCTTTTTCTGTATTTTCTAAAATTTCTCCAGGGAACATGTACATGGTTTTTTATTTGAAAACTGTGCGAAATGACACTACTGGGTAAGGAAGAATAAAGCAGACAGGTATAAGAGGTAGGAGGAAGCAGCAAGGGCTACCCACACACTTAGAGAGTAGAGGTGGGAGGGAAAATCATGGCTGGGAAGACATTTGTGATCCAAGAGAGTTTCAGCCTGATTGGAAAGGTTGGAGCAGGCCCTGGGTGGGAAGGCTCCAAGCACAGTGTCAGAGACTCACTTCGATGTCCTACAGTGAAAGGTTGTGGGGTATGGAGTGGCTTTGGCTGGAGAAGGGGTCTGGGGGCCGAGAGCAGATTTGTGAGAAGCGAATGGGGAGGCTGGAGGAGGCACAGGGCAAAGAGTCAAGATTGAGGCAAGGTGGTGGTGACAGGGTGCCAAGAAGTTCACAAGACCACTGAGTCCCCCAGTCCTGGAGGCAGCGTTCAGTTTGCCATTATATGAAGACCCTCAATTGCTGGGCATGGCGGCCCTGGTTGGGACTCAGGAAGGTTGCTGGGTGCAGTGAGGGAAGGCTTAAGGGTGACCCAGAAATGAAGGTGAGAATGAGTAGGGAGGGAGCAGGGGCTTAAGAAGGGTCATGCATCAGGATGAGCTGGGACTTAGATAATGACGGGGGCCAGCGGCCAGTCTGGGAACATTGGGCTTGAGTGAGCTTGTGTCCTAACTGCGAGGATTGTGTGGGCTTTCTTCCTGATGAACACAGGAAGATGTGGAATGCACGGGCGCCTACTGGTCAACACCTGGCGAATGAGGTCCCTGTTATCTGCGCATCACTTAATCCTTCCTGTTCCAGCGGACCACACTTTAAGAAATGTGGGCTGGGGTTGAGTTTGGACAAGAGGGTCTGGAGGTCACAGAGCACCCATAGATGTAGGGTTCCAGGCAACTAGGGAAAGCCCTCATGAACAGGAGTAGTCAAGGTAAAGGAGGACCTGTGAAGGAGGTTTCTCAACAAGAGTGAACAAAGTCTAGGGCAGGTAGGGCAACCGCTACGATTTGATTTTCTGAAATAAGTGTGTGATGCCCTGGTGTGAAGGGTGTGGGCAGCAGAGAGGACGAGAACTTGGTCCTCCTTTCTCTTTTTCTCATGGTGAATGGAAGGGGGTCCTACTTAAGTGGAATTTCATAAAATCGAGTTGGCCTTCCACCGTGCGCCGGACCAATGAAAGTTCCAGTTAATATAAGCCTTATCAGTGTCTTTGGAAATGAAGTCAAGCCCTCTTAGAAACCTCAAATTTGAGGTTCTGAAAACATTCTTTTTCGTAATTCTGCAAACCTAACCTTGTGTTTATCTCTCTGTTTGGGATTCCATCAGAGATGGTGTTTCGTCCTCTTTCAGATGAGATGACAGGAAGACACATTTTCCTTTTTCCTAATTTCCTTTAGAAGAAAATGACATTTGCCTATACAGTTCTATTTTTTTCCTTTTGGTTTTTAATTATAAAAAGCTTCTCGCTGCTGATTTATTATATAGGGAACAAATTGTGTCTTTGAGACCCACTGCACTGTAATTACTTGAGTTAGCACTGCAGGTATCCTTGCAGGGGCCAGCAGTCAATTTTGACTCAGAATAGATAATATGCGGACTGCTATTAAGTTTAATGTAGATTAATGTGAGTTGCTTCCCTTTTCACGTATGTATGCAGGTACCAATAATTAAGATTAATTTCCACTAGATAGAATGGCCTTCATTGTGCACAGTGCCAGAAAATGCTTCTTTAATAGCTGTTAATTGGATATATTTGCTTTGATGGTGAAATCCTGATTAGTCTTGTTACCCTGAAAACTCCCCTCCTTGCTCCCCCCACCCCCACCCACTCTTGAGGAGAAGAAGAGATTGACGATAGCAGAGTCAGAGCTTTGGAGGTGATGAACTCCTTTGCAGCACCTAGCCCAAAGCACCCCCATGCACTCCATCTTCAAGAGCTTCAGTCCTCGGTGCTTCCATTGACTGAGTGCCTACTATGCGCTAGGTGCTTTATTTCCACGTCCATTCCTAAGGACAACACTGTGAGGTGGAAATTACTACTTTGTTTATACAAATAAAGAACTTGAGTTTCCGCCATCTTAGGGCATTTGCATGCTTCACACACCCCGGAAGTGTTAGAATGGGGATTCCAGCCTGGCTACTTTCTGACTAAATGCAGAAAGATTTCAAAAATTGCCAAGGGGGAGCCGTTATCAGCAGCACTGCTGCTTTTCCATTTTCCTGTTGCTATGAAAGTCTTAGAGCCTAAATGAAAGTACCATCTCCCCTCCCTTCTTTGTGTCTCTCTTCACTAGTCTTTCCCGTCCTCCCTGGATCGCAATGGTTCAAGGCCAAATAGAAAGAGAACAGAAACTCTCAGAGATGGTCAGAAGCACCCAGGCCAAAGCCCTTTTATTTCTTCAACAGGTTTCAAAGGCTAATTTATGTGAGGCAAAGTTGTGGGACGTTAATAGTTCTAGAAAGATGTCTTCTCCTTAGCAATAACCCCCTCTCCATTCCCCTTCTACAATGGGAGCTTGCTTCTGTATATATCCATGTGTTTCACATGACATAGGTACTCTTACAAAAAGCAGAAATTCCTGGCCGCAATTACCCATAACCAGTTTCTTCCGGCTAACTTCGGTGGTGTTTGGTGGAGGGAGCCCCAGGAGGAGGAGAGAAGGCTCCAAGATGAACTTGGTCTCCCTCTTTTGCTCAGGCTCGGTGTAGTTTCTAGAAGACCTGAGATGTGATTTGGGGTGCCTAGAGAGAGGTGTGATTTGGGGTGCTGCTCTCGTGTGTCCCCATGGAAAGTACTTTGCTGGCTGGGAAAGCTGAGTTGAAATCTTGCTTCTGCCACGGATGAGCTGTGTGATCTTGGTCAGCTTACCTAACTGCTCTGAGCCTCTCCTTTCCTCCTTGGACCACCTCATTCCCAGGGTTTGTTGTTTTGTTTGGTTTGTGTTTTCAGTGGAGAAATGAGATAATGTATGTGAAGTGTTGCACATAACGCGGGATTTGGCACAATCGATGAATATCATTTTCCTTTCCAGTTCTGGGGATTGTAGCCCTACCGACGTGTTTAAGGAGAAGCAACGAACTTTATGACATTTTTCCTGGTGGGGAGATGAATATACACTGACACCAATGGGCAGAAAAAAATTCTCCCAAAGTCCCTTCGGGGGAAATCATTCAAATCCTTTTCTCTGTAAACTGAGAAAGTTGGGTTCAGCCAGTGGAGTACCAGGGGCATTTTGAACGGGCAATTTGTCATTGCGTGGGGCGGTCTCACACATTAGAGCACACTTAGTATCACCCGCCCTACCCACTAATTGCCCACAGCACCCTCAGCATTGCAACAGCTCACTGTCACACTTCTGAGTGCCCCCCGGGAGACGTTATGCTCCCCAACGCCAGCTGAGACCCCCCTGGCTGAGTTCCCCAGTTTCTAAAGTTCCTTAATGGCTCCCAGCAACCCTTTCCCCAGAGTATGGGGGCCCCAGAGTCAGACTTGCCTTCCTAGAAACAGCCTCCGATGGTCTGAGATCCGCTATGGGGCCAAGGAGCCTTCTAGTTGGGAAGAGGAGAAATGTCCTGACCTCCACGTGACACTCTGTCCCCATGTGGCTGTGAGTTGAGAGGGGCAGTTAGGTCTTGTGTCCCTTCTGCACAGGGTCTTAAAGGCTGGCTGGCCCCTTTGATTAGGAATTGAAAGTGAAGTTAGAAAAAATATAATTGATGTTTAGATAGCAGGACATGATTTGGGGGGTAAGCTTAATAGCTATAAAAGTTTCTAATCAGGCCTTACTTCTGCTTTCAGAACTCTCTGTAAATCCCATTACAGCTGTAAGGTGAATATTTTAGTTGGAAGAATGGCCCGGGGTTTGGTAGCCCTGCCCCGGGGAGTCCGGCTTGGGTTTGGATCATAGTCTGTCATTTATCAGCGGCATGATATCATGTGAATTACTAAATCCCTTACAGCCTCAGTTTCTCCTCTAATAACGTGGAAAAAGAAACCTATCTTGCAGAAAGTTGCTATGATAACTTATGAAACCACATCTCAAGGCAACCAGTCCATGAGAATAGCTCATGAAAAGGCCAAAACCTTAAGCCCAGAGAATGGGCTTAAATTAGAGCAAGATGGGCTGAAGTTAGTTCTGGGGAAAAAATCTTGAATGTATATATTGTTTTACTTCTGGACAAAGAACAAGAGAATGTAATTCCTTAAAATCTTCAAGAATACATGACCTTTTCCATCAGAAGTTGTTCTGCTATGGCTTAACCCAACAGAGGGAGAGTTAGTGATTTTCAAACCTCCAGCTGTACGGATGTGTCCTCACCTGCCACTGCACGTCTGATGGGCAGGTGCGCTTAGGACTTGCTGGCCTCTCACTGAGTATGGCTCCACCACCCCCTGTCAGGGATGCACTTGTACAATTTTGCCCAAGTGGACATGCACACACCTGACTTTTTAAAAGAACCAGTGCAGAGGTCCATCTTCCTAAGAAGGCCACACTTAAAAGAAGGAATTAATAATATATGCTCAAGTTTGGTGGGAGACTCTGGATTCAGAGGTCTGCACACACAGAGAGAACACGGCAGCAAAAGTGGGCATCCAAGATAGGAAGATGTGGGACAGGACATGTTAACAAGGAGTGGAAACTGAATGGGGCCGGCAAGATCAACCTCAGTATAACATGAGGGCTGAACCACTGGGTAGAGCAAAACACTGGTGGCCTTTGAGATGACTGGTCTTTCTCGAATGACCTGGACAGACCGTGAGAGCTCAATGCGGCTTTCTTAGGAATGCTCAATATAGAATTCTCGAATTTAATTCTGTGATTCTGGAGTTGAGAGACAATGACCTACCCCAAGGAGCAGTTGAGGGACAATGACATGCCCTGAGGCTCTGGCATGGATGTTAGCCTGCCCACCTGGGGCTTATACCCATGTCTTGGATCTGTGGTGGTGGTGGTGGGGACAGCTGCTTCAACAAATTCTGGGGCTGGCATTCGCTGTTAGGGGTAGGGTTTATTGCATTCCACTGTTAAGGGACATTGCTCAGAACTTGGCATTTCCCCTTTGACCTTTGACAAGAATATTTGTGAGGGAAGGATGGATGGATGGAAGGACAGGTAGATGGGGGAAAAGTAGATAGGAAGAACAAAGAAGAAAGGAAGAAATAGATGGAAAAACCTGAATCCAAAGTGTTCCGTGCCGTTCTGGGTTTCCTGCTCAAGAATGGAACTTCAGGGGCCCCTGGGTGGCACAGCGGTTAAGCGTCTGCCTTCAGCTCAGGGCGTGATCCCGGCGTGATGGGATCGAGTCCCACATCAGGCTCTTCTGCTATGAGCCTGCTTCTTCCTCTCCCACTCCCCCTGCCTGTGTTCCCTCTCTCGCTGGCTATCTCTATCTCTGTCGAATAAATAAATAAAATCTTAAAAAAAAAAAAAAAAGAATGGAACTTCAGAGACAGAAAACCCAGCGAGTGACAAGGACCAAGGAGGATTCATAAAAGAACAGGAAAAAAAATAAAGAATTCTTCATTTCACTCCACATGAGCTGGAAAGTGCTCAGAACTATCATCAAAAGACAAGCCAACTTGGCAGTCACAGAGCTCTTGGAATTTAGTCCAATAGTCAAAGTGCTTCAAGAAGGTAGTTTTAACCCAAATGATAAGGAACGTTTCTTTTCATTCTATTAAATTATTAAACGGAACGTGAGGTGGTTATGGATCGGAATTATTGCCGGGACTAATGGATGGCATTTACTTGAAGGCAGGTGTAGCAGGACATTTATGGTTAGAAGACTGTCCAGCCCTGAGGCCGACTTCCCTGCGACATCTTGAGCTCCTTGAAAATGAACTGTCAGGCAGGTTTTGAACGTGGTTCCTACACTGGGTCAACAGCTGCACCAAAGACCTCTCCATCCTCATTTTAATTTCTAGGTTTTATGTTTCTAGAATCAAGAAGAATTCAGTAATTCTCAGGTGGCTGATGCCATCCTAAGTTTTTATGCAGGCTCAAATACAGTGGAACACAAATGTATGGAGTAACGTCAGGGAGGAGGGAAGGGAAGAAGACAGGGAGAAAAGGTGGCTGGCTAGCAAGGGCTAAGGCTTGCGCTCAAGTTTGCCTTGTCTCACTGAGTCCTTGCAATTGCCCCAGGAGGTACGAGTGATTAGCTTCATTCTTAGATGAGGAAACTGATACTCAGAGAGGTTAAGTACTTATCCGAGGTGACACAGTTAATTAGCAGCACAGACGGGTGCTTACCTACTCTTTCTGAAGCCTGAATCCAAGCTCTCCCTGCCAGGCCCTACACCTCCTCAAAGTGCCTTGTCTGGAATTTCCCGAGGTGCTGTTGTCCTGCACGGATGGCTCTGGCCTGATGGCCTTGGGTTTGAAGTGGTGCCACTTGCCTTCCCTTGTGCTGTTCCAGGAAGGAATACTTACCTTGCGGCAGGCAGAGTGTAGGGTAGTTAGTGAATTGGTGTGGAAGTAAGAATGCCCCGGAGGTTTTCCCATTTGCTCAGCTGCAACGTAGTACAACTCTCTTCCAGTTGTCCCTCCCAACAAACATATCAGCCCCAACTTGTAACTGAATAACATTCTACTGCTTAAAACTTTTCAGTATAGTGTTTTACCTTGGAAGTCAGGAGATAAGATTCTCATCCCAGGTCCAGCTTTTATTCTTTCGGAGACTCAGTTACTTTATTTTAAAAGGAAAGGAAAGAAGGAAAAACTAACTTATCTTTAGAGTCTTTCAAATTATATGTTATATAAATTTATAACAATTATATAAAATATATGTGCATATATGTGTATATTTCTGTGTATATATACATATGTGTATATGTGTCTGCTAATATTTAAATCAACATCTGCTTATCTGCACTTAGATCAGCCACAGTGATATAATTATCCAATAATCCAAAACAGGAAAATGGTTTAAAATCAATTGTTTGGCTTTGGAGTGCATTATTTAGCGATTCTGTTGCAGAATTACTTCAAATAATAATAAAAAAAAGTTTTATTTCCGAACAGCACCCTGATTGGTTGGAGCAAGTCTGTAGACCAGGAGGACTGAAGGAAATTCACTTGGGTTGAAACAAAATCTTGTGCAGAGTGATGGCCAACAGCCAAGAGCTGGCCCCAGTCTTGTGGGCTCTTTGGTGTCAGACAGGTCTGGGTCTGGGTGCTGACCCTCCGGTTCCCTGGGTAGGACAATCTTAGGCAGTTTATTTAACTTCTCTGAGCCTCAGTTTCCCCACTGGAAAGTGGGGAGAATAGTACCTATCTTGTAACATTGTCAAGGGTGAGACTTGGGCATATTTTGAGCCTGGCACAGGTTAGGGCTCATCAAATGGCAGCTGGTATTACCATGCATGTCCTTATGCTCATCCCTACCCTGGCCTCAAGGGCACAGTCACTGTTCCTTCTCTTGGGCTGGCATGCTGGACCAGAGTACCGGGAGGTGTTTGCCAATCATTGGGAGAGAAGCAAGATCATCTCGGCTGTAGAAATGAAGGTCTGAAATGCAGCCTCTGGAAAAGCCATTCCCATTTGCTTTTCGCCGTGCCACTGAGGGTTGAGGGGGTCTCCCCCTGCCTCTATGAATTGGTCCCCAGTCTCCAGCCTCACCCTCCTCCTGCTGTGGCAGGCACTTTTCTGGGAGCGCCCCACAGGCCAGCGCTCCAGCCAGGAGGGGGTTAAAACCAACATTTGCAGATAAAGAGGTAAACATATTTACATTCCTCTCTTCACACTTTATGCATATGTCATGCAGTGAATAGTTTTAGAGGTCTGTTTGTACTATCTCTCCAGAATTTTTACAGTCTGGAGGACACAAAATCTCTATAAAGTGACTTATTGAAATAGAAGCAGATTGGTAAAACCGTTTCCCTCTTATGAACTGTGAAGAATGATCCTCTAAATGAAATCAGGAAGGAACTGGACAGAATCTTGTTTAATGGTCTGACAAAATGAATCACAACGATTCCAGACATCCATCACTGCTAAAAGGGAACCACAAATGATCTGTGAACCACTATATATTGATTACCCATGTAGTACAAGTGTCGGATTTAATGTTCACACACCATAGAGAGGCGGCAGGGACAGATGGTGCCTTAACTCTTCTTTGATAGATTTTAATGGTGAAATATTGATTTCTATCTGGCCAAGGCCTGCTGTTAGGGGCCAAAGTCATTTGTTGGGTATTGCCGGACACCCAGTCGGCCCGGCGTAATCAATCATTTTTGGCAAGGCAGGTGAAAATCCAGAGAGAAGCACCTTGGAACCCACACTGGAGCGTGATGTGTCTGAGTCCAGCCACCTAGAGAAAAAGAGAGAGAGAGAGAGAGAGAGAGGGAGAGGACTCTTGGAGATTGTGCTTGTAAAGAATTATTAATGATAAGACATGTTTACTGAGGAGAGTCGCAGCGAATCAGAGCTGACATGAAATAGTGTGGGAGCCTCATGGAGAAAATGAGCCTCTTGCTAAGAGGGACTATATTTTATTTAAACATCCTTCTAAGGCTGAGAACTCAGGTAATCTGTTGTGTTACAAGCCACTGGCTGTTCTTGCCATCCAGAGAGATAACACTGAGGCGCTAATAGGAACACATCAATCACAATCAGGCTGCAATTCCAGTGGTGTCTCGTCCTCCCAGCTCCTCTTTAAGCTCCTTTAATAACGGTGATAACATAGTTCGGGGGCTGCTGAGAGGGGCTCTCCCCTCTGAGGGTCATATTCATAAAGCGAAGAGCTTGCCAAGTCAGCACCCAGGGAAAGGGATCTCTGCCGGACTTCCTTGCAGGGAGAGAGGGAGGAGCCTGGGCGAATGGGGCGGGTTGGAATCCAACAGGAGAATTTTCTGTCATCTGTTGGCCCTCTAGGTTCTGTGATGTCACTCATACCTCCTTCTAAGAAAGGGTGTGTGTGTGTGTGTGTGTGTGTTATGTGTAATTATCAAGTAACAAGACTCATTTTCTTGGGTAGCTTATAAAATGGTTTTGAAGGCGATTCCCAGTTGGAGCTCTCCACATGTTTTGAGTCTAACAACCTCATGGAAATAGGTATATGGCTTCCAAAGAAGATTTGGGAAAGGGGATGTGTGAGGCAGGTGGGGGGAGCTGGGGGATCCCCTTGACTTCTGCTGCTCTGTGTCAGTCTCCATTCTAACACCCCCAAGGTCAACATGTTTTTGCTGATTTGACTTCCCTATAGGCTATGAGCTACTTGAGCGTGGCGTTTGTGTCTAATTAATTGTTATATCCTCAGTACTAACACATAATCTTGGGACTCACATGATACTCAACTCGTGAATATGGCTGAACACAAATGCAGGTGCTTGTACTGAAAGAAGTCACACTGATTTGCACCTTTTGAGTATCCACATAAATATGTGTTGTGTGTGTAAATATACACATTCATGAAAGTATGCACTGACTTTATAAAGACATGTAACATTATTTGTGTGATTTGACTTCTTTTTCCGAGACAGCATGGCTTAATGGATGACAGGCTGGATGCAAGAGGCAGACTGCCTGCTTTCAAATCCTGGCTCCACCACTTACTGAAGGATGACTTTAGACAAGCTGCTTGAACTCATTGTGCCTCAGTTACCTCGTCTTTAAGTGGGGAGAATAATATACTTATGTTTTGAGGATTAAATGAGTTAGCAGGCATGAAGCATTTACAATAGTATCTTGCATATGGTAGGCATAAATGTTTTACAGTGTGTGTGTGTGTGTGTGTGTGTGTATACATAAAATTACATATTTAGCCACAGCATTATATTCAAAATCTTTATATAAATGAATACATATATATTTTGGAAATACATAAGCCTTTCAATGGTTGGTGTTAGGGATCCCAACCAATATTCGAGTCTGAACTGAGAGCAGTAAGTTTAATTTGGTGGTAGTTAGATGGGGTGACAGGTATTTTGATTCACTATAAATTCATATACTCTCAAGCTATTTCATATCGGGGCTTCAATGAGCCTGTACTTGCCTCAGTGTGTTTATCTCCTAAAACCTGTCGCAAGGGTGTGTATCTCTAACTGAACAATTGTATATATCCATGCACACATACAAAGGCGCTGCAGGGCAAGATGAACCCAGCTTTGTGGCCCGCCCCAGCTGTGCAACCTGCCCCCAGATGTGCGAGTGCAGGCAGCAGATTCCGCTTAGATTATCTTGCTTACCTAATGATTTTTGCTTCACTGCCTTGCTCGATTGTGTTCACCAGGACGGCAAGCTATTAAAATGTCAAGGCACATTGAATTGTTGTTATCCAGTAGAGAGACCTTTCCAATCAACTTGTGTTCTGGGGGTTGCATAAACTCCAAGAAGGCGATTGGAGAAAGGCTTTATGGCTTTTTTACATAGATGAGGGTGAGCAGGGAGGTTGGGAGAGGGCACTGGGAGGGGTGAGACAGGATCGGGGTTTATGGCCGCTGGAGTGTGCTAATTAAAATGCCATCCCCTCAAACAGGTATTGGTGGCTCTTCGCCTTTGCATTTATGGGTAACTACAATAGGGCCTTGCTATGTGATGCTGTGGTTTAACGGAGGGGGGAGGGAGGTGACTCACAGTGGGCGGTGGGGGTGGGGCTCAGAGGCTGCACTGCTGAGAATCAGGGGTGGGGTACATCGAGCAGTATTACAAGGCAGAAATAGCAAGGACATATATCCCTGGTTGGCCGGAAGGATTAGAGAGAAAAACAAAGGCTTCCTTGGCGCTGCCCCGGTCCCAGCTCTGCGGAGGGCGACGCTCTCCACACCCGGGGCGCTGGTGGCCGTTTCAGGGGGCGACACTGACGAGCCGCGGGCCGCAGCGTTACCCACGCGGTACCTCGGGTCCGGCCCCGCCTGCACCAGCTGGGACAGTCTGGAGACGGTCTTCTGTTCACGCCGTCAAGTCTCATTTGGCCGAGGATTTATTTTCCTTCGGGGACAGAGGGAGAGCAGGGGCAAAGGACGTTCTCATAAAGTATCCAGCGACCGGGGCCGCTTGGGGTTCCGCGCAGAAACTCAAACTTCCCCGGCTTGACTTTTCCCCTTTGTTCACATCGTCTCGCTAATACTTGGCTTTCCCCGGTCACGTCTGTTTCGTTTTTGTTTCAAAGAGATGGCTTTGTTTTTGCCGGTGTGGGGCTCCACGAGGAGCTCCGCGCGTCCCGCCCCCTCGCCTCGGGCGTCACTGCCTCGCGGCGCCAGCTCGGTGGCCCCGGGGCCGCCAAGGGCCCCCGCCTTTGTCCGGCTGATCGGCCAAGGTGTAATCTGCGCGCGCACACGCACGCACGCACGCACGCATGCACCCGCCCGCGCCCACCCGCGCATGCGCGCTCTCGCAGCTCCGCCCGAAGCACCGCCTCCATGCCAGACAGTCTCACCCACCAGTGCTCAAGTGTTTCACCCACCAGTGCTCAAGTTCGTACCCCGCTTCGCTGCAGACCACTCCCGAGCTCGCCATCTGGGTTTCAGGTTCCCGGCGCAGCCCGATTTTCGCCTAAACCCAAAGTCGCGTTTCCCGCTTCCCTTCCTTCCGGCTTCTCTGCGCTGGCTGGCCGCCTGCAGTATCTTTATAAGGCTTCGTCTGACTTCTCTCTCCGTGCCTCCCCGTTCCTTGACGGAGGATGGCGGGCTTCCGCAGGGGCTGTGGCCCGCCAGACCTGCTTTGGTACTTTAACCGAACCTTTTATCCAGAGTCAGCTTCTCCCTCACAGCACACACTTCCAGGAGCCTTTCCTCCCTCTCCCTCCGCCTCCCTCGCAGTGCCCCTCATTCCAGTTCCCAGGGCCCCTTCATCTCTCTCATAGCTTGGTCACGCTTTATTGAAAGTGCCTGTTTACTTGTCTTTTAGCCCTACAAATTCGGCGGTTCATTCATTTAATCAATCATATATTGAGCATCTACTCTTAAGTATTAACCTATTGTTAAATATTGGGGATATAATGGGAAGAAAAACATACAGCTCCCCCCACTGTGGCCTCTGAAAGATCCTCTCTGGGTCAGAGACGGTGTTATACTTATTTCTGTAACCTGGAACATACAGAGGCTCCATGCATTCTGAAGAGATGGATGAAAGAAAGAATGAGCCCTCCCCCACCCTTTTGGGGAACCTCACCAGTGTTTTCTGTTTCATTATGCAAAACACAATCTCACAATGACAAGCTTGATACAAGCTTTTACTTTCTCAATATCCATTATCTCCCTGGGTCTCTGAAGCCATCCTGTGAGTTGGCTTTGGTTCAGGTCTAGCATTTCATCTTATTAAGGCTTAGCAAGTACAATGTCAAAGGTCAAATGGCTCCTTGGTGATGGAGCCCAGATCAGACTTGAGCCTGGGGCTTTGTACTGCTAGACCCCAGCCTGCACTCCAGCTCTGCAGGTGATAAGTGTCCCCATCTCCTATGCATGCCACGTGTTTCCCAACCAGAATCTCAGGAAAATGGTAAAAGAGGGAATAGGTGGATGCCCAGTTTCTATTTAATTCTCTTCCAGATTCTTCCTGGGCCCTCCCTGACACAAGAGGTATTACTTAAGAAGGAGACTCATTTAATGGATATTCAGGTATGATTTTCTCTCTTAGCTTCCCCTTAACCCCTACTCTTGCCCCCAGTGATCTTTCCAGAGTAGGATAAGCTCAGCTCTTTCTTAGTTGGATTTTCACCAGGTACTTGAGGCTGAGTGCTGTGCGCATTACCTGCGTCAGTTCATTTCTATGATTAGATTTGTTTAATTAACATAACTAGGAGGCCCCATGTCCCTGGGCTGAGAGAGACAGAGAGCTCCCCAGATGCTTTCTGGACATTGTGCCAGTGGGAGCTTTGGCTCCATGCCAGTGACCTTAACTTGACCCACTTGTGGCACTTGAGCCCCTGACGGTGTTGTTGAAGGCTGACTCGAAGTCCCCTGGCTGCTGCCTTGTACCAGTAGCCTGCCACAGGGAGAACACATTGGACATTGGAGGGCCAGAGTCACCAGCAGTAAAGGACAGCTCCAGCTCTCCTATGGTGCATTGCAGACAGTGTGGGCTCCATTATGTATCACCTGGTGCATCTTGGGTCTCATTTCCCTGAGTTACAAGTTCCCAGTCTGTAAAATGGAAATAACAACGATCACCTCACAGCACTGACAGCAGGATTCAGTGAGACAGTTTGTAAAGTGAGCTCTCAATGTCTTGCAGAGTGCACCCACCCTCCCATGGGTCTCCCTCCGGTATACACACAGACACATGCCCACACATACACCACACACACACACACACACACACACACACACTCACTCACACACAACACAGTCATCAGCTTCATCTCAGCTGGGCTCCTATTCATTTTTTCACTTCCATCTCATCCTTTTCTGATGTTCCTTTAGTTTCCTCCCTCCTCCCATATTTTCTTCCTTCTTCCTCCCCCTTTCTAATGTCCTTGTTTCATTTGTCTCCTTGACCTTATCCTTTTCATGAAGTGTTCTCATTTGGGCTCTGCCCAGTGACGATGAGTCTTGGGGTCTGGGGCCAGTGTCTTACCTCTTTGGGCAAGTGCCCCTCTTTCTTCAGAAGCACCTTTCCTAGCAGTGTTAACCATGCCTGTGCCCCCATCAGACCCCCCGGCCCCTTGAGGCAGGGATTGTGGCTTAATGAGCTAGAATATAGGGGAGACTTGAAAAGGATTGGTGGGGGGAAGGAAGGAAGGGAAGAAGGAAGGACAGGAGGGAGGAAGGGAGGGAAGGAGGGAGGAAAGAAGGGCTCTTTTTATGATCCAAGATGGTCAGTCTTATGAACTCCAGAGGATGCATGTGGCTACCACTAGCTCCTACTTTTATGCAAGTTCAAAAGAGCTTCCTTCCTCCAGCCAGGGGACTGGCCTGCTAAATGGAGCTCGGGCTGGGTTTCAGACCTTGTTTGCCTCCTTGGCTGTAGCTCAGGGCACACTGCACAGCATGTGAGTTCTGCTGCAAAAGGAGTCAAAGATGCCTTATAGGCTGCCCCGGCACAGGTCTGACTGTGCTGTCAGTTGATGTGGCTCAGGCTTCTCCTGTTGAAGAAGGCCCTGCTGTTGGCCTGCTCCATGGTCATGTAGCTCTTTCCCACAAAGCTGCAGTGGGGCATGGGTCGCTCCTTCCCAGGGTGACAGAACTGGGTCAGGCTTCCCTAGATATGCAGTCATTTGACAATGGCTGCCACCTTCATGGCAGTGGAAGGAAAGAGTGTCTCCTTCCCTCACGTACCGTGAAGTTGGCCCTCGTTGGGTGACCTTCCTTATTATGACTGTAGAGAATGGCACTCATATGTATAGCTTCTTTTATTAGGTACCTAGTTAATGCTAGTTAACACTAGTCAAAACTAGTGTGGTGTTTTTTTGCTCCCCACCAAGCTCCATGGAATCGGCAGAAATCTCCCCATTTCACAGACATGGAAATGAAGGAACAGAGAAATGAGTTGGTGGAAGACACTTTCCAGCACTCTGTGATCTCATCTCCCTAGGGATGGGATCCGAGCTCTGCGGTCTCTCATCTGAGGGCTCTCTTTAGGGGCTGCCAGATGTCTTGGAAAGACCTAGCAGTAAGGTGGGAAAGGGCATCTCTTAGTTGGAGGGCAGATATGGTTCAAGGAACTGGCTGGGTGACAGCTTTATTTGGCCAGAACCCGGCCCATATCAAAACCACATGGACACTCCTCTTTTCTTCTTGCCAAAGAACAAAAAAAAAGAGATTAAAACTTTGAGCTCCCAGGAGGCAGCCCACGTTTGGAGGCGCTTCTGCTAATGTAGCTTGCAGGAATATGAAACACTTTTGTCACTTTTTAGAAGCAGAGGCAGCAGAAAAAAGTCATATTTTCATCTCTTCAAGTTTCCAACAATAAAGTGAAACTTTTTTTTTAATCTCTCTTTCAGTAAGTCCCAGCGCTCTCGAGTTACTAATTTTTCCATGATTTCCTGAAATTTCAAGTCTCTCCTGTGCTGAGAGTTGGTGTTTACCGCAATCTCAGACTGTGTCTACTGGCAAGTGAGTTTTTAGATAACTTCGAAAAACAAATCCATTAGGAATGATAGCATTGGAGGGACTGGGGTTCCGGGGAGGAGAGCCTACTCCACAAATCTACACGGAAAACAACAGAAACCTGCATTCAGAAGGCTGTCCTGACCGTTGGGCAGAAAATTCCTCAATCCCTCTGAGCCTTAGTTTTCGCATCTGTAAAATGGCAGCAGCTGTAAGTGCATCACAGAGCTGCCTTGAGGAATGAATGAAGTGACAGGTGAAGGCATGGGGCAAGAGCTGGCCCTTAGTAGTCCCTCCCTAGACGCTTACCACGTTCCCCCCAGTCATTCTAGCTATGTCTTTCCCCACTATTGCCGGCCTCCATGCCAACTTGCGTGACTTAGCTCCGGGTAGTGGAGCTATGTTGTGCGTTGTGGGTTCTATGCCGGAATTATTCAGTTTTCATTTTGATTGGTTTTTCTCCTACTCCCCACTACAAGTGGGCTTCCATCCAGGAGAAGTTTGCTTTGTATCTCTCCCACCAACATGGGTATCTTGGGTGTTGCATCGGGCTTTAAACTCACAGCTAACAGAGAATGGAGGCTCTGCTGCACTTTCTCTGGGTCCCATGCCAGATAACCACTTGACGCACTTGTCGTTGAGCCACATAGGACCAATGTAAACATTTGACAGAGGCAGTTTTGCTTCGTGGTTATGAGCAGTGACAGAGGCCTCTGACACTAAGCACACACGCTGATGAATCACTCAGTCCCTCTGAGCTTCAGATCCCATTGGTACAACAGGGACAGTGGAGAATGTCTCTCAGAGTTAGTGTGGAGATCGCATGAAATCGCAGGTGTAAAGAGTGAACCCTATGCCTATATAGAGTAACGGTCTAATATACCATAGCTATTACTATTTGTGGTTGGTATTTTTATTCTTAATGTGTGAAGGCTATCTGTCTCTCTGTCTACCTACCTACCTGTCTACCTATCTACTTATCTACCTGTCTATCATCTATCTATCATGTTGAATATTCCTGGTGATTTTCCTTATAATCTCTCAAGAAACAATTCTTCACAAAATGATGGCTCCAAGGCTGAATTAAAATGGTGTTACAGCCACTCAAGGGGCATGATTCCCTGTGCAGGTTAGGGACTAAGTGCATTTAATTTGCTCACTCCACCCTTAAGAGAACTTGCTTAATGCTACTCCAATTTAGGACTTTTACTTGAACTTTGTAAAGCAACCAACATAATCAAATATATTACTATAAGCACACATCTAATTAGCCTTTAAAAGTGAGTTTATACATGTAGTGATGATGATTGCTGTTCTTAAAAACAAAGTAGCTATTGTCCCTTCGAGAAATTTTATTAACTATCTTACTTCGTTGGGTCCAAGAATACTTTGAAGAGGTTCTCATCTGTTCATTCCATAAATACTTGCTGAGTCAAAGGATATTGAAAAGAGCAAGATATGGCTGGTTGCTGCCCTCCAAGAAGTCTCTGTCTGGTGGGGAGACCAGCCTGGGTCAGTACCCCTGTGCTCTGGTAGAAGTAGAGAGAGATTGTTCTAGAGGCAGACGGAAGGGCTTTTCATCAGGAGTAGTAGAGGAAGAAAAGGGATATCGGAGAAGGTTCCATGGAGCAATAGAGATAACCAACGGAGGAATTTCACAGAAGAGGGAGAGAATTTTCCCCCACACGTATTAGGGAAGAATAAGTAGGATGATGGGGCTGCGAAGGGAGGGGAGGCAGAGAGACAGGCTGAGCTCCAGGACCATCACCGTGACCGGAGTCAAGCCAGGAAGTACGGATAGGATCCCAAGAGCTGCAGGAGGGGAGCGATGTGACCAGTTTCGTGTGTTAGAGTACTGGGAATATGGAGGGTGCACTTGGGAGTAGGGGAGGTGTTGTGCTGAAGCAGGGAGAGAGTCAGAGAATTACTTCCCTAGCATCTGCACCACCTGGGAGCTCCTGAGAAGTACAGATTCTTTATCTCCACCCTAGACCAACTGAGTCGGGGTCAGCATTTTAACAAGGTTCCGGGGTGATTGGTACTCAGCCTGCATTGGAAGACTCCTGAGAAATTCGGGACTGAACGAGCATGGGCCAGTGGCATTAGTGATAGAAGGGGAAGAATTTGCATCCTGTCTGAGTCTGTGGTTCCACTGAAAAGTGGAATGACTTAGCGGAGAGTAACTAAAGAATTTTTTGGCAAGTTCGCTCTAGAAGCTGCCGTGTAAATGCATTTTGTGCCATCAGATATGTAAGTGAGTTAGCTGCCCAGAGTTTATTAAGAAGTCCTGAAATGTACTAAAAGAGAATGTGAAAGATGAATTACTTACGCAGGGCTGTGTTCAGAGAGGGTGCTAGATAAATACCATTTGAGTAGATAATTAAAAGTGAGGGGTCTTCCTTAACTTGTCCTAATAGCCTTATGGGCGTGTAATGTGCTTGGAGATGGGCAGCAGCGGCCATGGATGGGTGAACGGTATTGGACCAGTGTATGGCTGGCCAGACCTAGGTGGGGGTGGGGAGTGACCTCTCTTTTAGAAAAACTTCATTCATTCAGACATTCGTCTGCTGAATATTACATCAGGCACCGGGAATACAGAGATGAACCAGGCAGAAGTATAAACATGGGGCACAAACTGAAGGTGTTTGAATGGCCCTGTGCTTGGACGTGATGTGTTCGGCAAGGACAGAATGCTCAGCATCTTGCCAAGCTTTGGCATATAGTAGCATCCTTAAGCACGTGCGGTCTGAGCTGGAGACACCCTGATGTCGAACTCTTCCCTACCTTGGGCAAGTACCGCAGCCTCCCTGTGCCTCAGCTTCCACACTGCAAAGGGAGAAAGATAACACTTCTCGGGGTGGTTATCAGGAAGAGATGAGCGTATGTGTGTGAAATGCTCGGAAAGGGTAGCAATCATTATCATTACCATCTTCATCATCATCATCGTTGTTACTGTAATATCCTTATCTTTGCTTTGATTCTTTCAAGAGATATAGACGAAATACAAAACACATTCTCAGCTCTCAAGAAATGTCCTTGCTTGGGGCACCTGGCTGGCTTAGTTGGAGGAGCATGTGACTCTGAATTTCAGGTTCGTGAGTTTGAGCCCCATGTGGGGAGTAAAGATTACTTAAATAAACAAAACTTAAAAAAAATAAAAGAGAGAGAGAGAGATTTCCTAGGTAGTTGGAGAAAGAGTATATACCCATGGGAGAGGGATTGCCAACAACAGAAGCTAAATATGGTTTCAGGCCCTTCCATGGAGTGGGGCCATCAATTTTGAGGGGCTCTGCAGAAGGTGCCCTCTGTGGGCTAGGACTCTCAGGAAAGCATTCTCAGGACAGATGCTGTTGAGACAGGAACTTGAGTGACTGGGCGCAAGGGCCCACAAGGAGGACAAGAGCAGTGGAATCCTATAGATTTGGAGACAGTAGGATCAACAACAGCCTTTTGGCCCAAGGCTCTCAGGCTGCACAAAGGAAGCAGGCCAGAGGGTGGAGGCTGGCAATTCTTGCATCTGATCACTCGTCGGGGAGCAGTTTTACTGGGCCGGGAACCCAGTCTTCTGGCTCCTGAGCTAATAGTGCATCTGCATAGAACACCGCAGCATACAAGGAGCTCACGCGTGCCAGGTGTGGCTGTATTGTGAGGCCAGGTATAACAGGCTGCATACAAAGGGGGGCGGGGTTCTGAGTCTGGTCAAAGATGGCACCCAGCCTCTGTCCCAATCAGCTGAATCCCCTCTCACCCGGCTCTTATAAAGGCTCCTCCTGTCCTCTCCCTCTCTTCCTTGCCTCCTCAAAAGTGTCCCTAGGGCCTACTGCATGCAAGGTCTTGTGTTAAGTGTTGAAAACAGGACTGGGAGAGACTCGCAGTCTCCCGAACAGCAGGGGTGGAGAAGCTATTTCACTGAGAATGGGACTCTGCTTGATTGGCAGTGGCAGCCAGAGCTGTACTGAGAGATCTGAGGCTCCATTGGGAGCCTGGGGGAAAGCATGCGATGATTGATTAGCAATGCCTGTCAAGGGTGCAAGAAGAGAAGAGTGGTTGCTCCAGGGTCTGTGCCTATTTCCCCAGAAACAACGTCTGGACCTTGAGAATGTTTGCATTTCTGACTCACAACCCTACAGTGTCACGATCACTAGTTCGTGCAATGACTTGATTTGGTGCTAGAGATAAGAAAAAAAAATCCACAAACTAACCAGCCCCAAACACAAAGAACATCCAGTCCAACAAACAAACAACCTTTCTTTGCCCTTAAGAATTCCTGGGGTTTTCAGGGGCCCTTCAGAGGATTTAAGATACCTTCAATGTGAGCCTTTGGAGCGTTTTCTTCCCTTGAACCCACCAGATTTGACCACTGGATTGCATGTTATTTTTAAAGAGTCCCAAGTTTCATAAAGTTTGTTTCTAGAAACCCCTTACATGATACTCACTATGGTCCCATCTCCAATCCAGCCCTGCCTTCTGGCCAAAGCCTCCACTCCTTTCCATCCTCCACCATAGGAGACTGCTGAGTCAGTATGCCCCTTGAGAAGAAAGCACCCCGAGTAATGCAGCATTTACAAAGTAGGGTGAATATGACGTGTGGTCAGTCCTGGCCAACGCATAGTGAGACATGGGAGCAGCACATTTCTAAGCTGCAGGAGTAGAAAGAAGGCCTGGGTCTACTTTGCTGGCTTTTACAGATGTACCCACGCTCTCTGAGCCCAGTTTCCCTTTGTTACCACAAGCATACATCTGTGAGGCTCCTGGCTGCTCATAGCTGTCCAGCCTTGATCCTGGATTAAAGCTAAGGCACCTGACCTTTGTAGGGAACCAGCCTGAGGCCTTATTAACCCAGATTGTGAACCACATTGGGAAATTGCCCAAAGCAACACAACTGTATGCATTTGCAATGCTCACACTGTCCTAGGGATTCCCAGGTGTGGAGGCAGCATTAATATAGGAGAGAAGACAAAGGCTTTGGACCCAGACAGACCTGAGTTCATATGTTCTAAGCAGCTTGACATTGGGTGAGTTACTCTCGTACTCTGGTAGCCTTAGTTACTTCATTCATAAACTGGGATATGATTCCTACCTCATTTCTTTGTTAGGAAAAATAAGTAAGCCGATATATATGTGAAAGTTAGTATTAGGTTTGCTGTGAGTAACAAAGACCCCAAATAGCAGTGCTTAAAAAGACAGCAGTCTGATTGCATCCACATCCATGTTCCAGCAGAAGACTAGAGGAAGGTCTGAAAAAGCCAACAAAGGGCACGAACTATCTATCACTTTCACACACTCCCGCTTACAACCCATTGGCCAGAATGGAGTCACATGGCCACATCCAACTGCAAGGGAGCCTGGGAAATGTAGTCTTTATCCAGGGGGCCATGCGACCTACCAAACATGTATTATCTATGGAAGGAGGGGAAGAATAAAGTTTGGGGGCCAACCAAACCCTGCCCTGGTTTATGAAACACTTAGAACTGTGCTGGACTAAATGATAAGTCCTCCCCTGTTTTTGCTCATTGCACATTGCATGCATGCTGAGAATGGCACGAGTGGGGATTTTCTTTTCAGGCTGGTTTGCCACCAGCACATGCCAGTCCTGGTACTGATTTAAATTTACCACCTGGTAAAAAGAATTTGTGGCAGCAGAAATTCCTTTTACTGCTTCCTTGCAAGGGATCTGGTGAATATTTGATGCGTAGGTTTCTTGCTTGTAAGTTGACCGGGTTAGTTCATGTTTCCTAGAAAGTCAGAAACCTTTCAGTGACTTCCACAGCCACTTTTGCATACCAGGGGGATGCTGTGAAGGGAGGACCTTGGAATATCACACTGCAGAGATGGCTGATGCCCTCAGCCTGTCATTCTTTCGAGAAGAAAGACACGTATGGTACCTCAACCCCTCCTTCTTTTCTGTTCTGGGGCTCAAAGTCATGTGGTAATGACTCAGCTTTGCCAGTATTTACCCAGGGTGGCAGGTACCCATTGTGGGAGAATACTTATTGCCCTTGACCTCATTGAGTTCTCAGTATTTGGGAAGACAGATACTAGACACACCATCACCCAAATCATTCTTCAGTTACAATACTATCTAAATTTAATCACTCTTAGTAACTAAAGAGTCATTTTCAATACTTGCTTACTTCTCACCTGCCACATCCGAGTAGGGACCATGTCCTGAGACTTCTTTCTTGGAATGCCTCTGACATGATTTGTCCCCTTTCACCTCTCACTATTGCTGGCCTGGCCTTGGCCTTCGTGACCTCTTCTGACTGCTAGGTTCATGTGGAATTTGAGTGTGTGGCCTCTGGAGGGAGGCTACCTGCCCCACCACTTACTGGTTTAGTGCGGCTTTGGGTTTATTTGACTTCTGGGTCTCTGTTTCCTCTTCTTTAAGTGAGACAATAACAGATGTACTGTATTTGTTTGCTAGAACTTCTGGAACAAAATACCACAAAGCCGATGGCGTAAACAACAGAAATGGATTGTCTCTCAGTTCTGGAGTCCAGAAATCTGAGATCATGGTTTCAGTCGGTTGGGTTCCTGGTGAGAGCTCTCTTGCAGATTGCCTTCTTGCCACGTCCTCACATGGTGACGAGAGAGGTCATCTCTCTTGTGTCTCTTCTTATAAGGGCACTAATCCCATTCATGAGGACTCCACTCTTAGGACCTAATTATCTCCCAAAGGCCCCACCTCTTAACAGCATCACAGTGGGGATGAGGGTTTTAACATATGAATTGTGGGGGGGGGCGGTGGACACAAACATTCAGTGCTTGGCTTGCACCACCTCTGCTCCTTATCTGGCAAAGTGACCTTTGTCACACTGGGCTCGGCTCCTGGACTCCTTTTCAACCCTGGACCCAGCCAGTTCCCTTCCTGTCTTCTCCCATAACATCCTTCTCCAGCCAAAGTCTGATTTTGTTTGTGGCTAGTGAGGAAGTTAACTGCCAGGAGTGGCTGATGCTGGAAGAAGAGGAGCATAAGGCTCCATGCAGGAGGGGTGGGGGCTGTGAGGTGCCATATCTGCTGTCCTTCTAGGCTGCCATTCTGATTCCACTTCCTTGAGTGGTATGTTCAGGCTCTGTGCTTATTTTATTTTATTTTTATTTTATTATTTGATTATTTTATTTTATTTTACCCCTGTCAGTGGTGCCCCCGTCTTTTCTCAGTTATTTCATGTCCTCATGCTCCTTGACCTATATCTAAACCTCTCTTGAGAAAGAAGACACTATAAGTTCTTTACCCCTTAAGACAAACAGAAATCACAGGATTCCACTTTTTCGTCTGGTTTCTGATGAGGGATGGGAAGGCTTTTTCCCTATGGATGTATTTGGGGTGAGAAGACAGGAGTAGAAGTGGAGGGAGTGTCTACCCTGTGCGGCTGAAAACCCTCCCTGGAGAGAGCTCTTCCACATCCAGCTTTTGGCACCTACCCTATTCCTGCTCATCCAGAGACGTATTTCCTTTGTTAGTGAGTCAGAAATGGCCCTTTTGGGTCAGCTCTGTGGAATTGCAAAGGGTCAGACAGTATGCTCTGGGACCTGAAGGTATGTATCCATGAGATCGATGGGCCGGGCGGACAAGAGAAACATGAATGACTGAAATACAGGGTTGCACATGCTATCTGCATGCAGGAGACATGTGTAAGTGCAGACTGCAGGTGGAACAGAAGGACTGAATGGAAGGCAGTGATTAGTTCTGGTAGGGGATTCTGGGAAGACTGTGTGGAGGAGGTGGTAGAGGGGCAGATCATGGCTGGAAGGAGAGAATGAATGATCAGGAATGGTCCAAGAAGGGAGAAAGTTCAGTATTGGAGCTAGAGCTAGGAGTGTTGGTAGGGAACTATGTTTGGGGATGGGGAGAAGAGTCCAAAAGTTCCCACCAAGGAAAATTGATGGTGAAGCTGCCTGCATTCACTTTGTTGTTGCCCAAGTGAATTTCCTTTGCTTTCCAGATCTCATCTGGCTTCCCCATGAATCCTGCCTGTGCAGGCCTTCTCTAGCTCATACAGAACCTTGATGCAAGTTAGAAAAATAGTCTCCTTCTGGGCTGACCCAGCCCTGCAGGCACACAGTTTGGCCAGCAGATGGCGCCTCTTTGTGAATTGGAAAAGCCATGGCTGATGGTGTGGGCAGCCTAGAACTGATTGAATTTTAGATTCCTTCATGGCTTTCAGCAGGGCATCTTTGCTCAGGGCAACCCGCTCTACATCCCCCAAGCCTCACGGACCCTCTGGACACATCAGACCCTTTCTATAACCTTGACAGGTGCCGTTCCTTCCACCTGGATTTCCTGTCTCCCTCTTTGTAAATTCCAACCCATCCCTCCAAACTAGCCCAAGTATCAGGAACATCTGTTGAGTGAGTGGGTGAACTGGACCATATTCTTCAATGCATCTTCCCATATCTTCTCTCTTTATATCCTCTGCCACCAGAGAGGTGAGTAGGTTAAGTACCATTAACTTCATTGGGTACAAAACAGACTGATGGTCAAAGAGGGTCAGTGGCCTGCTGGAGGTCCCAAACTATCTCTGCAGTGTTATTTCCTGTAGGGTTCCTGCAGGAACCCTACCTAAACTTACTCACAACGTGCTCCATCAAATCCAATTACTTCCTGCCTCTGAAGAGACTCTGTATTGCCCTGCCTCTCTCCCTTTACCTATGCTTACCCTCTTCCTGAATACTCTTCCCACGGCTCCCTTAGTTAGAAACCAGCCCAAGTGTAATACCATCTTCTCTATGGGGATATCTACAATTTCTGGGCCCTGAAGTCTTCAAGGCACCTGCTGAGTATTTGTACTGAGCTTTTGCCTGGTGGGCTCACATCTCACCTTTTCTGAAAGCTGAAGAGTGCTCAGTTCTGGGCCCCATTTGCTCTTGTGTCTCTTGGACTGGCAGGGCAGCGCCGTCTGCATAACAGGATGCAGAAAGGGTTAAGGCAGCTTATTTTGAAGTAATTAAGTCCGTGGCTCTCAACCTTTTCATCCAGGACCCATTGTAACAAATGCATTTGGCATCATGATCCTGTGTATATATATGTATACATTCTTTCCTGAAACAAAACTTTTCCAAAACAGCATCTCCACTGGCAATGTACAACACACTCTAATATTTTCTTTCTTAAATTTATTTTTTAAAAAGATTTTATTTATTTATTTATTTGAGAGAGAGAGGGAGGGAGCGCATGAGCAGGGGGAAGGGAAGAGGGAGAGGGACAGGCAGACTCCCAGCTGAGCAGGATGTCTTATGTGGGGCTCGATCCCAGCACCCTGGGATCATGACCTGAACCAAAGTCAGATGCTTAACTGACTGAGCCACCCAGGCACTCCCTAATATTTTCTATTCAATTCCATTGTGCTTTTAAAACTTCTGGTTGTGACCTATTAAATTGACTTCACAACCCACCAATGGGTCATGGACCTTGGTTTGAAAACACTAACTGAAACCACCAAGAAGCAGGATTCTGAGAAAGCCCTGGCCATTGGGCTAACCTGAATTCTGTCCTTGGATAAGCGTGGGAGGTAGTGGTGGAGGCTAGATTCAGCGAGGAGGTGCTGGGACCTAAAGTCAGATTTGTTGCCCTTCCATGGCCATGGGCAAAATATCCTGACCTCCCATTCTGTTCTTTGTCTGGCACCCAGGACCCTCCTACTGCCTCCTGGAAGTCCCCTTTGATGACCAACAATAGCAAGGCCCTTCCTCTCTGCCTCTCCACATCTGTGTCCCTCCTTCCACTATCCCAGCACTACTGTCCCTCTTTGTCACCCAAGACAAAGGAGGGAGGGATGTGTTTTGTCCATTCTTACACCTTCAGTGCTTGCAGAGACCCTGGCCTACAGGTACTCAATAAATGTTGGCTAAATAAATGGGTAAGTGAATAAAGAAATGGGTGACTATAGCATCAGGGTCCTGCTGAGTGGGGAATCCCAGGGGTTGCCAGCTCAAATGCCCTCAAATCAAGATGTCGGCAGAGCTGGTTTCCTCTTGAGGCTCCAGGGTAGAGCTGTTCCTTCCCTCTTCCAGCCTCTGGTGGCTGCTGGTGCATTCCTTGGTGTATGGCTGTATCCCTCCAATCTCTGGCTCTGTGGTCACATGTCCTTTTCCTCTTCTGTGTCAAGTCAGATTGCCCCTTAGTTTCCCCCTTATGAGGACCCTTGTGATTATAGTTAGGGCCCATTCAGATTATCCAAGATAATCTCCCCATCTCAGCATCCTTAATCAGATCTTCAAAGTCTTTTTGCCACATAAGGTGACATTCCTAGGTTCTGGGATTAGAACCAGGATATCTCTGAAGATCATTCTTCAGTCTACCATACCATGAGTGAGCAGAGTCGGATGGAGGTTGGAGCTAAGAGGAACCCCATTTTCTTCTGGCCCCATCTTCTTACTGTAGACACGGGAAAGGGAAGACTGTAGAGCGGAAGCAACTTGCCCACGGTCATTGGCTTGTTAGGAGCAAGGCTGGGAGAGGATTTTGAGTTTCTGCCATTTCCATGACAGCTGCTGCTCTGATGTATCCTGTGGCTCTGATATATCTTTTTTCGCAGTGTATCTTCTGCAGTGGTATCTAAAATGCCAGACAAAGATTCAGCACTTGTATTTTCCACCCTAAAAGTCACACATGTTGTTGGTTATTTAGGGACTTTTGGAGTTGAACTAATACATGAAAAGCTGGTGTTACTTTCCACAGAGGTGGTGCCTCCTTAAAGTCTTGAGGATTTTTAAAGCCCCCGTGAGTTGCCGGGGGGACCTTAAAATAAATGTGGGTACTCCTCTTTCTTAATCCCATTAATTACTCATAACTTACTTTCCATTCAAACTACTCATATCCCAAATACTCCATACATTTTTTTCCCCTGGTTGTAATCATGCAGTTCAATAAATCCAAAGAAGTTTACAGCCCTTGTGTTCAGAGGGTCCAATCCCTTCAGTTCTGCATAGGGAGGGATTAGGAGATTTAACCTTTTCCTTCTAAATTGAACTCATGTCAGAAAGGAAATATACTAACTAACTGAGGAAAAAGCATTGGGGAAGATATGGTGGACCAGTTGGTCCCACGGAATCCCCCGCCCAGTGTGTCCCTGGATATCTGTGAGGGGGCAGGAACTTCCTAACGGTGTCTCTGAACACACTCGGATATTCTAATCTACCCTTAAGAAACCAACACAGCTTAGCCAATTTCTTTAGAGACAGAGAGAGAGAAAGAGAGGGAGAGAGAGGACTCTTTATCCGTCCATCCATATATATCTATATAAACGCACACATGTATGTGTAGACACGCATATGTGTGTGTACGTGTGTGTGTTCCTGTATGACCCTTTTAGAATAATGCATTCCATAACTTTACCCTAAACACCTCTGTGTAGAGTGGAATTTAATGCTCGGGTTTCCATCACTTTCCAAGGAGAGCGATAGAAGGGGGGAAGTCCATTATGTTCTGATGTGGGGAAGGGTCTTTGTTTTCCTTTGTGATTCTTATTCTTAAGCCCATCAATTCACAAGGCAGATGAAGGCTGGATATACCTCCTGGCAAATGTCTGGATGGGAAAGAGAACGTCCTTACCAAGGGCTACAGATTTTAAACAGGTGTCTGGCCATCTCACTGATGAGGAGGATCTAAAATTTGGACTCCATTTCCGCAGACAGCAGAACCTTAAGGGTGTGATTATTCCTTCAGGCATCTCGTGCAGCCCCACCACTTTGAACATTTACAGTGATTGTGCGCTTACCTTTTCTCTCCTGCTAATTTAGACGCTCCCCACCTGACTTACGTCTGTTTCTCCAAGCTGAGGACCTGGCATCAAATATTTGTTGAGTGCATGCTTTGGTTGAAATTTTTCTGTTCTGAGGTTTTTATGTTTTGTCTTTTATAGTAGCCTAACTTGGGGGCTTTCTGTCGGAGAAAATGCTAAATAAATATCCGTAAGAGCCAGTAGCGTGGCAGATGAACCTCGGTGAGGAGGTGGTAAGGACAGTGGAGAGCACTGTGTCTTGGGGCCCAGAGCGTGCTCATCTGTGCCGACAGGCAGCACTGCTCAGCCTCAGCCAGTGTGGACATCTGTAACTATGGACTCAGTACTTCTGGATCATTCCTTTCTTTCATTGCTTTTTTTCGAAATAAGTTGAAACATAACGGATTGTAATGTGAGACTGTCTGACATACGCATTAGGTCTGACTAATATGTCTAATGCATTAGGTCTGAGAACTTTCCCATCTAGAGTTACTATCTGACTAATAAAACGGTCACTTCTGTGCATGGAATTGTCTAGTGAAACTGCACTCTGTCTCTGTCGCTCCTTCTCCCCTTCAAAAATACTTCATTTTGTTCCAGAAATGTTAATTATTAAATAATTTCCTTCTGTTGTGCTACGTTCATAAATAGTTCTGGAATGACTTTGTTTCTTGTGAAATGATCATTTGGGAGACTAAAGTGAGGTAAAATTAGAAATAACTGGTATTGCTTTGCTGTTACCAAGTATGACAAATATTAATCTCTAGCTGGATAGTGGATTCTACATAGGACCCAAAGATGAGTTAAAGCACCATTCTTATCCTCTAAGACTAATGCTGCCTCAGACCCAGGGGAGGAGGCCCTGCCCTGATCCTGTGCCTAGGCCAGTGCTGTTTAGGCTTCAAGTACACACAGAAGTCCCAGGAAATCCTGTTAAAGTGCCCATTCTCAGACTAATGAGATCTGAGCTGAGGACTGAGATTCTGCATTTCTAATAAGCTCCAGAATGATGCTGATATTACTGGGTTGGGTTACATTTAGAGTAACAAAGCTTAGAGACCCTGATCTGGCCTTTGGGCTGTACTCCTCCTCACAAGGTAAAGAATCTTGGGGAGTCAAGGGGTAGTGCCTATGGGGAGACCATGCCCTCCCTCCACCTTCTTGGCCATATTCTGGGTGCTGGGACCCTGAGATTCCCTCTTGAATGGCTCCAAGCCGTCCTTCAGGACCTGCATGATTTTCTTTTCTAGATCATCGTCCCCAGGGGAGACTGTACCACTCAGTTACACACACTCAGGCCTGAGCATTAGCTGAGATGTTTATGGGAGGTGCAGAAGGAACTTGATGTGAGGCCTGAGATACCCACGGCATGCACGCAAGGTCGGTCTAGCAATCTGTTTACCGAGCCTTCCAGGTAATTCTTCCACACATTCAGGTTGCGAACCACTGCTCTAGATGAAGCAGGACCAGAAGCAAAAACAAGCTGCTTGAAAATCCTACAACATAACATGAGATCAGCAATCCTAAGACTGTAACATTCTTCTTCCTCAGGCAATCTTGCGAGGAAGCTTCCTCTGTCTTTTCCTCTTAACTGTGCTACTAGCTTTTGACTGTGGACAAGATAGTCCCCTTCTCTGAGCTTCCAAGTTTTTACCTGCGAAATAAGAGCTGGGCTATAAATTATTAAAGGGTTTCCAGGTCTAATTTTAGGATTTAGATCTTTCAGATCTAAAAGGCGGTATATTTGAATATATCCTTAAAATCCATGAAATATCTTCAGTTTTTATATTCACATTAAAATCTCACTGATTAATTTTATAAACCTTTCTCTTTTAAATGTACATCCTCCTGAGTGAGATGAAGGGCAAAGAGCTTCACGAGACAATTACTCTCTAGCAGCCCGTCTTGAACTTGAATGTGCACGCAGATGATCCAGGGATCTTGCTGAAAATGCAGATTCTAGTCCAGTAAGTCTGGGGTGGGGCCGGCGAGTCTGCCTTTACAGCAAGCCCTCCAAGTGATGCCCGTGCTGCTGTCCGGGGGAGCACGCTTCAGCAGCAAGTTTCCGCAGCGTCAGTAAGTTTATTCAGGTTGCTTCAAGACCCGGGAGCAGTCTGAAAGAGAAGTGGTGTGTTATCGAGGGAGGGAATAGAGGGAGAATAATTTACAGCAGTACACAAAAGCATGCCATTTAGTAGGTAATGTAATCAGCGAACCGTAACTAGTTATAAACTAGAAAGAGTGTGCCCCATTAAAGGGAGTGGGTACTACTCAGGTCCAGCCGATTGGTGCCATGGAGCAGTGTGGCCCTATATTGCCAGACTTTCCAACTTTTTAAGAAGGTCACCAACTGAGTTCTATGAAGTCTTTTGATTTTCAAACGCTGTCAGTTAGTTTCATTAAACTAACCAACTAAACCCCAACTATTTAACTAACACCATGTAAGCCAAACAAAACAAGTATGAAGACCAAATGGTCTGGGAGAAGACAAATTCAGGAATGGAAAGAAGTCTTTCCTGGGCTCTGGGATGGAGAGGAGAGTAGGGAGAGGACACCAGACAGTCAAAAGCCTGCCTAGGTCTAATCAGTTCAGAAGGGGACAAAAAGGCGAATGGGGAAAAAAAAAAAAAAAGGAAGTGGGAGAACTCAGAACAACTTGACTACATTTAAAGATGTATTTATTCCATCTCTTCCTTTTAGAGTTGCTGCAGAATTTCTCCCCTTGGAAATTGGAGTAGGGAAAAATTAAGAGGAAACGGGCTCATGGCTGAATCTGAATCATGAGTGATGTGTTTTAACTCAAAGGTAGGGAGGGGCCCCAAACCCCTCCCATTCCCCTAGAAGCAATGCTGTGCAGTGGCCTTTGGGGGATGTTTTCTGCATCCACCTACTGAGCTCACTATTTCACTGCGGCAGGCTCCATGGCCACAGGTTGTCCAAGTCCCTGTGGGTAGACTTTTGGATGGGAGGATTCCAGAGGACAGTCCCAGAGGAGACTTGGACAAAATAGGTTGGAGAGACATCATCTGGTTCAAATTCTCATTTTGTCACATCTCACATCTCACTGAAGGCACAAAAACCAAATCTTTCAAAGTAAAGTTTCAGTGCCCTTTTCAACTTTGCCTCTGGGTTATTGAGAAGACTAAATGTGAACACATGTGAAAAATGCTTTCTTTGTAAGCCATAAAGCATTGCAAATATGTTAGTGATTGTTGGGAGGAAGCAGAAAGCCAGTTAAGCCTGAGTTAGCATCCTTGCTCTTACTAGCTTTGTAAACAGTCAAGTGAATCAACTTCTCTCAACTTATCTCCCCACCTGTAAAATGGGAACAGGTAAAGCCTATCTCATAGAAGTCAGATTAGTACCTGTAAAGCACCCAGTGTTTTGTCTGACACAAAATAGTTGCTGCACAATTAATAGTAGCTAATATAATTATTAAGGGATTCAAATATATTAGGACTAATATAATTATTATTTTATATATTTATATTAATTATAGTAATATTATTCCTAATATATTCAAATCCCTTAAAATTCTTACTTATACTTTGAAATGTTTTACAAATTTATTTAAGTATTTTTATGTCAAAAATCAGAGAATACTGATAAATAAAAAAAATCAGTGATGATTTCTACATCTGGAGGTTAATCACTGATATCACCCCTAGAAACTCTTCTAGACTTTTGTATAAATATTCTTCTTGTAAAAATATAATTATAGTGTTTTGCAACTTTTAAATTGACTCAAAAACGTGTTACAAGGAAATTGCCATCATTAATTATATTTTTACATCATTTAAGAGGACTGCAGAGTACTTCTACTTCTGGGAAGATGGAGTAGATGAACTCTTCCCTGTTCCATCCCTAAGTACAACTAAAAACCCTGAACATTACGTATAAAACATATATAAGAAGGCTCTGAAAGGTGGAAAGAAAAAGACAAATCAGATAAAGAACTTCAGGACCCAAAGAACAACTCATTGATGAGCTTCCTGAGTTTTTGTTTTGCCTCATATATCCCAGAATTGGAACTGGAAAATCTAGCAACTTGAAAACACCAATGGGGACAGATAAAAAAAAAAAAAAAAAAATCAAAGACTACTCTCTCTAGCCAAGGACTAGGAAAGGGGCAGCCTAGGAAGATAGAAAACTTTCAGACAGTAAACATTTTATTCCAGCCAAACGCTAAAGAAAAAAATTATGCTCCTACCCCCACTCATGTCTGGAAAGACCAAGTGGGGAGCCTAGATTTACACCTTCACAAGACCAAAATGAGGCGCCCTAACACACAAACACACTGGAGTGTTGTCAGAGAAGGTCAAGCAAGAAGCCAGGACTTTCATCTCTACCAGCTGGTAACGAGTTCTTCCCAACCCCAACACCATAGTGTTGGTGGAGACCACATGGGAAGCCTGGACTTCCACGATCGCTTGACAGTAATGAGACACTTCCCCCCCCCACCCCCAGCCACCGGTATGATAGCAGAGGAGGCTTAGAAAATCAGAACTTCTGGAGGCGCCTGGGTAGCGCAGTCGTTAAGCGTCTGCCTTCGGCTCAGGGCGTGATCCCAGCATTATGGGATCGAGCCCCACATCAGGCTCCTCCACTATGAGCCTGCTTCTTCCTCTCCCACTCCCCCTGCTTGTGTTCCCTCTCTCGCTGGCTGTCTCTATCTCTGTCAAATAAATAAATAAAATCTTTAAAAAAAAAAAAAAAAAAGAAAGAAAATCAGAACTTCTTCCATTACCCAGCAGTAATGAGGCTTCCCCCACAATGTTAGTGGAGACCGTGTGGGGAGCCAAAACTCTCACCCTGCCCAGCAGTAAGGAAGAGTACTCTCTCCCTATTGGTATTAAGCAGAGGCCTGGTGGAGAATCTGAACTTCTACCATCACTGGGAATAATGAGGCAGTGTCCCTCCTTTTCCTCTTGGAGTGGTGTCAGAGAAAGCTCAATAAATAGAAGATCATATAAGATCTAGAGATTTATGGAATAATACAAAGATGTCCAGTTTTCAACAGAAAGTCACTTGTCATACTAAGAACAAGGAAGATCTCAAAATGAATGAAAATAACATCAATAGATACAAACACCAAAATGGCAGAGATATTAGAACTATCTGACAAAGATTTCAAAGTCATCATGATAAAAATGCCTCAACAAGCAATTCTGAACATGCTGGAAACAAATGAAAAAATAGGAAACCTCAGAAAAGAAATGGGAAGTGTCAACAAATAAATAGAAGATATGAATAAAAACCAAAAGAACATTTTAGAACTAAAAAATACAATAACCAAAATAGGAAGCTCAGTGGGTGGGTTCAACAGCAGAATGGAGAGGACAGAAGAATGAATCAGTAAGATAAAAGAAAGAATAGAGATTACCAAATCTGAACAGTAGAAAGAAAATAGACTTTAAAAAATTGTCTCAGAGACCCCAAGACTATAACAGAAGATCTAACATTTATATCACTGAAATCCTGGAAGGAGAGGAGGACAAGGATGGGCCTGAAAAAGTACTTGAAGAAACAATGGCTGAAACTCTCCAAATTTGGCAGGAAACCCAAACCAACAGACTCAAGAAGCTTAGTGAATCCCAAACAGAATAAATCCAAGAAATCTATGGCAAGACAAATTATAATTAAACTTCTAAAAACTAAAAACAAAGAGAAAGCATTGAAAGCACCCAGGAAAAAATGACACCTTGCCTATAAGGGGAAAATAAAGACAGTGGCAGCTGATTTCTCATCAGAAACCATACAGGTCAGAAAGAAGTGGCACAATATTTTTCGGATGCAAAGGAAAAGAACTGTGAACCCAGTGAAAATATCTTTCAAGAATGAAGGGAAAATCAAGACATTGAGAGATGAAGAAAGGCTAAGTGAACTTGTTGCCAGCCGACCTACTCTAAAGGAATGGCTAAAGGAAGTGCTCTACAGAGAGAGGGAAGATAAAAGAGGGAATATTGGAGTGTCAGTAAGGAGGAAAGGATATGGTAAGCAAAAATACGGGTAAATTCCATAGACTTTTCTTCTCTCGAGTTTTCTAAATTATGTTTGGTGGTTGAAACAAAAATTGTAACACTGTCTGATGTGGTTCTAAATATGTGTAGAAGAAATATTTAGGACAATTATATTATAAATGGGAGAGGGTGAAGAAATTAAATGGACATGAGATTTCTATATTTCACTTAAACTGGTAAAATGTCATCACCAGTAGACTGTGATAAGTTATATATATGATGTGACATCTAGAGCAACCAGACAAAACCTGTACAAAGAGTACATTTAAAAACCTACAGGTAAATCAAAATGGAATTCTAGAAAATGGTCATGTAAACCACAAAAGAGCAGGAAAAAAGAAGCAGAGAAATGAAAAACAGAACAAGCAGAAAACAAAAAATTAAAATGGTAAATTTAAGCACTAACATATCAATATATAAATTTAATGTAAATAGTCTAAAAACACCAGTTAAAAGGCAACAATTGACAATAAATTGAAAAGTATGGCCCACCTATCTGCTGTCTAAAAAATCCCTAAACAGACCCCATTTCAAATATAATGATATAGGCAGGTTGAAAGTAAAAAAATTGAAAAAGATATATAATACAAACATTAATCAAAGGAAAGCAAAAGTGGCTGTATAACTGTTAGACAAAGTAGATAAAATAGACTTCAGAATGAAGAAAATTGCCAGACAGAGAAAGACATTAGATAATGATGAAAAGGTGAATTTAACAAGAAGACATAAGGATTCTAAATGTGGATACAAAAAACAACAGAGCTGAAAAATATGTGAAGCCAAAACTGATGGGAATAAAAGGAGAAATAGACAAATCCACAGTTCTATGTGGAGACTTCAACACTGTTATCTCAAGAATTGTTTGAAAACTAGACACAGAATTGGCAAGGATATAGAAGACTCAACAACACCATCAACCAACAGGATCACATCAACATTTATAAAATACTCCATTCAACAATAGTAGAATATACATTCTTTCAACTGCCCATGGAACATATGCCAAAATAGATCAGACTTTGGGTCATAAAGCACCTTCACAAACTTAAAACAGTTGAAATCTTACAAAGTGTATTCTTTGATCACAATGGAATTAAAGTAGACATCAAAAACATAAAAATAGCAGGAAACTATCCAGGCACTTGGAAATTAAACAACACAATTTCAAACAATCCATAAATCAAGGAAGAAGTCTCAAAAGTGATGGAAAACACAAATAATAGAATTAAAATGAAAATATAACATACCAAAATTTGTACAATGGAGGTAAATCAGTGTTGAGAGGTAAATTTATACCACTAAGTGAATTCATTAGAGAAGAGGAAAAGTGTTCAATCAATATATAAGCTCTCACTTCAAGAACCAAGTAAAGAAGAGCAAAACTGAAAAAAAAAAAAAAAAACTAAATCCAAATCAAACAAAAGGAAGGCAATAATAATAACAGAAATCAATGAAATAGAAAACAGAAAAGTAGAGAAAATGAAACAAAGAGTTGATCTCTGAAAAGATCAATAGACAAACCTGTAGCAAGATAAAAAGAGAGGGCACAAATTATCAATACCAAGAATGAAACAGGAGATATCACAACAGATCCTGCAGACAGCCAAAGGAAAATAAGAGAATACCATGAACAACTCTACATACATAAATTTGACAACTTATGTTAAATGGATCACTTTCTCAAAAAATACAAACTATCACAGTGTATCCAATATGAAATAGATAATTTGAATAGCCCTGTAACTATTTTGGAATTTGAATTCATAATTTTAAAACCTTATAAAAGAAATCTCCAGGTTCATATTGTTTCACTGGAGAATTTTACAAAATGTTTAAAGAATAGTTACTACCAATTTTTGCATATTCTTTTCCAGAAAATAAAAGAGGAAACACTTCAGATTTATTTTATGAAGTTAATATTATCTTAATATCCAAACCAGACAACACAGTAAAAAAATAAAACTACAGACCAGTACCTCTCATGAATATAGGTGCAAAATCCTTGACAAAATATTGGCAAATAGAATTCAGCAATACATTTTTAAAAATTATACACCATGGCCAAATTGTCTTTGAGGGATGGAAGATTCAACATTCAAATTCAGTCAATGTAATCCACCCAATTAGTAGGCTAAAGAAGAAAATCACATGATCATATCAATTAGTGCAGAAAAGCATTTGACAAAATTCAACCAATTTATGACAAAACTCTTAGAAAAGTAAAAATGGAGGAAAGTTCCTCAACTTGATTAAGAATATTCATTAAAAAAAAAAACCCTATAGCCAACATCATTGTTAATCATGAAGGACTTATTACTTGCCCCCTAATATAGTGAATAAGGTAAGAACATCAACTCTTACCACTCTTATTCAAGATAGTGCTGGAAGTTCTAGCCAGGGCAATGAAGCAAGGAAAGGAAATAAAGGCATACAGATTAGAAAGGAAGAAATAAAACTGTCCCTATTTGCAGATGACATGATTGTTTATACAGGAAATCTCAAGGAATATAAAACAGAATCCCAAATACTCCTAGAATTAATAAGGAAGTTCATCAAGGCCACAAGACACAAAATCAACATACGAAAATCAATTACACTTCTCTATATGAACAATAAACACGTGGAAGCTGAAATTAAAAATATAATACCATTTACAATCACTCAAAAAATAGGTGTGACTCTAACAAAACATGTACATGACTTATATACTGAAAACTACACAATAATAATGAAAGAAATTAAAGAAAATCTGAATAAATGGAGAGACATACTATGTTCATGGATTGGAAGAGTCAACATAGTAAAGATGCTAATTCTCCCCAAATTGATATATAGGTTTGATGTAATTCCTATAAAATCTTAGCAAATATTTTTGTAGATATTGTGAAGATTATTCTAAAATTTATGTGGCAAGGCATAAGAACTAGAATAGCTAAGACAATTAAAAAGAAAAAGAAGTTGGGAGAAATGAATCTACCTAATTTCAAGACTTATTATAGAGCTACAGAAATCAGGACTGCACTATTGGTAGAGGAGTAGACACAGATCAATAGAACAGAATAAAGAACTCAGAAATAGACCTGGACAAATATACTGAATTGATACTTAGGAAAGGTACAAAAGCAATTCAATGGAAGATGAGTAGCTATTTCAACAAATAGTGGTGGGATACTTGGCACAAAATCAATCGTTAAGTCTCACACCTCATACAAAAATTAACTGATTATGGACTTAAATGTAAAACATAAAACTATAATACTTTTATTTTAAAAAGCACAGTAGAATTTCTGGATCTAGGACTAGGTAAAGATTTCTTAAACTTGACTCCAAAAACATGATACGTAAGAGAAGAAAATAAATAAATTGTACTTCATCAAAATTAAAAACTTCTGTGAAATACCCTATTAAGAGAATGAAAAGACAAGCTATAGAGTGAGGGAAAATATATGCAAATCATGTATCCAACAAAGGGCTAGTGTGTAGAAGATATAAATGACTCCTAAAACTCAACAGTAAAAAAGCCACCAAACAATCCAGTTAGAAACAGGACAAAAGACCTGAACATATATACCTCAGCAAAGAAAATATATAAATGGCATAGAAGCATAGGAAAAGATGTTCAACATCCTCTATCATTAAAGAAATGCAAATTAAAACAACAATGAGATACCTCCACACACCTATTAGAATGACCCAAATCCAGAACATTCACAACACCAAATGCTAGTGAAGATATGGAGCAACAGGAAATCTCATTCATTTTATGTAGGAATGCAAAATAGTACAGCCACGTTGGAAGACAGTTTGGCAGTTTCTTACAAGACTAAACATAACTCTTACCATACGACCCAGCAATCAAGTTCATTGGGATTTACCCCAAAGAGCTGAAAACTTATTGCCCAAAAAACCCTGCACACATGTGTATAACAGATTTATTTATAATTGCCAAAATTTGGAAGCAAACAGGATATCCCTCTATTTTTGTTAAAGATTTTTTTAATTTATCAGACAGAGAGAGAGAAAGAGAGCACAAGCAATGGGAGAAGCAGACAGAGTGCGTAGAGCAGGCAGAGGGGACTCCCCACTGAGCAAGGAGCCCGATGCGGGGCTCAATCTCAGGACCCTGGGACCATGACCTGAACTGAAGGCAGATGCTTAACCAACTGAGCCATCCAGGTGCCCCCAGGATATCTTCTGTAGGCGAATGAATAAATAAACTGCATGTATCTAGACTTTGGATATTATTCAGCACTTAAAAAATAAAGAGCTAGTAACTCATGAAAAGACATGAAAGAAACTTAAATGCATGTTGCTAAGTGAATGAAGCCAATCTGAAAAGGCTGTACACTTTCTAATTCCGACTATTTGACTTTCTGTAAAGGGCAAACCTCTGGGGACAGTAAAAAAATGAGTGTTATCCAGGGCTTAGTGGGGAGAGTTACAGAAACCGTCAGAGCAAAGAGAATTTTTAGGACACCAAAACTATTCTGTATGATAATATAATGGTGAATATGTGTCATTATTTATTTTTTTCCAAAACCCATAGAATGTGCAAGACAGAGAGTGAACTATGGACTTCGATGTAAACTATGTAATTTGAACTATGGGCTTTGGGTGATGACGTGTTAATGTAGGTTCATAGATTGTAACAAATGGATCACTCTGGTGTGGGATGTGGATAGTGGATAGTGATAGGGAGGCTATATATATATATATGGAGGTAGGGGATATATGGGAACTCTCTGTAATTTCTTTTCAGTTTTCCAACATATATATTCAACATCTAAATTAGCCATTAGGGAATATCAATTGAAACTACAATGACATATCACTACACTTCTAACGGAATGGCTAAAATAAAAATTAATGACAACATCAAGCTCTGGCAATGATGCAGAGAAAAATGGATCTTTCATATATTTGCTGGTGAGAATGTAAAATGGTGCAGCCACTCTGGAAAACAGTTCAACAGTTCTTAAAAAACTAAACACGCAACTACCATACAACCGAATAATTCATTCCTGGGCCTTTATCCCGGAGAAATGAAGACTTACATGCTCACACAAAATCCGGTAGAGGAATGATTATAACAGCTTAATCACCCCAGTGTAATCACCCCAAACTGGCTACAACCCAGCTGTTCTTCAGTGGGTGAATGATTAAACAAACTTTGATACGCCTGCACCATGAAATATTAGTCAGCAATCAAAAGGAACAAACTATATTGGGCATCTGGGTGGCTCAGTTGGTTAAGCGTCTGCCTTCGGCTCAGGTTATGATCCCAGGGTCCTGGGATTGAGTCCGTGTTGGGCTCCCTGCTCAGTGGGGTGCCTCCTTCTCCCTCTCCCCCTGCCTGCCACTCCCCCTGCTTTGCTCACTCTCTTTCTCTCTAAAAAATTAATAAAATCTTAAAAAAAAAAAAAAAAGGAACAAACGATTGATTCATGCAACAATCTGGATGAGTCTCCGGAGAGTTAAGCTGGGTGAAAAAAGCCAGTCCCAAAAGATTGTATACTGTAGAATCACATTCATTAACATTCTTGAAATGACAAAACTGTAGAAATGTAGAAAGAGACCAGAGGGTGCCAAAGATTTAAGGAGGGGAAGGCAGTGGGAGGGCAGTAGGTGTGGCTTTAAAAGGCAACATGAAATGTTTGTTCTGCATCTTGCCATATTGTTCTCTAGTTTTGCAAGATGTTACCATTGAGGGAAACTGGGTAAAGGGTATAGGAGCTCTCTCTGTATTATTTCTTACAACTGCTTGTGAATCCACATTCTCTCAAAATAAAAAGTTTAATTAAAAACACAATTTGATAAGCTAAAAAAAAAAAAAAAAGGACCGCAGACGATGGCATCCTGTGAATGTATTGCAATTTATTCAGCCAATTTCTTAGTGTCTTACATGGAGGTTATTATAATTTTCTCATTTCAGAAAGCACTGGTATGAATGCCCTTGCAGCGAAAATTTGGCACATATCCTTACTCATTTTCTTACAATATAGCCCTGGAAATGGAATTGCTGGTCAAGGGCTATGTATTTTTTCACCCTTTCTGGACCTCTTTGCATTCAAAGTATAGAAAGATTCAGTATTTGGAAGCACTGAAGTTATGTGAGCTTTCAAGATGTGAACAGAAAGAAACATTTTAAAAGATGCCAGCCACCTGTGTACTTATCTCGAGTAGTTTAGACATGGGAAGTTGCCAGTGGGGCATAATCATATTTTGATACACATTTCAAAAGCTTTTCATTTGAAAAATGTGGATAATAATGGTCTCTACCTTCTGGGGTTGTTGTGGCAATTAAACGCATGGAAAGCCCTTGGAATAGTGCTTGACACATAATAAAGCTCAATAAGTTTTAGCTGCCATTCTGATTATGCTATGATTGGAATTTAGAAGTGATGCTGGGGTTCATACCCGCCAGTAGCAGGAAGCCCATTGCCTCCCATCCTTAGGATGTCTCTGTTGCTTTGAAGGAATTTTTATGTAGTATGGTTATTAACTCATATGTGGTGAAAATGTTTTTATTAACTTGTTTGGCTTTTAATTCTTTTAGCTATGTATCTTGATACAAAAAGTTTGAAAAGTTTTAAGTAGTCATATTTACCAATAATTTCTTTATGGTTTTTCCTATTGATGATATATGTCTGTACCTTCATCATAAGAAAATTGTGCAAACACCTTAATTTTTTTATGTTTCACTTAATTTTTGTTGAATCTTAGGTGCAAAGAATTGCTGGTCCATGACACATTGTCATCACTGGTGCACACATGGTCCTCTTGCATGCATTTATTCCTTTGATTTTAAGAATGTGATAAGCACCCATGAATCCACCGCCCAATAACTAAGATCTTGAAGTAATTTTCATTTTTCTATGTGTTCTGCCTCCACCCTATCCTTCCTCTTCCTACTTGAGAAACCGTTCAGATGTCTGTGTTTATCCTTTTCTTTTGTTGTTCGGATTAGTCAATATACCTATGTCTCATTTTACTTTGATGTATATATTCCGTTGTGTCCATATACTACTGTGTTTTTCATACACTCCCCCATTTATGAATATTTAGGTCACTGTTATCCCTAGAACGGTCCCGAACACACTTACACATATTTTTTTTCTGGTGTACAGGTGAAAAGGTTTCTGTTGGCTATGTACCTGGGAGTAGAATTGCTGAGTTATATATAATATGTGCCAAGCTGTTTTCCGAGGTGGTTATATATCTTTCCTTCCAGAAACATTGTTTAAGAGATCTTGTGGGACTGCATCCTCTCCAACACTTGGTATTGCTAGACTTTTTTCTCCCAATTGACTAGTATTCTGGTATCTGTAAAATACGATCAGTATGGGTATTAGACATAAAATGGTATCTTATTATGTCTTGGCCTTGCATGTCCCTGGTTTGTTCTTATATTTATGAGCTTATGTGTTTTCTCTGCTAAGATGCCTATTTGTCTTTTGCTCATTTTCTTTTCCCAATTTTAATCCTTGCATGTAAATCTTTGGCAACATCCAACTTATTTTCAGTTAAGGTGTGGGTTGACTTACCTTTTTGACAAATGGCTAGTATGTTTTCCCAGCAACGATCTTATTTTGGAATATCCCTCAAGACAGTTTATAGTTTTATCCATATAGTTTCCTCACAATCTTACGTTTGTAATAAAGAGCTTAGGTTATGCCGATGAGAAAATAATTTTGTTGGTTTTCCTTGATGGGGTTGTCTTAACATTATACACATTACCAAGCAGCCTTGCCTGGGTAGATGCCCTGAACACAGTTCTGCTGGGGAGCCCCTGCTAACTCAGGTGAAGACAATTTTACCTGCTCCACAACTAGCCCATGCCAGCCAGCCTGTCGGTTTCAGCTTCACAGACCTGGCTCACATCAGGGGCTCGGCAAATGCTTGTCAGTTAACATAAGATGAATAATTCAACAAATGATTCCACTAATTTCACCCAATTGCACATCTTTCTCTCTATAAGCTTGGTCGTGCAGGCAAAACATTTGGGCCCTTCTTTACTGGAACACGGTCTTAATTTTCTACACAGTCTTGAAAGTACCTCATCAGGTTAATTTTCTCCTTGAATAAGAGGACCTTCATCGAAGAGGATATTATAACCCACACAGGTATGCATATGCATAGTATTGGATGTTCTATTTGTAAAAATCTAGCTTGGCTTTGAGGGAAAAGATTAACCTTTGGACCCTATGGTCTCTATCACCAGGCAGGAAGGCCATGAAAAATGTTCTATATTTGAAGGCCATGAAAGCCCTTGGCACCCTAGTGCTGACCAGCACTTTTGAGAGAAACAGCAGACCCAGGGAGCTGGTAATGTGTACTAATGAGCTCTGTATCCTGAAATCCATATTGCAGAAGGGATTGAAATCTACAGAAAGCCACATCTGTGTGCTCCTCGCCAGACCCCAGCAAGAAGCCTGAATACAGCATGTCATTATGATTAATTGTGGGTAATGAGGGTCTTATGAACCCAAGAAAGAGAAGCGTTTGTTTCTCTGCTGCTACAGTTAGAGCCTCGGATTTGTTTTCAAGCACTCTACAGAGGGAAGCCAAAATAGAACAGGACTATTCTATAGCCATGCCTTACTTTCTTGCCAGGCATTTCAGTAAATTAACACACAAGAACCAGTTAGGGACTTTCTAAGCTGTTTCAGGGATGTGATTTTAAAAAAAAGGTTTCCTGGTTCAAAGAATTTTCATAAAATCAGGCTGGAGAAAATCTTCTGTGAGTTCTCAGAGAAGCTCACTGGTGCTCTGGGTTTAGATACAAATAGGACAATGTTCATAGAAGCAGTGCAAAAAAAAAAATAGAATTCTTTTATGGAAACATCGGTATTTTTGTCATTCTCGAACCTACCAGAAGGTGGTGCAAATTCACTGCCAATACAGTGAAAGAGGACGTGGCTTTCTTTTTCTTGAGCCCTGTTTTGAGCAAGTACAGTAAAAGAGAAAGAAAAAAAAAAACCCAAAAAACAAGCCAAACAAATAAAAACCCTCCCATTTTTAAAAATAAATTAAACAGACTGAAGCTTTCATCTTGAAAAAAATACAAATAATAACTCCCCTTCATGTCATGTAACATCTGTCAACTTATTTCCTGCTGGACTCAGTTGTTGTAGGTCAAGCTAACGAACAAAACAAAACGGATAGGATGAAGATTTGAGGAAGATAATTTTTAATATCTCAATGTAAGAAAATTAGCTAGGTGGGGTTTGTAATGGTATCAGACTAAGGAAATGGCCTTGTTGGAGAGTCTAACAAACAGCAAAGAAGCAGTTCATCAGACACACATTTCATTCCATTTAAAAAAATTTATTATTGTATTTTAATGTTTGGAAATTTAAAAATATCTTTAGGATGAAGCACTGTGATTTTCCTTTGGTGTGGCAGCTTGTGCATTTTTGAAACGACAAACTTTCCTTTCCGAAGATAATATAGGATGCAGAAGAGCCAACAAGAGTGTTTAAAAAACAAACAAAAACAAAAAAAGAAAACAAAACCCCACCATTAACAGCCAAAAGAACAAAACCTTCTTTATTTGGTGTGAGGCTAGCGCTGGAAGCAAGCCCTAGCTTAGAGCAACTTATCAGATGTATGCGCTTGTGCCCGCTTTTCCATTAGTCAGGAGCATTTTTAGAGATTTGACATGCACCTGAAAGGGAGAAAGTTTTTTCAAAAAATTATTTATTATTACAATAACACATCAATTGAGGCACTTTCCAAAAATCCTTTTCTAAATCCTCCCAGTTTCCAAGATCACTCCGGTCTAAACAGAGAGGGAGTATTTTTTAATAAAAACAAAACAAAACAAACAAACCAAAAACCCCCAAACCTTTCTATTTAGAAATCAAAACAAAGACCCAAAAGAAGGCTTGAACATTTTCAAATTAGAATTTCTAAAGACAACGCAGCCAGAGAGTGACCTCAGAGTTCTGGGTTAGTACTGATTTTTCAGCCCGAAATCGAGCATAGTTTTAACAAATGTTACCAGAGAGAACAATTATTTTTTTTCTAACTAAAATCTATCTTTTAAAAAATTAATTTGCTCTCCGCATTGCCGGATTACATTTTCATTTAACTTCGGTGCCGTGCCTTGTAATTAGTTTTTCTTGATCTGTTTCTTGGAAAAAGGAAAAAAAAAAAAAGTAGGAAGAAAAAAAAAGGAATAAAAAGCAAGCATGTAGGTTACAGTTAAAATATTTTCCTTTATCACGACTGGCGGGAGAAGAACCAACAACATTGAACCCTGGGCGACCGGCTAGTCACACGTCCCCAAACCTCAACATCTTTTCTTAAAATTTTCGGGACTAAATGTGAAGCCAAGGGCGCTTGGCGTAGGAAGAGTTACTTGTGATTTATTTGGGAGAGAGACGGGGTCTTGGAAGGGAAAGCGGGGGTTTTCAGGAGGCCGGGTGGGTTTCCTTGAACAACTTATTTTCGGGCGTTTGCAAGGACAGGAGGGGAGTTGCTATCCCTTCCCGGGCTCACCTGGAAAGTCCCCCTCCTCGCACCCGCTTTGTTTAGCGTTCCCTGCAAAGCCTCGTGTTGGCAGAGAGACCTACAATGAAACAAATTCTCATTTTATGACGTCTTTCCCCCTGTAGGAGTCCGAACAATGTTTGGGGGGCTCGGCACGCAGGGAGATAAAAGAGTTTTATTTTAAATGCGATACATGTCAGGATTAGACAGCGTTTCCTTTCAGCTAAACTACAGAGCGGATCTTCATTTCCTATTTCACTGCTTCCCCCGAAAGAAACTTTTCTTTTCTTTTTTTCTTCTTTTTCTCCCCCCCAACCCCGGTCCCATGCCCAGAGAGTCAGGGAGAAAAGTCCTCGGCACAAAGCTGGTCCCCGTAACCCCGGAAATCACGGCGAACTCCTGATGGGTGTAAATATCTGGGCAACGTGTCCATATCTGGGCGACCCGGGCCTCGGCGGCCGCGCGGGCTTTCGCTTTCTCCCGAGAGGCTTGCAGACGGGCTCGGGCGGGCCTGAGCGTGAGCGTGGACGCGGGCCGTGCTGCACACCCTCGGGCGGCCCTCGGCGGGGCGCGAGCTCTCCCCAGAACCCGCGCTCGTGGCCGCGTCGGGCCGCCGGGTCATGGCCTCTAGAAAGGGGCAGGGCGGAGACGAGATGCCTCCGCTTCTGGGATCACTTGCTTTTCCTTCTGCGGCCCCGGCCCCCGGCGGCCCGGGCCCGCGAGAGCGCGGCGCGGGGCGCGGCCTTTGTCGGCACGGGTCTGGGGCCACCCGGCCCGGCGGCCGCCCCCGCCCTTCCCGGCCGCCTCTCCCGGTTCCCGCGCAGACGGCCGAGAAAATGCGCGCAAACTGCATTTTGCACTTTTGCGCCACTTGAGCGGGAATCCGAGGAGCCCAGCGAGAAAACCCGAAAGGAGAAGCCGTTATTTATGGCCGGCGAGTTGGAGTCTGGCACCATATGGTGGGATTTATCAGGCCCGGGCCGCCCCCAGCCCCCCGGGCCCCCCAACGTCGGGCAAACAGTGCCCGGCTGACAATGTCGCCGGCCCAGCTCATGGGCTGGGAACGCCTCAAGGGCTCCTTTCCTAGCCTTCAGCCCCCCGCACATTTTTTTTTCTCCAGAAGCTGATATTACACTTGCTCATAGCTTTTTTTTGAAATGGTATTAGTCATAATTAAACCAAAAAGTAATTAGCGGTCCTTGGGCATCAGCACTTAACGAGGGCTAGTGGCATCCTCCCTTCCCTTTGGAGGAGGCCGCGGTGGGGGCTCCCTGGGCCAGGTGGAAGGTGGTGTAGGGTTAAGAAGCGTCAGACCTCGGAGAAGGGCCTCACTTCCTCTTCGTTTTGTAGCCCTTTGTGTTACATACGGGGGCAAGCAAGGTCTGCCAATCACTACCATTTCTCTTTCTTGTTCTATAAAGACAGGGTCGTCACAGCAACAGGGACATGACAGGCTGGTATCTCTCTCGAGCTCCAGGGGGCCCCTAATAGGATTGAAGCAAAAGATCAAGCGAATGGTTTCCTATTTTAGGCCCGTAATAACTCCCAACTGCTTGCATATACATGGGCCTTACAGTATTATGAGGCAATTTTTAATCCCAGCAAAGAGTAGCCTGTTTTCTAGCAGAGTCTATTTTAGAAAACCCTATGGGATCCACCCTCCCTCACCACCCTCCATCCTTATCTGCCCGGGCTTCTCTGTATTTGAAATCCCCCCCTCCTGATTTCACTTACCACCCCTCCCCCAGAAGCTGAAGGTGCCACTTCCTTTCATTAATTCATTTTACCAGCTCAAAGTAAATACTCCGTTTAGAGGGAACAAAGACACCCCTTTTTGGTATTCAGTTGAAGTCCCTGGTGGGATCAGAAGTTTGCACATCTTTTGGAGAAATTGGCCTTGGATGTGGCTTGGCCAGACACCCCCACCCGGTAACCCTCCAACACACACACCTACAAAAAACACAAAGCAACCTAAGGAGTAATGAAAAGATTTCTCTCCCCCAGGCCATTTGTGTTCAAAATGCAACACGTGGACGTGGGTAGTGTGTGTGGTGAGTGGGTGTCCTCTGTGTGCTTGTGGAGTAGAGAGGAAACAATGAAATGTGTGGGATAAGGGGGCGGTTAGTTTTCACCCCCAAGACCTGGGGAAACCCGTCAAATGAGACTGACTTCAAAAAAAACAAGACTGCCTGGGAAATCTGAATGCAAACAGCCCTAGAATAATCAGCACCACCAACATCTGTCACCACAGCTGTTTCCTTTCTGGTTGGTGAGAGAACCTGTCTCTCTCCCCTGGGCTGGCAGTGAACGGCAAGCGACGGGCCCAGGGTCTTTTGCTTCCAAACAGAATCCTGCAGGTTTCTGTGCTCTTAGCCTCTTAGAGATAAAACACAAAGCAAAACGAAACAAGCACGACATCGCCACCTTTTAGGTGAAAGTAGGGAGGTTGGTGAAGTAAGTTTAGAAGCTTTTTTTTTATGTTGTTATTTGTTATGTTGTTGTAGGTAGGGAAACTGAGGCACAGGGGCAGCCAGTGAACTTTCCAATTCGTATCCAGAGAGTAATCAGAATTGATGAGTTCAGTCCCCAGCCTACTGGGGTCTGCTGGGTGTCTTGGAAGGCACTGGGTTAAAAAAGAGAGAGAGAGAGAGAGGTAAGCGTTTTCATTGCTTGTTTTCCCTTTCATTTGACTGGAAGATAATTATTGAGCATCTAGAATGTTGAAGACAAAAAGCTTTGTTATGGAGGGGTGAAGAATGAAATCCCTTCCCTAAGAGAACATGTCTTCTGAGAGGGGCACTGTGACAACCAAGGGCATGGATACCGGGATGTGGTGGTGGCTTGGTCTGAGGTTACGGGAGGGAGGTCTGACAAGGGAATCTGGAATGTCTGGCTGGGGTAACCAGCAGAAACTTCACTGGAAGAAGTGGCTTTGGAGTTTTCAGGAAATGAGGGCAGGCTGAGGTTCTGATAGGTAGAGGTAGGAGGGGACATTGAAGATACAGAGAACAGCATGCATTCACAGGAACAGGGAACAAGCACATTAGTCATTTAGGGGGTGGGGGAGGTAAGGCAGGAACGAGAGGACAGAGCTACTGCCGGACTGAGACTTTTGGACTTTAGCCTGTGGACCAGGGGAGCCCTGAAGAGACGGAGTTAGGGGGGCTTTTGTGGAGGCTGAATCCAGGGGCGATGGCCAGGCAGGGTTTGGGGTTGGAGAGGCTGTGGTAGGCCTGAGGTGGGAGGGCTGCTGCAGGACAGTGGCTTGGGGATGGAGAGAAAAAATGATCGTGCAAGAATTAGACGGACACAGGGCTCAGAGCACAGAGGCAGGTCAGAGGTGACTGAGCCTTCAAGCCTGGGTGACCAGGGAAAAAAGGCAGCCTCGTTATGTGCAAAGAATTAAAATAACATTTAAACCAGCATTACATGCAGAGTGTTTAGAACATCGAGAGCTTCAGGAAAACAGAGAAATTCAGATACTGACATTGATAAGCTTTTAGCAGCGTTGGAGAGCTTTCTTTGTCAAAGCCAGACACTTGGCCTCATGACTGAGCCTCAGTCAGACAGAGCCAGCATCTCAGAGCTCAGTGCCGACGGGGGGTGGACTGAGAAGCAGCCTATAAAAAAGCGTATTTTCTCCAAGACACATTATTCTTCCTTAGCACTCATTTCAATTTTTACTGAGAAAGGAAGTTAGAGAAAGATATCCCAGAGGCATTTCTTCTGCAACTCCCAGGCATGAGGAAATGTTCAGGTGTTAAAACTGGTCTGGTATTTATTTACTTATTTTTCAGTTAGATCCGACGTTTGCCGGAGAATCTTCCAGAGGGCAGATCCCTGAATCATCATGCAGCCTGTACAGGCCAGAAGGATGGAAAACAGTGAAAAGTACTGGACTGGGGCCTCTGGGTCCAGAGTTCCCTTCCTGGTTATGCCAACAGGTTGTTGTATTCTCTGTACTCTCAATAAGAGCGGTCCTCTCTGGGCCTGATCCCCATCCCCCCCACCCAAGAAAAATGAGGTGTGTCAAATGATCGTGAAGGTTTTAAAGGTCCTTTCCAGCTCCAGGCCAGTGGATCACTGAAGCTACTCTTTCTCTGAATTTTTCCCAGCAGTTTCTTCCTTATTGTTTATATTCTGGTTTGCAGGTGCAAGCAGAAAGGTTATTTATGTCAGATGATTTAGACTTTATTCTGGATTTTAATAACTTCATTTGCATTGAACTTTATAAATATTTTGAAAGTAGCATGCCATCCATTCTCACTCGATCCACAAAACTGCCATGTGAAGTGAGTAAGCTGGGGATTTTATCCCCAAATATACAGCTGATGATAATCGTTTCCTTTCATGGAGTGCCTACACGTGCCAACCTATGCCTTCCATTAAAAGTCTCATCTCCTCACCACAGTACCTGGTAGGTATTGTTATCCCCACTTCACAGATCAGAAAGCCAAGGCTAACGGGAGTTGGGACTCACTGAATGCTGCCTGCTCATCGATGGCTGAGTCAGGATTTGAATCCAGGTCTCTCGGCTCTAGCTACGAGCTTTCTAAGGCCTGGGCAAGTTATACAAAGGTTGCCTACTATCTCCTTCTCAGACACAATATTCCTTGTCCATATTTACATCCATATGTTCAAAGGCCACTGTTGGCCACTGCGGCCTTCCATGGCCCTGCCACGTGAAATATAAGGGCTAAGATTTAAACCAGGCAAGCTGTTGACAAATGTTTATCAAGCACTCAATACATGTCTAATACTCTCCCACGGGCTTCAGGACCCTGAAGAAATACTAGAAATGTCTCATTCCATAAGGATTTTACAATCTGAGATGACGAAACCAAGAGAGCCGGTAAAATGTCAGTAAACGGGCGGTATGCTGTATCATAGTGGCAGTGTCCCAACTTCATAGAACAACCACTCTGCTCCCAGTGTGGCCTAGACAGATGCGCTTCTCACGACAAGCCTATGCAGTGGCACTCTTTGCACCTCTTTTGGTGGGGGGGGTGTTGATCCAGAGAACGTGGTTCAGTCACTGCTGGAGGTCCCACAGCTAGCAAGTGGCAAAGTCAGGATTTTATCCAGGGCCTCTGATTGTAAAGTCCTCTCCTCCTTCCTCTGCCACAGGGTTTCTCATTCTTGTCACATTATGCATAGGTCGAGGGGGGTATACAGACATCAGAAGATAGGAAAGTTCAGGGTCCCGAGATGTGATAAAACCACCTGTGATATGCTGAACAGAAAAAGGGTCTCATGGTTTTACAGTCTTGCATCACAGTAGAAAAGAAATACCATAGGGAATTTTGGAAGGCCTGCAGGAGAGAGAAGAAGTCAATGGGCATTGGGATTTGGGGAAGATGGGCTTTGGGTCCGAAGACTGGGTTCAGGTCTTGACTCCATGATTTACAAGCTGGGGTTACTCTCTCTACACCTCAGTTTTCTTGTCTGTGAATAGGGTAATGATATGTCTCTGTTTAGACTTACGACATGGCATTTGGAATGTCTGACAGGATGACTGGCCCCATGGCAGATGCTCAGGAAAATGACAGTTACCTGAGGCAGCTCCACAGTGAGAGCCTGTTGACAAAACCTACAAATAACATGTTGATTCAAAGCGAAGACAGTTGGGGAATTTGTTATTTAGCCAAGGGCTTCCTTGTCCTGGGTTTTGATTCATTTCCTGGTGTTTTCAGTGCTGGAATTAATAGGTAAGCCAAGAAGACCCAGTTCTGGCTATCTATTGCTGCATAATAACCCACCCAAATCAGTGGCTTAAGGCAACACTCATTTATTTTGCTTATGAATAGGAGGGTTGACTGGGCTTAGCTAGGCAGTTCCTGCTTGGAGTTCCTCAGACAATTGTAGTCAGATGGTTCTGGGACCGGGGTCATCTAGAAAACTTCCTCACTCCTGTGTCTGAAGCCTGGGCTGGAAGACTCAACGAGTTGGGGCTCCTTGGGCATCTCTCTCTAGGTGGTGTCCCCACGAGGTGTCTCTGTAAAAGTAGCAGAAGACCAGGGGGAGTCCTCGGTGGCCTGCTGGGGTCCTGTGCCCATTCTTGAACCAATCACCGTGGCCTGAGGGAGGCTGTGCTCTGATTGGCCGGGGCTGGATCGTGTGCTTCTGCTGGGTCAGTGCCAGAAGACTCAGAGTGGGGAAAATGATGAGCTGCACCACTCCAGAGCAGTGGTCCTTACAGAGTGGTCCAGGGAACCACTTTCAGGGGTCTGAGAAGTCAAAACTCTTTTCCACACTACGATTGCTCAGCTGGCTGTTGGCGCTGGGTTCGTGAGTATCCAGTGGGGCCTGCCTCTCCTTCCTTATCCTTGAGGGTAAGGAGGGGGTCCTGGGGTTTCTCCCTGGGCATCTGGCTCCATGGATTTCCTTTGCTTGGCTCAGCCCTCAATACAGACCCTCAGAATATCAGTATTTCCAAAACACTTGGAAAATTAGGAGGTCCTTTTGAGTAACTAAAAATAAGAAGAAATTAGATGAACCCCCTTGCATCACCCTTTCATTTATGGCACTTTTTACTCTGCAACTCACACTGTCCACCTCCCAACGGGCAGAGGAGAAACTCTTGTTCTCATGTAAAGAACAGCAACAGAGATTAAGAGAAGGTGTGTGACTTGCCAACATCCCAAAACAAGCCAGCATCTTCAGGGACTTGGCTCTCAAAATGCCTAGACCAGACTTCTTGTCACTAGAGAGTGGGTCCAGGAGAGTCCATAAATGAGCCCAGTGGTGTCCTGGATGCCTGACGGCGGCGAACAGCTGAAGCACCAAGGGGGGGGGGGTGGAGCTAGCCAGACACTCAGGTGCCAGGAACAGAATGCAGGTGATGCGGATGTGGGCATCTCTGCAGGCGCTGAGGCTCCTCCGCCCCTTCTGGAACTCTGTTCATCCATCCAGTGCTTTCTGCGTGCCCCCTGCCTGTACTTAGGGATCTCAATTCTTTCTCTCAGCCGTGGGAGGAACTTTGTACTCTTACCATCCTGACTGTTCCCGTGAGGGAATAAAGGCTTCCAGGGTAACTGGCCCCGAGACACAGCAGCGAAGTGGCAGATCTGCCCCTTTGGAAGACCTGCCCCTGCTTCTGCCAAATCTCCTCTGGCCTTCTTTCCTGACTGCCTGACTTTGCTGAGCGGCTAGATTTATGATCCCCCTAATGCCTGGTCAGTCTGATCTGCTCATTGAGAAGGGAGGATCTAGGACTGGCTTTTGGCATCAAAACTCCTTGGGCTGGACTGCAGTTTCCCCCACCCCTCTCCCGGCTCCTTCCCTTCCCCGCTTTCCCCCCTTTCCCCTCCCTCTTTCCTCCCTCCTTCCTTCCTCCCTCTTTCTTTCTTCTTCACCTCCTCCTCCTCCTTTTCTTTCTTCCTCTTCCTTCTCTCTCTTCCACTCTTCTTCCTCCTCCTTAGAATCTTTTGGAATCTTAGAAAGTGTTCTATAAGAGAATAGAGTCTTCCTTTCCTAGGATTAAAAGCATTGCCATTCCCAGTGCAGGGATGTTCTGGGTAAAGCCCCCACCGCCCCCACCATGCCTCCCTGTCACCCTCACCACAGAAATGGTGAGAATCCTGATGTTCTGGGGGTCTCCCACCCCGTAAAGAGCAGCTTCACGCCCCCCTCCCTGCCTGACTCAGACACTTGAAATATCGCATTCAGAATCCAAAAGGCTCTGTTTCTATGTCCCACTCCATCCAAGGCAAACTGTCTATTACCCAGCGTTAGGGACTCAGGTGGGGGGCCAGGGAGCTATGGAGAAACCAGCTCATTGAAATCCGGATAATCCCTAAACCTCATTTTCCCTATTGCATATGACTGCCTCTCTGCCCTGCCCCCTTTTACAGGATCGCCAAGAAGCCACCAGACTGCTTTGCCTGGCACTCCTTTTATCTTTCTGGCCTGAGGGGGCCATGGGCTAATGATCAGTGAAATCAGGAAAGGCCAAGAGGCCCAGCTAATCCACAAATTGGATCATCCACCCCTGAATAATCAAGAGTTGCTGGCACAAAAGTTGGTTTCCCTCTTTGATCATCAGCACACTCAGAACACACCTACCTTTGCTTCTGGTGGGGGTCCTCTGGTGAATTAAAGGCTGGTTCTGTTTGGCCAAATAACATTCAGATGTAGGACGAAAAGAATCCAGTGTCCCAGTGTCCCGGGGGGACTGTTTCAGTGAGATATTGGGGAGAGGATTGAAATGGAAAGAGGTTGTGTCAATTCACTAGATTCGATGGGTCAGTTCTACTAGTTTGGATGCGTCTCCACCAGGAGGAGAGGGAGTTCAATCCCAGGTAAACCTTATCCTGCTATAGCTGATGTTACGTATCTTAACAATGGTGACATGGTGCAGTGATGTTGACACTCATAATTCAGGCAGCTGCTGCTTTAAGAAAACTCCATGTACAGAAATTAGAATTCTGGGGGAAGAAAGAAATTAGGAAGTCACTATTTTATATTACAAGATGAGTCTCTTTTTCTTAACTAAGGCTTTCTCTCAGATTCTTTTAAATAGCAAGCCTATCAGCGATTTTCAAGGGATTTAACTGATAAAAATTGCATTTACCCATGAGCTGTCATAATGGCTTCCTGTGCAACGTGCTCTTGGGCTACCAATGTTTAATGATTAGGAAGAAACATTGTATTTGATCTTGGCCCAAAAGCTGAATGTACTAGATGTCCTTTTCTCAGCCTGGGAAGTTCCCATGCACTATGCTTTATGAGGGTGGGTCCCAGTGCAAAGAAAAACCAAGGGTTTTGTTGAATTCGTAGGTTTCAGAGAACTTTCTGAAAAAGAAACATTTCCACATTGAGCCCTGGCGATGGCATTGGCCCTGAACTCTATTTGGAGTCAGACAGACATGGGATTTAATTCTGATTCTGCAACTTACCGACAATGTTATTTACTGTCCCTGACCCTCAGTGGCCACCTCTATGTTCATATCCTGGCCAAAACACTCTGACATTTTCCTGTCTCACCCCAAATAGTATCCAGAAGCTTCATTATGGCCTATAGGACTCTCATAACCCGGCTACTGTCAACCTTTTTGATCTCTTGCTCGCCAGGCTCTAACAGCTCGGGCAAGCCACTGACTTCTGCTTCAGGACCTTTGCACATGCTCTTTCCAACCCTGGGAAGCTATCCCCCTAGGCTTTGCAAGCCTGCCTCTCTGATTTCATTTAGGTCTTTGTTCAAATGTTATAAAAGGAAAGGACACAGCCAGAGGGAATCCATGCCCAAGCTCCTTCTGCTTTCTCCTCCTCACGAGGGGCCACATGGCGCCCAATGGTCCCCCAGCAACAAAGTACAGTGACAAGAGTGTGACACTTCTGTGAAGGGAAGCCAATGAGGGACTCTGTGCCCACAGCCTTTATTGGGTGCTGGTCACTGTGCCAAGCACATACTAAAATTGCAGGCTCTCAAAGGAGAAAGCAAGTGTCCAACATACACGATCTTGTTTCACAAGCTAGACGCAGTGAGCCGCTCTTCTCAGGGAACGTTTTCTCTCCATGTAAGGAACTACTTACCAGCCAAGTTCCCAGCCGCCAGCCCAGGGCCAGCCCCACAAACAGCCCTTTGTAAGGATAACCATTTGGGACCTGCTATGCGAACTCTCGTACAATTATTAAGTGAAAAATGTTAAGCTTTTTATTATGGAACATTCCAAACATATACACACAAAAAGAAAATCCTAGAATGGACCTGCGTGTACCCATCACCTGGCTGCTGCAGTTAACGCATGCTTAGGTTGACTCATCCGTGTCCCCACCCAGTTCCCCTCCTGCCCTGAATTATTTTGAAGCAAATCTCAGACATCATATTCCATCCTAAGACTTCAGTCGGTGTCTCTAAGCGATAAGAACTCTTTGACAATGATCTGGAGTGCAAGCTGCCAGTTTGCAACCTCTGCCCTAGCCCCAGGCCAGGACCACCGGCCACCTTGCCAGACTTCTTCTCCACCTACCGCCAACATCACTAGCACAGGGCCTTTTGCACATTATGGAGCCCTTGGTGCCCCCGGTGGTCAGGGCCGTGCAGCCTGGCACTGAGTTTGCACAGGATATTTGCTTGCAGAATGATTCCGGTGGCTGTTACCGTGTGGGATACGTGCTTCTGTGTCTGGATTGTATGCGCTGAAGGGCGGAGTGGGACCTGCTCCTGGCTCAACTGTGTTCAGGGAGGCCCACAAGAGGCTCTGTGTTTACAGAACCTGAGAAGTGACTCCGAGCCTCAGCGGAGCAAGGGAGAACGAGATAAAGTGGCCACTCCCTGTGAACTAAAAGACTTTATTTCTGCACAGTCCTGCTGAGAGATACGGCAAAGAGAGAGGAGAGCACGGGACAAGGAGTCAGGATTCCTGGGATGCTCTTCCTTGGTGGCTCCCTGACTAGCTGAGTGTCCTTGGCCAAGTCCCTTTACTTCTTCAGCCGTAGTTTTCTTGCTTGTACAGGATCAGGGTCTTCATTCACTCACTTACTCACCCATTAATACACTCGTTCGTTCATTCATTCATTCATTCATTCATTCATTCATTCACTCATTCATTCTACGAGCAGCAAATGGTATGTATTGAGCCTGGCTCTATGGATATGAAGATTTACAAAGTCTTTAAGAGACAATCCCTGCCCTCAAGGGGTTTACATTCCAGTATAGAGTGTACGTGCGCGTACTGACATCCAGGCTAGGTTACAAGAGTCATACGTGACAAGTCAAGTCCTGAAGGAGAAATGTCGCACACTGGAGGAGTTGAGAGGGGCATAGCATTTATAGAGCTCCCTCTGCATACCAGCCCTGACTTTCTCAGACACATCGTTCTTCCTCAAGCTTCACAGTGAACCTCCCAGGGAGATATTGCTCTTCCCAGCTGTGTTGGTGTGTGAGGGCTGCCATAATGAACGACACAGACTGGTAGCTTAACAGAAATTTCTTTCCTCATGGTTCTGGAGGCTCAAGATTAAAGTGTTGGCAGGGTTGTTTTTATCCTGAGTCCTCTTTCCTTGGCTTCCGTGTCTTCTCTTGGCCTTGTGTCTGTGTGTGTCTGCATCCCCATCTTCTCTTCTTATAAAGACACCAGTCATGTTGAATTAGGACCCACCTTACGACCTCGTTTTACCCTAATCATTTCTTTAAAGGCCCTCTCTCCAAATACAGTCCCATTCTGAAGTACTGGGGATTTGGGCTTCAGCATCTGAATTGAAGGGCACAATTCAGCCCACAACACCATCCTCCCCCCACCCAAATTGTAGAATGATTCAATCTAACTGACGGCCTCCAAGGAGCTGGGGAGCAGGCTGGACCTAACTTTTGGCAAGGCCAAATTCTTTACTACATACCTCTATTCCTTCCATCCAAGTCATCCTTCCAGACACAGCTCCGGGCGTTCTTTCCTGTACCTTCTGAACCCCCTGTGCGCTCTGTGTCCTCTCATCTCCCATGGCACTGACTCTTCTTAAGACATAGCTTCTCAGACAGGAGTGGTAGCTAAGAGCTTGACCAGCTTTGGGACAGATACTTGGCTTCAAATTCAGACTCGATTAGGGGCGCCTGGGCGGCTCAGTCGGTAAGCATCTGCCTTCAGCTCAGGTCATGATCCCAGGTCCTGGGATCGAGTCCCGCGTCAGGCTCCCAGCTCAGTGGAGATCCTGCTTCTCCCTCTGCCTGCCGCTCACCCTGCTTATGCTCTCTCTCTCTGACAAAAAAATAAATAAAATCTTTTAAAAAACCCCAAACAAACAAATTTAGACTCTATGACTTACCAGCCGTGTGACTTTGGGAAAAGTACTTAACCTTTATGCACTTCCATAAATGTTAGCTCTTGTTTTTGTTATTTGGGTAGGTAATAAACCCCATGTTATTTACTACTTATGTGGTGTTTGTATTATGGGCTGACCCTTGGTTTTGTACTAGTGTTTACACCTCTTTATATCTTAATTTCTATGTTGCAAACTCTCTAAGGGGGCAGGACTGTAGCACTCTGGGGGCAGATATGAAGGCATTGAGGAGACAGAGATGAATGGCACATTTTTTGTTCTACAGGAACTTCTGGTTTCCCGGTGGGTGGAGAAGGCAGATAGGTAGACTGACAACGTAGCACAATGCAATTTGTCTCAAGATAGAGGTAAACTAAGTATGTTTTGGGAACCGTGGAGGAAGAGGAGAATCTAGTTTGGGGCTTAGGGAGAGGGGGTGGAGGAGGTCAGAAAGACCCCTGAAAGAGGTGACACTTCAGCTGGACTCTTGTTACACGATGTGGTCTGCAAATCATTGGTGTGTATTATAATCACCTGGGGAACTTGTTAAAAATATAGATATCAGGGCCCACCCCAGTCTACTTACTGAGTGTACAGGGATGGGGCCCAATCATCTGTTTTTATTTTCTGTTCTTCTCGTTTCTGTGAACCTGCCTGGCTTTTATAGGTATTTGTGTTTTTGAGGCCAGCAGAGAAAATACCAAATTTGTTTCGATACCTGTCTTAGTCAGTTGAGGCTGTAAGAAGGCATATCTGGGGGAGGGAAGTGATGTGACCAGTGTCGATACAGTTGTTCACCATAACAAGGTACATTATAACTGGGGACATGCAGTGTCTCTGGACTGAAATCCTACAGGGAGGAAATGAGTGCAGGATGTCCCCTTTCTGAACAAATGGGCCTTCATTGCTGTCATTGGGATTAAGAAGATAGGTAAGAAGCTTGTTAAAAACAGAGAATCAAAAGCTAATAATAGATTGGTGTTGTTTTCTTTGAAGGAAGTGTTCTGAGACTGGAAGAGCTGTTTGCTAGCCGCTGATCTTACCCAGGCCCTTCATGTTGTACATGGGCTCAGCGAGACGCAGGGGACACATCCGGCTCAGGTCATTTGGCTCCTGCTGCCTGAGTCGGCACCGACACCCCGGTCTGACACCTGTGCAGAGCTCTTGCTGTAGTTCTTTGGGCCTCAGTCGCCCTGGAGAATGACCCAGAGTGGGCTCGAGTCTGCAGACGTGACGTAAGGGAGGGAGGGACACCTGGTCTAAACGTGCTTGTGAGTCACCACTGTATCCCAACCCGGTAGCCAAAACGTGCACATCCTCCACTTCGGCCTCCTGGAGAAATAGTCATGAGATCGCTTTATGGTGGGGACAAGGCTTTTCACGGAGCTTCCCTGAGCATCCCTGGAGCCCGTGCCTGCCCAGGAAGGCATTCTCTCCGGTACCACAGTCCATCTTCCAGGAATGCTGGGCTGATAGTTAAAATGGCCACCACAAGGTCTGGGATAATGGTGGAGCTGACAGGCTTTTGGGTCTAAACAGAGAAGGCACGCACCTGCTCAGGTGATGTGGCTCCTGGGGTCATGGAGGGGCGATGGTGATTGGTTAGGTTGGGGTCATGTTCTGCAGTGGTCGTTGCTAAAAGACACAGGGCTAGGAATTCAGAGACCCGGGACCGGAGACTGGCATGTCTCATGCTAACCTCAGAATCCGGAACAAGTGTCTTGATCTCTGTGTATCAAGACAGCAAGTGCCACAAGGCACAGACTGAAGTTTACTCGCAGCATGGAGCATGGCGCCCAGCATGTTGGGCGTTCACAGTCCCAAGGGAGCTGGGCTTAGCGGTGCTCTTGAGCTACTGTTTGCAGTAGAAATAATCCTCACTTCTCCTCTTCCAGAATGATCTCTCCCCATCCTAGCATGGTCACTTTCCCTTTTCCTTACTAACTACCCTGTCTCCTTACCCCATCATTCAGGACACCTTCTCTCTCATCCATTCAGCTCTGTCCTTCTCTCCACGGAGGGGGTGATTGCTCTATGAATGAAAGAAGCCTAGGGCATGGGAGGGAGAGAAGGGCTGTGTGGATTTTGTCCAAGTATGCGGGATGCTGATGGAAGAACGTGGCGGGCAGGCGGGGAGCGGTCGGCTGAGGCTGAGTGTGTCCTGCATGCCCACCAATGGGCCGTGGCTGGGGAAGGGGTGCATACGCTAGCCAGCAGGCTGCAGCATCACTCCACAAGCACCTCCTCTGATGTACTAGGCACCTTGGGGCAAGGAACAGAACAATATTCGTTCCTTCCTCTCCAGAGGAGCGCAGGTGCAAACAGTGAGACACACTAGACAAGCTCTCTATCCTAGGAAGCAATAGTATCTGAGGGGCCACCCAAATGCAGAGGCTTAGCATGGATCTAAAATCATGTTATCGGAGTAGCTTTACGAGTGGTCACCTGTGGTTGGGGACATAGTGACGAGGAGCTCACAGGCATGGTATTGTCAATGCTTGCAGAGGTGTGAGTTGTTACTAAAAATAAATACATGGAAACAGAAGAAGGTCATACGTAGACCAATGCTGAGATTGTGACACGAACCAGGGATCATGATTCATCTCAATCTATGTGTTGAAGCTGGACAAGGGCAGGGCGTAGGTCGCAGAGAGCCCCTAGGGATATGTAGAAGCATGTGGCCTTGAAGACAACAGAGAAGCCAGCGGGAAACTGGGAGTGATAGTGTTGGATTTGCATGAGCTTCTTTTCTTTTTTCTTTTCTTCTCTACATTCTTTTCCTTTTCTTTTCTTTCCTTTTTTTTTTTTTTTTTTTTTTTAAGATAGATCGTTGTGACCACATGTAGGGGAATGATCAGAGGAACAGGACTGGTTTAGAAAGCTGTTGTGGCAGGCTCCTAGCTAGGGCGTGGCCGTCAGGGTGGAAGGAGGGAGACAGGCTTGCCACCTGAGCCGGAGGACGTTGGCAAGGCCCTGTAACCGACTGGGTATGAGGGGCTGAGGAGAAGGTAGTGGTCAAAGCTGATACCCAGGGTTGGTTCGATCTGGTTGCTCCTTGAGTTTTTATTCACGGCCCTAGCAGGAATTATTAACATACTCTAGTTTCCTATAAACAATGTTGACCAAAACCAACCAAACAAAAAAAGGTCTTGTTTCTCTAGGGGGTGGGGAAGTATACAATTCTGAATGTTCACTTGGAATATGGCCTGGGTTAGAGGAACTCAGCCACACGCAAGGCTGTGCCCTCCCCCCCCCCCCCCCCCCCCCCCCCCCGGTCCGGAAGGCGCTCAGGACTTTCTAGGTAACCGGAGCCCTGGGGAGAGACCAGAGCTTCCACATCTTCCACAGGCTCTAGGGTTTCCTGGTAATTTGGGCTTCTTTTTCTGCCCCGAAGAGCTGCCTTTCCCCCGATGGGAAGAGAAGGCCTCAGGTTCCAGTGCTCCAGGCCAAGGGCCCAGATGCAGGCTGTCCGTCCCCAGGACCACTCAGGCCTCCCGGGCTGCCTGCCCCAGCCAGAACCAGCCCTGTGTGCCCTGGAAAGAAGCCCAGTCCCCAGTGGTGTCCTGGAGCCCTTGGAGGCCCCTACTTGAGCCTATGGTGTGGGGAGCCAGGGAGAAGGTAGAGATGCTGCTGTCAGGCTGAGGACAGGTGGGGATGTGGTGCTGGCCACGGTTGGAGAGGCAGATAAATGTGCAGCTTTCACGACCCCAGCACACCGAGGACCACTCAGGCCCCTGGGAAATAGACCTGCCTCCCCAAAAGCCACCTGGCAAAAGCAGAATCTCTTCATGATATCTCAGCCAACGTGTCCACCACGGGGAGTCAGGGGTAGCTTGGGGGAAGGGATAGATTTTAAAGCCACTGACTGAGCTAGAAAAACAGGAGGAGAGGCCAGATTAATGATAATAGATAACGTCTATGGAGCCCTCACTGTGTGCCAGGCAGACACTGTGCTAAGAACTCAGGACGTATAATTATACTTAGTTCTCATGAGAATGTTTTATATTGTTGCCATTTTACAGATGGGAAAACCAAGGCTCTGGAAGTTAAGTCACTTGGTTAAGACCACAAAGATTATGCATGGTTGTGGTGGCTTTGAAATGCGCTAACTTGGCTGGGCTAAGGGAGTATCTCCAAGTTCTTGTTGTCGTACAGGAGTTAAGGTGGGCTTGTGGGAGATTTACAGGGTGGAAAGGAGGCAGCCCTTTTGTGGCTCACATACATTATCCCTGACCTTCTGTCGCCTCATTGCTGGGAGGCCTGCATCCACGTCACTGTCCCCTGAATCCTTCCTCAGCTTTCCGGACTCCTGGGCCATAAAAGACTCTGGGTTCTGCAAGACACTCACCCACTAGGGTCAGAGGAAAAGTAGAGCTGATGTGGGTTCAAGTCCATCTTGTAGTCTCTGGCTTATACTTGTGGGTTCCTCCTCACTCTTCCTTTCCCTTCCCTTCCCTTCCCACCTGCCTGTCCTGCAGAAGTCAAGCCCCAGCACCAGATGCAAGGACACATCTTAGAGAGAAGCTCCAGCAATTATTTAAGGGCAATTCCCTGTAAAAAATTCCTTTATGTAAGTATTCTGGAGTCCATAAACATCTATGGTATGCATGTACATGCATGTGTGTGTTTGGACACATATACACACGTGCATATCCTACAGGTTGATATAGGCTGTGTATAGAGAGAGATCTTCCAGTGGTTCTGGTTTTCTGGTTGAACCTTGACACAGTGACGCGACCAGGATCTGATTTCGGGTAGTTCCACTGCAGAACCCACACATGCACTCCTCCACTCAGATTACATGGCAGTTGGTGGGAGGTGGGTTCCTCTTCGGACAGGCTGAGATTGAGGGGCCTGTGGGATGTTTGGGTGGGCGAGTCACGAGCCGTTGAGGTGCCTGAGAAGCCTCGAAAGTGCAGTGGAAGATCAGGGAAGGGGGAATGGACGTGGGCTGGCTGGAAGTGGAAACAAGTTTATGGTGGTGAGACCTGATTTCAGTCTCAGAGGTAGGCAGGAGCTGGTTAAACCGATGGGAGGGAGCGGGCATTGTGGATGGGTGAGCAGCATGAGAACGGGCTGCAGCAGCAATGTGCGGGGTCTGACACGATCAGCCTGGACGGGCTAGGAAGGTGTATTGATTGTATGGCCATAGCGATCTATACAGGCTTGTGAATTGTATCTCCCCGAGGACGTGGTGGGCTCTAGGCATTGTGTGTTGCCCCTGGTAGAGTAAGTTTCTAGTTTAATTACTTTCAACTTGCCTCAAACATTTCGTGAGCACCTACTATATGGCGGCATTGTGCTCGATATAAATATGAATAAAACATGAACTGTGTCCTGGAGAAATCTGTGGTCAGATTAGAGATAGTGAATATATTTTTGTTAGTTTGGATTGAATGGAAATCTGGGGCTAATGATCTTGGGCCAGCTATGGACTGCTGATTCCCTTTTGGGCTAACTGTGTGGGTGATATGATGAAACTCAGGTCGGTCTACCCACCCACCCTTTCCCTCCCTCCAGTCATCCGACGCTAGCTTGCTCTACCTACCTACCTACCTACCTACCTACTTCTCTTTCATCTTTGTCAATCATCTGTTGTTTCTTCTTTTGTTAAATGGGGGCAATATCTGAGCAGCTTACAAAACTAGCCGTTCACAAAATGACAATTAAAAGAAGCATATCAAAAGAAAGTAGGGAGAAACAGATGTTGGAGTGACAGGGACTGAATCAGTATCGCAGCTGAGCATTGGATTTGGGCCCAGGTTTACTAGAAACTAAGGCAAAAAGAAGAAAGACAAGGATGCATGCTTGGTCGTCCAGTTGGTAATATCTGAAGAGAGCTGGGCCCTCCCCGGCGCCGGGTGGAAGGAGGTTTTATTGTGTCCGGACTGCATCAGGACACCAGGGAGCGTAATGGCCACTGTCTTCCCTTGCAGTTCTAGAACGGCAGGGAAATGCTCCTCAAATGTTTCTTCTATCGACCCTCTATAAAGGCTAAGGGCATAACATTAAATCTTATTTCAGCACAGGTCTTCCTCTGGTGAACTAAGAGAATAACGTCCACCACATTACACTCTGCAGATCAGACTCAGAACAGGGATGGAGCCTCGGGTACTGAGAGAAAAGGCTGGTTAGCTGCCTGCAGGCTCTGTCTGTCACATTGTGTTTGTTTCCAGAGAGACTTTGGCTCACGATCTTTAGTCTCCTTACCAGAAGGGTCTCTTCATCTCTTAAACACCTTGTCATCAACTCAGAACTTGCTCAGTTCCAAGGGTAAGAGAGCTGGACCCTTGGCCAGCCTGCCGTCCTCCCTTTCCCAAAGCCAGGAGCTGAAGCACTGTGCCAAGACGGTCTCTCAGCTTCAAGAGAAGTACGACAACCACACCTTTCCCGACGCCGTCGAGTAAGTTGGGAGGCTTGGAGAAGGGTGCCTGGAGTTAGTGTCCAGGGCTGGCGCTTTTCTCCACCGGCTTGCTGGCAGTGGGGCTGGTCCGGGGTCTGGCCAGTTCCCAGGTGGGCGTCTGCAGCTCCTCTGTGTCCAGTATCTGACAGTCCTCGCTGTACTAGGCCCACGCTCGGGGCCAGCCCTGGGGGAAGCGAGGTCAGCCCTGAGGGCCTCCTGGAATGGTGAGTGGTGAGACGAGCGCTCCCAGCATGAAGGTCACGTGGCCATCGTTCCAGGGAGAGCCACCGAGCACCGAGCACCGGCTAGATAAGGCATCTGAGTTGCGGGGGCGTGTCTCAAGGAGGGGGCTGGCCGAAGGAATACAGAAGAGCCCAAAGAAATGAGAGGGATGGGCCTGGGCCCTCAGGATTATTCAGAGGGGTCTAGAGAAGGTTGGATAGCATCAAAAATGATCCAACACAGCTAGAACAAGCAGACCGCCTAATTCCAAGGGCGCAGCCGTGCGCCCAGACTGCCTGGTGACTTGGAGCAAATCACGGATGGAACCCCTTTGCTCTCACCTTCCTCATCTTTATGAAGGAGGAAAAGCAGGACACCTGCAGCTTTACTGGATGGAGGTGAGGAAAAGAGGAAGACTGCGAATATGAAAGTGCATTGAGAAGTAAAAATGGGCCACGCGGAAATGCAAGCTGTTGCTATCGTCAACATAATAACTACCGTGATTTTAAAACAGTACCTACGAACTAACCGGCTGGGGCTTCTAGGGTTAGACCTGGCCGGTGATGCCAGGCTGAGCGCGGGAGTCCCCTCCCATGAGGCGGCACTCCCCTCCCTTTCCTCCCCAACAGGTTCTATCGGACAATTGCCATCTTCCATGGGCTTTCGCTTGTGCGTCTCTAGGCTCCCACACACGTCCCACCCTCACGTTTAGGGGGGCAGCATGCAAGTCATTCTGCTTCTTGTCAGGTGGCTGGCTGCTGCTTCTGCATAGAGTGGGGGTCACAGCCCCGGGGATGCTGCCCGGCTCCCCGCTGGTCCGAGAAATCCCTCTTGTCTCTGCTCTGCTCGGCTTTCCTTTTCACTTCAGTATACAAGATATTCCCTTTACCATCAACACTAAAATTAATGAATTATAATAATGTATTAATAATACAGTAACACATAATATACTATGTATCATATGCTATATTTATATTATGTATTATACTATATATACATATGATGTCTATGATATATAGATATACACACCAGCATATATATATATATATATGTTTTATATTATAATACTATGCAGTACATTACAATTTCTTATTCCATTTTCAGAAAACTCCACTAAGACAGGTATTATTACCTCCACTTTGCAGATGAAGAAACTGAGGGTCAGAGTGGTTTAGATCATTTGCCCCAAGCTCTTCACATAGGAAGTCGTGAAGCCATGCTTGTGGGAGACTTCTCTTTTAGCCACTGTTCTTTACTGATTTCACACTGGTTCTCATAATTCAGTAATGATAGATTATGCACTCCTATAGTAACATTTTTGCATTGGTATTCACTGCTGTTGGTGGTGAGATAGTTGGGGAAGCTGTGTGTGTGTGTGTATGTGTGCGCGTCTGATCATCTGTCACTTTCTCGAAGGCGGGAACCAAGTCTAGGGACAATAGACTGGGGCTTCCCAAGGGCCAGATGTGCCTGCATAAGGCTGGACTCTCAGCAAACAATACATAAGGCAACAGTGTAAAAGAAGCTTCAGGAGTGGTCATGGGAATAGTCACTGACCATCCTGATCCTCAGCTCTTTTTGCAGCTTTTTAAAAGTTTGGCAGTTCACGGGGTGCCTGGGTGGCTCAGTCGGTTCAGCATCTGACTTTGGCTCAGGTCATGATCCTGAGGTCCTGGGATCTAGTCCCACATCTGGTTCTCTGCTCAGCAGGGAGTCTGCTTCTCCCTCTGCCCTGCAGCTCCCCCTGCTCCTTCTCTCTCTCTCTCTCTCTCTCGCTCACTCTCTCTCAAATAAATAAGTAAAATCTTTAAAAAAAGAGTTCGCTGGCAGTTCGCTCCAATGCGGGCAACTGTGAAATACGCAGCATTGAAAAAAGATGGTGAAAGACACATTAACATCTAATTGAAAAGACTGCCTTTTGTGACAAAAGAGCCAAATGTTGTTTGAAACCAATGAGAGTTGGTGTGTGTGTGTGTGTGTGCGTGTGCGTGAGTGAGTATGGACAAGATCTAAACCTCAGATTTTGCACTTACAGCAATTTCCCACTGTATTAGCTGAAAGTTTGCTTTCCCATGTCTCTCTGGGCCAGTCCGTGTGTCTTAGCTTTCTCCAGTGAAGATGCAGAAATAACACTTCCTTCCCCTTCATGTGGTTATGACATCTAAAAGATTAAAAGCACTTTCTAGGCAATAAGTATTTTATAAACCATCCCTCCAAGAAATCAGTGTTCAAAAGCTCCCTCTCCCCAGCCTAGCCAACCAAGGAACAGAGATATGGGTGGAAACGTGATCCCCTCCTTTCTTTGAAACTTCTCCTATGCTCATCTCCCTCGACCCCCACCCTGAACCTCCCTGCCTTGCCCAGGTCCTGGCCCCTTTGGCCCTGCCCCAGTGGTCTGCCATACCTGCCTGATCGCTCAGATTCTGGTTCGCACTGCTCAAACCCATCCTACACTCCTGAGTCCAAACAGTCTGCTCAGAGCACAGCTCCTTTTTTTTTTTTTAAAGATTTTATTTATTTATTTGACAGAGATAGAGACAGCCAGCGAGAGAGGGAACACAAGCAGGGGGAGTGGGAGAGGAAGAAGCAGGCTCACAGCAGAGGAGCCTGATGTGGGGCTTGAGCCCATAATGCTGGGATCACGCCCTGAGCCGAAGGCAGACGCTTAACCGCTCTGCCACCCAGGCGCCCCAGAGCACAGCTCCTTTTACTCCTTTACCCCCTCCCCTGGCTCCCTGTCATGTGCTGGATAAGCCATGAGCTCCTACCGCAGACCCTAAGCCCTCCCCAGAGAGGCCTCTCATCTTCCTTTTAGGATTTCTCCCCATGATTTCTCTTCAGTGATCCAAACTGACCCCTGACACGTTTAACAAATATTTTGGGGCACGTAGCGGATATCAGGAATTGTGCGGCGGGGGGGGGGGGGGGGGGGGGGGCGGGGGGGGGTCACATACAAACCAAGTTTAAAAGTGACCTGAGTTGGCTTCAAGTTGCTTAGGCGCTAGTGGGGCAAATATGTGACACCGTGTTCTGGCTACTGCTGCAGTGGGAGTATGGCCAAGATGCTGGTGGAGCACTGAGGAGGAGGTATTCAGCCAGCCTGGAGCAATCAGAGAGGGCTTTCTGGAGGAGAAGACATATCAGATAGTCTTTAAAAAAACTCATTATTTACTGCATCCCAAGCAGAGCTCTCTGCCTCTTCTTCATGCACACGTTTTCTCTTAGACTGAATGGCCTTGCCTTACCTCGACCTCCTGAGGTGTATCCTTCCTTCAGAACTCACTCAGAAGCCACTTACTCACCCATGAATCATTTCTAGATTCCCCCATTTAAAGAGACTTCCCTCTTTTGCCCCCAGTGGTAATTTGTACATTACCTCTCGTGGCTCTTTATCTAATTTGTCTCTGCTTTTCTTATAGTTGCTTGACATGATTATCTCAACACCCCCTACTTTATGTTTAACTCATTATCTTTCCCTACAGTAGAGCTTTATAGGACTATTCTGATAATGTTTGAATTAATTGCTTTGTTTTTAATGTTCCCCAAGAGCGGACCAGGGCCTCCCAGGATGGGTCTGAATGAAAGGTGGAGCCAGGCTTGCTGAGCCTGGTGAATAGTGTGTGTCCAGTTAGCTCAGCACCTGGGCTTCATCAGGCTGCGGGCATGGAGGGTCACTGTGTGGCCTAGTGCCATGGGGCATGTGCTCTGGCCTTAGTCTGAGTCCCAGCTTCCATCACCAGGTCAGCAGGGGAATGCAGATGCTGGGAAAGTACTGAATGGGGGGAAAAGAAGCTTCAGGGGCAGAAAACTGGGGTTCCAGTGCCACCTGCCACTCATGGTTGAGTGGCCAAGAACAAGTCATATTATAGATCTGTGGCTCAGCTTCCCCAGGTGCAAAAGGTGGCATTGTATTTAGGGAGTTTCCCAACTCAAAATTGTACAAACTACGATGGAAACAGCCGAAAGCGCTCATTTCTCTGTGGGGAAGGGGATGTATGTAAATCCTAATTTGAAAAGTGGCTGCCATTGTGATGACATGGCAGAGGCCAGCTTTCTCCATCCTGTGACCCAAGCTGGAAATATCTTCTCACTTGTTGATGGGAAATTGTGCTCTTTGGGTCAGAAGCTGAGAGAACATCCATGTGAAATGCCACATTTTATAGCTTCAATGACTTTACTGAGAGCCCATCCCAGCCCGCTGGTCATTCGGCTCTGAGAAGAGGCCATAAAAGGCTTCAATTCGAAATATTTCAGGCTATTTTACCGAGAAAGAGTTTGTAAGCAGGGAAGACATGCATTTTGAGGAGCATTAAGAGCTGCTGAAATTGTCATTAACAGTTCTCCTTGGTGCTCCACGTTAATGAAATGAGTGGCGGTGACATAAGAAAAAAATAGCGGCCCAATCTTTGTGTTTTGTAATGAATAATAAAGTATTTTAGCCTCTTTAGGGACTTAACACCACAGTAATCCTTTAATCCCTAGAAAAACCAATTTTGTTGACATGAAAAGGGGATATTTAACTTCATCCAATTAATTTTCTACCTTAGAGATGCCATGATTATGGAGACTAGATTGAATAGATTCATTAGAGCCGCCATATTGTGTACCGAGTTGTGGCTTGGACACCACAAAGTGGCATCAAAAAGGAAAAACCCTGTCACAGTTTTGTTGCAATGTGCCCACTTTGAAATACCAGGGCTTTGAGGCTTTCACATCTCAGCTCTGTTGCTTGCCCCGAAGTGCTCACATCTGCAACCACTCAGCCACTGCGCGGCCATTAAACCAGGAACTTGGCTGACATTCCTGCAATACCAGTTCCCTCTCTCTGTTTGAGCTCCAAATTAGGACTGTCCTTGGGAGAAGGCTGAACTGTGTACCGCAGAAACATTCCCAAACAGTAAAAAGTTAGCTAAGTGTGAACTCGATTTTAAGTGACACAGCAGGGGAAGCACGCCATTCAAGTCGTTCTCAGAACAATGGATTGGAATTGGAGACGGAAGAGAAATGATTGGAGAGTCAGTTATTTTTGCATTGGGCTTCCACCTGCAGACACGGGGAGGTTTTAATCCCACCTTCCATGCCCCCCAGCCAGAACTGGATTTGCAGGGGTGAAAGAAAGACGATGAAGAGCCACACATATCCTCACAGTATCCTGGCTGAAGATGGTCCCTTTAAGGATGAAAAATGGGACATGGGGAATGTCGGGGTGACCCTTCTTCTTACCCCAGCAGTCCCTTTCAGTATACGTCATTTGCCACCAACTTGTCACCCAGGAGTGTGATGATCTGTGTTGACACTGTGTCTTGCTCAGTGCTTGGTATGCAAGTAGTGTGTCCGGTACAGTGCTTTCCACGGAGGAAGGGCATGGCACACCAATGAAGAAATGACCCCGGCATTTTTATGTGGCCTGTGAGGGAGTCAGCTCCATGGAGAAACGGGAGGTTTTGGAAACAGAGTCTGGATCTTTGTCATACCACCTCCATCTCACAGGCCTGGACCAATTGCTTGACTTATTTAAGACTTGGATATCTCATCTGTTAAATGGGGACAATGGGGCCAACCCCTTGTCATGAAAACCCCAGCACAATACTTAGCAAATTGTAGACGTCAGGGAGATACTAGTTTCCTTCTCTCCCACCATGGGACATTAATCTCATTATTGGATGGACTTTGGCATGAATAAGAGAAGTTTAAGGGACTATTGTGGGCACTTAGTTTTCCCCATTGGTTTTGCACGTGAGAAGTGAAGTGACTCGCTCAAGGTCAGGTGGCTAACTGATTACAGAATAGATTACAGAATAGCGCGTGAATCCTAACTCCTGCATCGGATCCATTTCCGTGACCTCACGTAGTTTGGACGGACTGACTGGCTCTTGCTTGGGGCGGTGGGGGGGGCATATGCCTCATCCGGCTCATCATATCCCTGGTGATTGAGTTCAGCCCTTTCCTCCTTGAACCCTCATTCCCAGGCCCCCTTCTAATCACCAATATTCCTGATTCCTAAACCTCTCTTGGGGTTCTGTGTTGTGTACGTCTTAATCCTGAAACTTCCACTTACTTTTACATTTTGTTTCAGGGAAGATACTGGTTTTCTCTTAGAAGGTGTTCTTCGCTGACCTTTTGCCTTGAAGTGCCATAGCCTGTCAGCTTGATACCTGCTTTGGAGAGTTTCTCAGCCTTGAATAAGACGTGCCTTTCTTTCAACTTCCAGGCTTCCAAAGCAGCCAGGCCAGAACCAGAGACCAGGCATCCCCTAGTTTGCTAAGAATGAATGGGGTTCCAGTCTTCAGGTGCAGCTCTGAGCTGAGAGCAGCAGGAACCAGGTCCCCGTGCATGTGGCAGTGGCCTTGCTAGTGACTCTTGCTTTTGTGTTTGCTCTGACCAATTCTAGGATCTCAGTGGTGAGACTGAAATAGGGTCCCCTCGGAGGTGAGACAGCAGGCGGGGAGGGCGGCAAAAGTAGGGGCTTGGTGGACACATGGTTCAGGCAAGGGCACTAGTCATCAAGCTTTACTACATTCTCTGGAAGGCTACTGTATTTGTTCCTGCCAAAGACCAACCTTCTGGGCTTGTCTACCGTCTTCCTGAAGGTCCACAAACTTAAAAAAAAAAAAAAAGGTGGCTTTTAAAGAAACCATTTGTTTAAATGGAAGTGTGCAGAAAGATCTTGGCAGCAGCAAATCTGCAGGGACTGGATGTGGCCTGAACGGCTCACAGAAAGGAAAAGGGAAACATTTCTTAGCAAAGGCAGCGAATGGGAAGGTGGTCCACGTACCGCAGGCCAGCTGCTGCTTCTGCTGAATTTCTTCATTCATTCAACAAATATTTTATTGTGGACCTTTTCTGTACCAGACACTAAGGATACCGCAGGGAGCAACTTAGAAATGGTACCTGACTCTATTGTCCTTCCCTTTTCCCAAATGTATTTGTTAGACTCCCAAGGTTGCACAGTGAGAAATTTTCCTACTGTTCATAAAACACTTTACAACTTATTAACCATTGATAAACTGCCTTACTGACAACACGGTGAACGTATTCTAATTCTTATTTTACCGCAGCGGAAACTGGAGTCTAATGACATTAAATGTCTAGCCCTAGACTATATAATAGTTGGTTCTTAGTCCCCGTCTCCTAAGAGTAAGTTTGTCCTAAACTAGAAAGTGGGTGCAGGTGTCCCTAGCTTGTAGTAGGTCAGTGCCAGGCATCCTCACTAGCAAACCTCAAGAGTTACCTAGCTCTGCAAAGACCTCCTTGCAAGTTAAACACACGCCCAGTTGCGTGTAACTGGAGCAGTCACCATCCTTGCTTACTGTCCAAGTAAGCATCACTTTCTGACGAGACCCTCTCTGGCCGCCCCACTATCCTCTCAGAGTAATTAAAGTTTGCAGTCTCTCACTACCAAATTGGCAAACTCAAAACCAGCTCATACAGCAGACTGACTTTAGGTATCAGTGTTGTTTGCAATAGAAGTTGATTTTATCTACGTATTTTTATTTTTTAAATGTTTTGTTTATTTATTTGAGAGAGAGAGAGAGAGAGATTGAGAGTATGAGCAGGGGGAGGGGCAGAGGTAAAGCAGACTCCCCGCTGGGGAGTGGTGAACCCGACAGGAGGCTCATGACCTGAGTCGAAGGCAGACGCGTAACTGACTGAACCACCCAGGCGCCCCTTAGCTATGTATGTTTAAACGGTTGGTGTGATTTATTTGCTGGAGGACTTGAACCCTGCCCCTCAATTCATTGCCATCAAACCAGGTGATGCCTCGTCTCTAGCTCTGTTCTGGCTGTCTGGGAAGCCTGAGGCTGAAAGAAGGGCACATTCTTATTCAAGGACCGAGACACTGAAACGTGGTCAGCCTTGATGCAAACAGCTACTTGCCCATCCCCTCCCATCTACACACAGAGTCAGGATCTACTAACTCTGTCAGAATAAGGAGCCGGTGGCACAGCCCGAGGCTAACGATGACTCACCTGCCATACTTCAGGCACTTTCTGTGCTTGTGCTGCCCTCCCTCAGCTGGCTATGAAAGGACACCTCTCTCTAAGAACCGTGGCTCTCAGGGCAATGGTGTCTCTTCAGTCCCACGGTCAGCACGAGCTGTGCTCCGCCCGCAGTGGGGAGCGACTCTAACCCCCAACTGTCTTCTTTGGTCAAGCTTTTCTGCTTTCTTGCCCCCTGGGTCTCAAGAGGAAGGGAGACAGCTTTCCAGCTTACATATCACTCCATCTCCATGTGATGACCCATCTAGCTGGAGACGAAGCATCCGCTTTGCTGACCCTGGAATGAGAACAGCAGACTCTCAGGAGAAATAACAGCCCTAGTGGGCCCAGATCCCTGCTAAATTATATTCTGAGGCAGACAGAAGACGTGTCGGATCTCAGCCCATGTCAGTTTAGGAATGGAGGAGGAAGACCTGAGTGTTTAAACAGCTCCAAAGAATCCTGAGCCAGGAATTAAACAAAGGCTAGCCTGTGGGTCTTTAAAAAATTAATTACCCAGAATTTACTCTCTCTCTCAGTCCCCACGTCCACCTGTAAATGTGCCACATTATTCCATCACCCCCTTGTCCTTGGGGTTTCCATCTGAAACTGGTACCCAGAGTACCCTGAGGCATATTCTCTCTACCCATTACTAAGTGGGGTTCCCCCTTCTTTGCTCTCTCCTGGTTCCCAGGGCTAAGCCATGTCAATCAGTGTGGGCAGTGGGGCTGGCCTCACACTGCAGTGAGGCCAAAGCTCATTCAGAAAGACTCCAGGGAAGCCACACAGCAGGTGTAAACCAAAGGGATAATCCATTTAATTCCTCATCTGCTCCTGGCCCTTAGCTGGGAACCAGTTCCTGAGCCTTACCAGACTAAAAAAAAAAAAAAAAAAAAAAAAAAAAAAAAAGTAATTATAATACCAGTGGTTAGACTTCCTCTCTATCATCCTATTCTTCCCTCTCCCCCATCCATCCCACCCAGTTATGGCAGAATTCAAAATATAAAAGGCTGAGAGCCACTGTTTAGGCTCTAGGCATCATAACTGCATGGACCAGAGACCTGAGGATGTGTCTGAGAGGAGGGTTAAGGTGCGCAGCATTCAAAGGACTGGACCAATTGAGAAGGAGGAAAGCTGGGGTATGGGGCCATCCTGAGGCTGGTTCTCCTGGCCCTGCCCCAATACCGGATAAGAGCTTTAGCGATATCAGAGTCTACCCTATCATGTGCAGATAAATTTCCCTAAATAGGACTCCAGACTGCAGACTATCAGCACTCACCTCTGCTTGCTTTGTCAATAATCCATCAATTAAGGGCTGCTAAGGATATGCATTGACACAACAGATTAGCCAGACGAGGGCCCTGTTGGCCGGCTCTTCAAGTCGATGGTTGTAGGATTATCAACCCTGCCATTGACGTTAGCTTCATTCTTCCTTCTCCAGTCCCTTGTGAGATGCCAGAGAGAGTTCCATTCAAACCCAAAGGCTCAAAAGACAAAAGAGTAATCTCAGCATGAGGGCCTGAAAAGCAATTCAGATCAAGAGAAATCAGAGGCATCCCAATGTTTTCCTCTCTCTCATCACTGCCTTCTACCCTCTTTGTGCTGAAATTGTCATTTGTGGAGAGTTTTGCTCCAAGAACAGGAAACGTCAGAACCCTCTAATCTTTTAAACCCAGAGGCTACGGGAAGAAGGGCAAGCTGCTGTCGGCCATGTCCTTCTTTTCCAGGTGTAAGGCGAGCTTATGAGGATCCCACTGCGTTTCTCCCCATCTGGGAGTGAACACATGGCTGCGGGTGGGGGACAAAGGAGCTCTGAGCTCGCCAGAGCTCTGGCCTGTGGAGAACAGGGGACACTGACTTGTCCAAGGGGAGAGCTGAGGGCCTGCTGGCCTTTCCGTCTTGGCCCTCTCCTCTTTAGCTGTAGCTTTAGCTGTTGTTGGGCAGTGATGATTTAAACTGAATGGTGAGTCTGCAGCAGTGCAGGTGGGGGGCTGAGCAGATCTCGTGCCTGAGACGGATGATGGAACCAGGGGTCTGTGATGATGCCAACCAGGGAAGCAGCCCGGTCCTAGACAGAAAGTGCAAGGTACATCTAACACCTAATTCTGCATGCCTAGCCGGTGGGGAGGGGAGGGGAGGGGAGAGGAGAGGGACAGCATGGGAACCAAGTAGATGGAGGCGCTCCGGGAATGAGGGGCTAAAGACAGGAAAGGAAGAGGGTAGCAAGGGCCAGAGGGGGCTGCAGTGCCCACTGGCTGCAACTCCTGTCGCTGACCATAGTGTGCCTGCCATTGTGTGCCTGGCATTATTCCACCTAACGGGGTGCGGGGGGGGGCAAGGGTGCCCCCTCTACAAACTGGCAGTGATTGCTCGATTAGTCGGCTCGGGCTGCCACCACAGATACCACAGATGGGGACACTTGAACAACAGACATCTATTTGCTCACAGCTCTGGAGGCTGAAAGTCCAAGTGCAAGGTGTCAACAGGGTGGGTTCCTTCTGAGACCTTTCTCCTTGGCTTGTCAGTGGCTGCCTTCTGGCTGTGTCCTCACATGGTCTTTTCTCTATATGTATGTGCCCCTGGTGTACCTCGGCATGCCCAAATTTCTTCTTCTTGTAAGGACACCTGTCAGATTGAATTAGGACCCATCCTAGCAGCCTCATTTCTGCTAATCACCTCTTTATAGGCCCTGTCTCCAAGTGCAGTCACATTCTGAGGTTCTGGGGATTAAGATTTCAATATATGAATTTTGTGGGGTGGGGCGTCCAATTTAGCCTATAATAATCCCCAAGGAGAGCTCTGCTATGAGCTGGGAGGAATTAAGCCTCAAAGGATATTTTGCCCAAAGTGGATGCTTACCTTCAGGAAGGGGATGGCTCAGACAACAAGCATTTTTTTTCTGGGGCAGCTGCTGTACCCAGCAAGGAACTCACTTCCCCAAGAGGTGAGAGAAAAAGGTTCGATGGATTTAGGTTTTCGAGGCATACTCTAAAAAGACTGCTTTTCCTAGATATCATCTATCCTGACATTTTCAGTGGTCGCCAACAGGTGGACAGTGGTGGGAAGGCCACTGCCAGGGAAATCTTTCTTGCCCTGCAGTGCAGACTGGACCCCTCTCTATCAGAGCCGTGCAGACAGCTTCAAAAAGACTGTACGGCTCCTCCCAAAACGTCACTCCCTCCCTGCTATAGAATCACATACCCAGGCCCATGGCCACTTGTCTTGACTGGCCCTTTGATGCTGCTGTGGTCTGCTGAGAGAAGAATGTTGTTCCAGAATGAAGATGGGGGGAGCAGATTTGCACCTAACCAACAGCCTGATGCAGAGCCAGCCCGACTGACCTGCAGAGAGAAATGCGTGCTGTTGGAAGACGCTGAGATTTGAAGCTGTTTCTTACTCAGCCCAAACTGACTCACGCCGACAGTGCAAATAGCAATCAGCACTGCTCCTCAAGGGCCAACCTCAGAAGGCTGACCTGCTCTCCCAGGCCCTGCTCCACGGACTGTTACTGCAGTTATTCTTGTAGGTGGTGAGCTTTGGGATCCCCGAAGCCACGAGATGAACAGCTCGGCTTTTCTTGCTGGGATTCCCTTGGGATTACTTGTGAGACTAGGGTTTTGTGGCTACATGAGTTTGAAAACCACCAATCCGGTTTAATCATCTTGACACTGGGACCTAGACGCTGCCTGGTAATCGTGGCTGAGCCAGAAGTAAAATTCCCAGGCCCTGCCTCATACCCTTCCTACCTGGCCCTCCTGGCTCTGCCCCGGGCAGCTGCCCCAATTCCTGATGCCTCGTATGCTCTCAATGGATATCTCTGTGAGCGGTTCCTTAGAGAAATTAGGGACGCTGGGGGCAGGCCACTTTTCTCTGTGTAAAACTAAACATGCAGGTATTAAAAGATTATTTTGGGGACTTTAGGTTGGGCAGAATTGGACTAATCATGTCCTTGGTATCTAGCACTCTGTCATCATCGGTCCCTGAGGGGCTCTCATTTATTTGATTGTTTAATTCAGCAACGGAATGATCACTGTATTCATTTCTTTTTGCTGCTGGAGTGAATTACCACAAACTCAGTGGCTCTAAGAATAGACATTTGTTTTATCTTACAGTTTGAAGGTCAGAATTCGAAATTTGAAGTGAATTTCACTGAGCTGAAATCAAGGTGTTGGCAGGGCTGCATTCCTGTCTGGACGCTCTAGGAAATCATCTGCTTCCTCGCCTGATCCAATTTCCAGAGCCTGCCCACAGTCAAGGCCCGTGGCCCCTTCATGTTCAAGGCCAGCCAAGGCCAGCGAGTCTTTCTCATGTGTATGACTCTGCTGTCTCCTTCTTTCACATTTAAGAACCTGGCGATGAACCCGGGCCCGCCTGGGTCATCTAGGACCATCTCCCATCTCCAGGTCCTGAACTTAATCACGCTGCAGAGTCCCCTTTTGCCATGTAGGGTGACAAGTTCACACGTTCTGGGGATTAGCACATGGACATCTTTGGGGGGGCTATGATCCTGCCTACCACAGTTACCCAATCCTAGAACTTGACATAACCTATGTGCATCCCCTCTGCCGATCAGGGTACCACATTCTGAATCATTTATCATTCCCTTGGCTTATTTTATATAGTTTTATCATATATGATATATGATATGATATATATATGATAAAACTATACGTATAAACTACACATGTGATAAAACTATATATATACACATATACACACATACGCATATATACACATCTACACACTATATGTATATGCGTGTAAATATATGTATGCATATATCACATATATGTAAATACATGTGTAGTAACATAACGTATACACACATATACGTGTATCCATGTGTACTGTAAATGATATGCATATAGACGTGCATATATTTACATAGATATGTAGATACGTGTGTGTATATATCACAGGTATACGTATGCTGAATTCCATAAGTTGCCTCATTATGCTTTTTTTGCCATTTATAGAAAGGATATCATACTTAATCTAGTATTTTCAAACTTGCTGTTATTAACATTTGTTAGAAATACTCATCAATATGGTCATGTGTAGCTGTAGTTCATTCATTTTTCTTGCTATATCACATGCAATTGTGTGACTATACAATTTATCCATTATTTGGGATGTTTCCAGTTTTTTACTATTATGAACAGGTGTTGCTATGAACATTACTACACTTTTCTTTTGGTCCATGTACAAATTTTTCTCTTGTATGTTCAGGAGAGGAACTGCTGGCTCATAATGTATGTGAACATTCAGTTTTGCAAGTTTTCCCAGTCCCATCTGCAGCGTCTCAGAGATGCTGTCTATCCAACCTCAGCCTTCTTGTTTTTGTCAGTGGTGGTCCTGATTTGTGTCTCCCTGCTGGCTGATGAGGCTATCTCTTCATATGTTGATTGTTCATCTGTATTTTTTTTTATTTGTAAAATATTTGCACTTTGCCCATTCTTCTATCAGATTGCATTTTTCTTAATATTTTATAATTCTGCACACTCTAGCCAGTAATCCTTTGTTAAATATGTTGCAAATATCTTCTCCCATTTGGTGGCTTGCCTTTTCACCTTTTCAAGAGTTGCTTTCATAGATTGAAATGTTTTATTTGAATATGGTCAAATTTATCTATGTTTCCTTTTAAGGTTTGTGATTTTTGTGTCTTGCTTGAGAAATCCTTCTGCCATCCCCAAGTCAGAAAGTTATTGACACTTCTAAAACTTTTAAGGTTTGCTTTTGACATTTAAGTCCTTCAATCACCTGGAGCCAATTTTTGTGAGAGGTGTTAGGTAAGGATTCAATTTCTTTCCTGCAGTACGGATGGCCACTTTTCCTAGTTCCGTTTATTGAATAGTCCCTCCATTCCTTACTGATCTGGGCTGCCACTCCAACATATATCAAATCCCATATTTGATGGATCTGTTCCAAGTCTCTCTTTGTCCCATTGGTCAGTGAGTCTATCCTTTGCCAATACCACCCTGTTTTTGATTACCTTGACTCTATGAGAAATCCTGATATTTGTTATGGTGAGTGCCTCTTCCCCCTTATTCTTTTTCTTATCCTGTTGAACTTCCATTTTATAATAACTTTGTCAAGTTTCATAAAAATTGTTGTTGGGATTTTGATTGGAATTACATTAAATTATGGATCAGCTGGGGAGATGTGACATTTTTACAGTGTTAAGTTTTTCTACTCATAAACATGGTGTCACTCTCCGTTGATTTAGATCTGTTTTAATGCCACCTCACTGGAAAGTTTGAGAATTTTCTGAGTGCAGGTCTTGCACAAGTCTGGGTAGGATGATTTCCAGGTGTTTAAAGGTCTTGTTGCAAAGATTTAAAAAAAAAAACACTATGTTTTCCTATTATGTGCTGTTGTTGTATAGAAATGGAATGAACTTTTGAAAACTGATGTAACATCCCATCATCTTGTTAATTTTTAAAATTATTTCTAATTATTTGGCTACAGATTCCTTTATAATACTTTCAAATAATGGCAGTATTTTCCTTACTTTCCAATATATCTTCATTCAACTGTTTTTGAAGTATAATTTACATACAGTAAAATGCATATATTTTAGGTGTATAGTTTTGATAAATGAAAATACCTGTGTAATCACCACTCCAATCAAGATATAAAACATTTTTTTTTAAAGATTTTATTTATTTATTTGACAGAGATAGAGACAGCCAGTGAGAGAGGGAACACAAGCAGGGGGAGCGGGAGAGGAAGAAGCAGGCTCATAGCAGAGGAACCTGATGTGGGGCTCGATCCCAGAACGCCGGGATCACGCCCTGAGCCGAAGGCAGACGCTTAACCACTGCGCTACCCAGGCGCCCCAAGATATAAAACATTTCTATCACCGCAGAAGTTTCCCCACCCGTTTGTATCTACTATCCCTTGGCCCCCGGGAACAACTGATCTGATTTCTTACATCTTTTGTCAGTTCTACAACTTCATATAAATGGAATCATGTCATATGTACTCATTTGTGTTTGACTTCTTTCACTCAGCATTATGTCCATGAAATTATGTTGTGATTCTGTGTATTTGCTGTTGGTGCATTTTAACTGCTGACTAGTATTGCACTGAATGAATATTATCACTATTTGTCCATTCATCATCTGTTGATGAACTTTTGAGTTGTTTCTAACTTGGAGCAAGTATTTTTGTAAACATCTATTTTCAATTCTGGTAGATAAATACCTGACAATCACATCTGGGCCAGAGAGTACATTTGTGTTCAATTTTATAAAAACAAGAAGCAAACAGTTTCTACACCCATGTAACTACCACCATAATCAAGATACAGAGCATTTTTGTCAACCCCAAAATTGTCACATGCCCCTTTCTAGTCAATCCCCTCAGTCCAGCTCTAAGCAATTACTAATTTGCTTTGTGTCACTATAAATTAGTTTTACCTTTTAAAAAAGGTTTTCATTTTTAATTAATCTCCATACCTTTTTTAAAAAGTTTTTATTTTTAATTAATCTTCACAGCCGAAGTGGGGCTCGAACTCACAACCCTGAGATTAAGAGCCACATGTCCTACCATCCGAGCCAGCCAGGTGCCCTCTAGTTTCGCCTTTTATCTTTTTACTTTTAGTCATTCCAGTGAATGTGAAATCATGTCTAGTTATAGCTTGAATTTGCATTTCCTTGATGACTAATGATGTCGACCATCTTTACTTGTATTTATTGGACATCTATATATTTTCTTTGCGAGTGTCTGTTCAAATATTTTGCCCATTTAAAAAAATTGAAATGTTTGCCTTCTTTTTCAAAATTGTTTTGGCTAAAATAATAAGAATCTAATGAGACACGTCTTTTGAAAACTAAGAAGTGAAGAAAATGTGTTATGTTTGAGCTGTTAGCTTAGAGCTAGTAGCTCGAGGTCACAAATGTTTAAAAACAAGTGATTGGTATTTAAAGCAGACGTCAGGTGTACGGTTACCCAAATCTGTGAACAATGCCGTAATTGTACTTCTGTGTTAGTTTGCTACCTAGGGTATTGGCTTTATACGTTAAAATACTGGCTCAATTGGAATAAGTTAAAATTAATTAATAAAATTACCTTCTCAAGACTAAAAAAATTGTTTTGGCTATTCTAGATCCTTTGTATTTTTATATAAGTTTTAGAATCAGCTTATCAATTTCTAAAAGAAGAGCCTAGGGGGATTTTGATTTGGATCGTGCATCATAGATCAATTCAGGGAGAATTAGCACATTAACAGTATTGAGGCTTCCCATCCACGAATATAGGATATTCTCCTTTGATTCTTCCCATCAATATTTTACAGATTGTAGTTTAGAGGTCTTACATACTTTTTATAAATTTATATTTCTAAGTATATTTTGTGTATTTATTTCTAAGTGTATGCTATTATAAATGAAATTACTTTTAAAATTTTATTTTCTAAATGTTCATTGTTAGTACATAGAAATGGGATTGGTTTTTAAGTATTGGCTTTACATCCCACAACCTTGCTAAATTAACTTGTTAATTCCAGATTTTTCATCGATTCCTTAGTATTTTCCATGTTGTTAATCATGTCTTCAAATAAACACAGTTTTACACTTTTCTTCACCTTCTTAATGTCTTTCAAGTCCTACAATATGCTAATTTTCTGCTTGCAACAGCATTAACTAAAATTAAAAGGGGGGTAGCCTTGTGTTGTTCCTGATTTTATTTTATTTTATTTTTTTAAAGATTTTATTTATTTATTTGACACAGAGAGAGACAGCCAGCGAGAGAGGGAACACAGGCAGGGGGAGTGGGAGAGGAAGAAGCAGGCTCCCAGAGGAGGAGCCTGATGTGGGACTCGATCCCAGGACTCTGGGATCACGCCCTGAGCCGAAGGCAGACGCTTAACGACTGAGCCACCCAGGCGCCCCTGTTCCTGATTTTAAAGGGGATATTTCTAGTGTCTCCCCAAGGAGGATGGTGTTTGCTCTAGGTCTGTCCTTCTGTAGATATCCTTTAGGTTTATTGGTGTTTAATTCTATTCTTAATTTACTAAGAGTTTTATCAATAATGGGAATTAATATTTTCAATGCTTTTCTAGGTCAGGGGATGATTTTTTCCCTTCAATCTTTCAATAACATTAGTGATATTATAGATTTTTAAATATTAAACCAACCTTGCATTTAAGCAATAATGCAATTTGATCATAACGTATTATCCTTCTTATACGGTGTTTGATTTTTGCTTTGTTTATAGTTTAAAAACGTATTTACATCTATATTTTGGCTAAAATGATCTTGTAATTTTTCTTTCTCCTGCTATCCTTCTCTTCCTTTTATATCAAGACTATAGTGGCCACATAGAATGGATAGGGAAATTATTTGAGAGAACTTGTGAAAGATCGGAATGATGTATTTCTCGGGATTTATGTGGTAAACAGTGGTAAAACTCTAATGTCTTCTGTGTGGGAAACTGCTTAACCACTGCTTCTATATCTGTATGTATTATCAGACTATTCAAACATTCTGTGTGAATCAGAATTTGGAAAACTTTATTTTTCTAGAAATATGTCCAGTTCTTCTAATTTTTCAAATATATTGACATATATTAGTTGATAATATTCTCATATATTTTTAATAGTGCTTAAATTCTATGTTCTTTTTTAAGGATTTTATTTATTTATTTGAGAGAGAGAGAGAGCTTGCGTGAATGTGAGTGGGGGCAAGGGCAGAGGGAGAGGGGATCTCAAACAGACTCCATGTCCAGCACAGAGCCCAATGTGGGCTTCATCTCACAAGCCTGAGATCACGACCTGAGCCAAAACCGAGAGTCACGTGCTTAACCAACTGAGCCACCCAAGGTGCCCCTAAACTCTATGTTTCAATCTCTTATTTCTAAAGGTGCTATGAAGAGGGGAAAATATTGTCTCCTTTAGGACCTGCTAGGATGTTTCTGAATGAGAAACATTCAAAAACTGAATGGACAAAATCAGATCTTGTGCAAAACAGGATCTTGGAATGGGTGAATCACAGAACTCACCAGGAGAAGGAAATAGGAGACCCGTGTAGTGTTTGTGTGTACACACACGTGCACATGTGTGTGATACCTGTGGGAATTGAATCCAGACAGTCTGAATCGAGAGCCAGAATACTTAACCATCACATTAATAGTTGTACTAAGATGGTAGAGAAGAAGAATAAAGGATATATAGGACACATTTCTGTGTGTCTGTGTGTGTGTGTGCACACGTGTGTGAAGATTCTGTGTGGAAGTTTCCTCATCTCTTTTAAATTATATGCCAGTACTATGTTGAGCAATGGTGGTGAGAGTGGACATCCCTGTCACGTCCCTGACCTTAGGGGAAAAGCTCTCAGTTTTTCCCAGTTGAGGATGATATTTGCTGTGGGTCTTTCGTATATGGTGAGGATGTGGAGAAAGGGGAACCTCTTATAGTTGGTGGGAATGCAAACTGGTGCAGCCACTCTGGAAAAGAATACGGAGTTTCCTCAAAAAGTTAAAAATAGAACTACCCTATGATCCAGCAATTGCACTACTAGGTATTTGTCCAAAGGATACAAAGGGGCATCTGCACCCCAATGTTTATGACAGTGATGTCAACAATAGCCAAAATATGGAAAGAGCCCATGTCCATTGACAGATGAATGGATAAAGAAGAAGTGGTATACACACACACACACACACACACACACACACACACACACACAATGGAATACTACTCAGCCATCAAAAAGAATGAAATCTTACCATTGGAACTAGAGGGTATTATGCTAAGCAAAATAAATCAGTCAGAGAAAGACAATTATCATATGATTTCACGCATATGTGGAATTTAAGAAACAAAACAGATGAACATAGGGGAAGGGAAGGAAATATAACATATGATAAAAACAGAGAGGGAGACAAACCATAAGAGACTCTTAACTCTAGGAAACAAACCGAGGGTTGCTAGAGGGGAAGGGGTGGGACATGGGGTAATTGGGTGATGGGCATTAAGGAGGTACTTGATGGAATGAGCACTGGGTGTTATATGCAACTGATGAATCACTAAATTTTACTCCTGAAACTAATAATATACTATATGTTAACTAAATTAAATTTAAATTAAAAAATATATTTTATTATATATATATCCCAGACTTTTCAGTAGAAAGGAATTTAGCTTGGATCCAAAGGGTCAGACCAGGCCCAACTGGTGTTGAATATATGGGGGGCTACATTTTGGCTCACCATAAGCCCTGGAGCTACCCAAGAAGAGCATGGGTTATCTCACAGGTAATAAGTTCATCGTCACTGGAATTATTTCAGCAAAGACTTGAAAACTGGTTGTCAGGATTATTTATTCAGTCTCTAAACATTTATTGAGGATCCACCCTGTGCCTGGCATCTTGCTAGGCATAGGAAATATAAAGATTCACAGGAGACGGCTCCTGTTCTAGGACAGCTGGGGAGCTCCTGAGCAGTGAGAGTCCTAAGCTCTAGAAATGATGGGGTCCCAGCTCTCAATGAATTTACAGCTCAGTTCATAGGAGCTGGTTAAGTATATACAAATACCGATGTATCTATGTATCTTTTTCATGTCATATCCCTATATACATGTGCATACGTCTGCTTAGGTCAGGAAGGGTCTGGTTTCACCTGAGAGTCAGAAAACAAACGCATTATTAGCAAGAACATTGGGTAGAAACTCAGAGACCTGGGCTCCAGCTTTGGTTCTGCTGCTCCCTAGCCCTGTGACCTTGAGCAAGGAACGTGCTCTCTCTGTGTTTCTGCTTTCCTATCTATAAAAGGAGACCATTGGAAAAACTTTGACATGTATTCATTATTAGTATTTTTATCTTGGCTATAGAGCTCTTTGTCAAGTGAGATTTTATGGAAGAAGGCTAACCTGTCAGGTGTAAATATGTAACAAGTACCTGTAAAGTGCTTAGCATTGTGTGGGGGTGTGAACCTCAACCCCTGGGAACCTCCCTTTTCACTCATTCACAACCACCTCCCCCAGTGGCTCCTAAGGACACTTAGTAGTAGGACCTGTAGGATTCCTCAAAACCTAGTTGAAAACCGGTGAACCAGATCTGGTTATAAGATCTGTATAAGCTCTGATATTTTATTTTATTTTATTTTATTTTAATTTTATTTTATTTTAATTTTTTATTTATTTATTCGACAGAGAGAGATAGCCAGCGAGAGAGGGAACACAAGCAGGGGGAGTGGGAGAGGAAGAAGCAGGCTCATAGCGGAGGAGCCTGATGTGGGGCTCGATCCCATAACGCCAGGATCACGCCCTGAGCGGAAGGCAGACGCTTAACCGCTGTGCCACCCAGGCGCCCCAAGCTCTGATATTTTAATTCTATTAGTCTCTTCTTTTGTTTCATCTAGTCCAGGAAGCCTTCCTAGAAGGAGAGTGTTTTGGGTGGGATTCTGACAGATGAAATAAACACAGGACTTCCATCAACCAAAAGCCAGACAGCCATGCTAGCCCTGAGACGTAGAGAGTGTGTTTGTGCCCTGGAAGCATGTGGCTTCCACGGGCGGCGGAAGCCTGTGTGCTTGGGCACGTGAGTCTATGTCTCCACCTCTGCTGCTTAGTAACGATGTGACTTTATGTGAGTTACTTCACCTCCCGGAGCCTCAGTTTCCTTTTCCGTAAAACAGAGCCGTTGATACCATGATGGATTGTTGTGAGTACGGGGAGACTGGGGGATAGATTGCTTATCACACCTCACAGTGCAGCTGCAGTGAGCCAAGGGTCCAGAATGTAGTAGCTGATTCTATATATCAGTTTCTCCGGAAGACTCCGGTGAAGGCCTCTTCCCACCCCTCGCTCTGACATTTCACAGTTACAGAAGCTCTTCTGGCATTTCCACAGCCTTTGAAATTTCTACAGAAGCTGTAGTCTGCCCTTCGCCTGTGCCATATTTGATAAACACACACAATTGCGCCATGTGCCTTCTGCCTTAAAGTATAAACACTTCTACATTATTCATCAAAAGTATCATCTCGCAAGATCAGCCATAAAAAGTTCTTCACATTCATTCACACAAACAGGTTTTTGAACCCTTTCCAGAAATAGAAATTGCAGGAGCAGAGGCAAAGGCGTGTTATTGTTTGTAGGCCTTTAAATATTGCCTCACAAAACCACTTTTCATCTTGTTCTCGAAGGGATTAACTTCTGAGCAGTGGGGATTAACTGATGTCAGGTTAGAAAAGCAGTCAACACCAGGGTCGACCAGCCTGACAAGATTAGTCCCTAAATAAAGAATTTACAATCTGTTTTAAGACTGTAACTTCCTCCAAAAGCTTTCACTACCTTGTGAATGGAAGCAAGTTCCCCGGGCTGGAGGTCCATATGGCTCACAGGCAGGCCTTGAAGTGAGGAGGGGAAGGCAGTGGGATGGGTGGACCTTCCCCTCCATGGCTGCCATAAGGAGGGGGCCACATTGGGGCACCACATCTGTGGAGGGACGAGGAAGTGATGAGCCCCCTTTAGAAAGAAGCCCCAGCAAGATGGTGAAAGCCACCATCCGTAGGAGTGACTCCACAAATGGTCCCGGATGGTGAGGCTGAGCTCCCTTGTGATGAAGCTGTGCCTGGGCCCTCTGTCCCTCCATCCTGTCACTTACCCACACTTCCTGTCCTCCAATTTCAGACTTTTCTCCTGGATACTCAACTTCAGAAACCACCTGTCCACAGTGCAATGCTTCCTCCTAAGCCACTGCTACGGGCCGTTCTGAGATGCTGGCCTGACCTTGGTCAGAGGGCTCCCTTCGGGTCCCCTGGCTCTTGTCTCTATATGTCCAGTACCATGTTGGACTTGGCAAGGCTAGGCATGGGACTCAGAGCATAGGCCCTGGGCTCAAATCCCAGCTCAACCTTCAATCAATTGATCTTAAACCTCATTGTCTTATGTGTAGAATGAGGGTTCTAATAGTAGCAACTTCGTAAGATTGTAAAAGACTTCAATGAGATAATGCATGCCACCCACACAGTAAGTGTTCGATTAAGAAAAGAGGAACAAGGAATCATGGAACACGACATCAAAAGCTAATGATGTGCTGTATGGTGACTAACATAGCATAATTAAAAACAGAAAGAACAAGGAAAGAGGAGCTGGGCAGTTATCACACCCGGGCACACCGTAGATATGAGACAAATGTGTGCCAAATACATGTAGGAATAAAAGGCTCCTGTTATGGGTTGAACTGTGTCCCCTCAATAGAAGGTATGTCGAAGTCCCAACTCCCAGTACCTCAGGGTGTGGCCTTGTTTGGAAATGTGGTCATTGTAAATGTAATTTAGGTAAGACGAGGTCACACTGGGGCACGGTGAGCCCCAATACAATGACTGATATCTTCATAAAGAGAATGCCAGATGAAGGGACAGAGACACAGGAAGACAGGCAGAGATTGGAGTTTGGTTGCCGCTAGACAAGGCAGGCCGAAGATTGCCAGCAAACCACCAGAAGATAGGAAGAGGCCAGGAAGGACTCTTTGCTGGAGCCTTCTGGAGGAGTGTGGCTCTGCTGACACCTTGATTTTAGACTTGTAGCTTCCAGAACGGTATGACAATAAGTTCCTGTTGTTCTAAGCCACCCAGTTCGTGGCGCTTCATTATGGGCAGCCCTAGGAAACGAATGTAGCTCCCCTACCATCTTGCCAGTGCCTTCTGTGTTTGTTCATCCCATTCTTCTCTGTCTTCTTTGCCTGGCTCCCCTGCAAGGCCCAGGCCGGGTCTTGCATGCACTGCAAAAGGCCCATGGTAGGAGCAACAAGACATGGCCGATTAATCGGTCTGAATCCAATATGAACACTCACAGAAGTCTCTACGTGGCTGTCCCAGGTATGTGTCAGAAGTACAGGAGGGGCTGGTGGGTGAGATGTTTTATGAGAGCTGGCCTCTCTTCATCCCCGAAGTCCCATTGACAGGTGCTTGCCTCCAGAGGCTCTGTCAACATCCACTTCCTCGACTCCCTCTTCTGACTTACTCCTACAGTCATCGCCTCACCTGGCCAGTCCATAATCAGCACGATAGAGGATGATCCCGAAATATTGACTGACCAACGAGCATATATTTAATCACCTGAGCAGACGGTAGCATTACTGAGGGCTGTCTCCAAACCCCCTGATCTATCACACCAACAGTGAGGGAGAATTTATTTCTTTTTCTTCTCTTTGCATGTATATTTTCCTCCTGAACACAAATAACAATCCAGTTGCCCCATAATTAGATTGGATTATGGAATAATTACAACCTTGTTTGCTCTCGGCAGATTACATGGTAATTATACTTGGCATTACCATGAAGAACCAAGAAATTCCAACGATGTCATTACATGGTTATTTGTACAGTACAATGCAGCAGTGTAATTATACATGCAACATTTGTTCCCCAATAGGAGAATGGTTAAAACAATGCTAATGCTTCGCAGTGTTGATTAGGCGCCAACATGATATGACATTTACAATGCGAAGGGGGTGTCTGTTTTTTAATCTTTTTTTTAACATAGCAATACCTACCTTCCCCTGAGCTATCCTGCGACTACCTCTGTAAGGTGTGCAGTGGTCAGTAAGGTTTATGTGACCATCCGCTCTGCCCTCATGAGTCATTCATGCTCAGAGTAGCTAGGGGACCGCGGTCCGCATTAAAAACCAGAGGTAGGGGGCCAGGTATCCCGCAGCAGGAGAACGGCTTAATTGTTTGAACTGCTTTGGGAGGTTATCTTTCTGAAGGACTTTATGGTGGAGAAGGCATGGGACACGGAGCCTGGAGAGGGCCTGGGTGGTTGCCCTGCATTGCGTGCCCCTCTGCACAAGGCACGCAGGGCCCAGAACCCGCTTGATGCAGGCACGGCCTGGCTGTGGCAGCTGATCATTACAGAGCCCCTGTGTGTGCCAGCTGCTTTCTTCTTGGTCCTTCATTCATTCTTCCAGGCAGTTTTCTGAGGATCCCAACACATGTTCTCACCAGTGAAATACAGAGCTGTGATAGCCACGAGAACTTGACTGTGGTCAGCGCATGCCCCCCTAGTCTCTTTTTCCTGGGTCGAAGGAGGGAAAGAAGGCAAGAAGGCTGTAAGTCAGACATCCACCTTCCAGCAAATGAGTGCTCTATGTCCTTCTCCATCTGTCTGAATTGCCATGGAAATCAGTGTGTGTGTGTGTGTGTGTGTGAGAGAGAGAGAGAGAGAGAGAGGGAGAGAACTGCATACTCATGCAGAGAAAGACTCATTCTTTAGGCTGATGCTGCCTGTCCCTGGGTCTAGGAGGGAAGTAGAGGTGAGTAGGGGATGGAGGAGGGGTGGTGGAGAGGACTCTGGGAAATGTAACTAGTTGTGTGAGCTGTTTACAGGCCAAATGATATTTTTGCAACCTAGTGATCTCTGCAAGCTCTCTGGAAGCCTGCCAAAATCCCAGTCCTGGTAGATGCAGCTATCACTTAGCAAAAATCTGGGAAACCAGAAAAGTTGGAACACTTAGGAGTACAGAAGTTTGAATGAGGAGGTTGACCTTCCCCAAAGGAATTGGGTATGTGGGCGGCCCGCAGGAGAAGGGAGATTGCCCAAAGAGACAAAGCTTCAGGACAACAAACTATGGTGCTAGGGAGGACAAAGGTCCCATTTGACCCAAGTACACTCTGCTGCAGGAAACCAAAAATCATAGTAAAAAGAGAACAAACATTTCTCCAGTCTAGAAATACTTTTGAAAATTTTTTTTCTGGACACCAATGAATACATATATATACACACTTACATACCTATATATATATTTATATTCCATTATATATGTATTCCACTATATATAAATTATATCTATAATATATATTTATGTAATACATAACATATAAATTAAAATGTGTCCAGCCTGTTTCACATTCAGATAGCACGGAGTTTGTGAATGAAGTTCTGGTGGGTAAACAGATGTACGATTAGTCTCCAGGGCTGGGAATGGCCAAGTATAAACAACATGTGAAAATTTTAGTCTCCACGTTTCACAGGGGAACCTTCTGGGCTTCAGGTCTGGCCTGGGCTAGGTGGATTGGTAAATGGTATAGAGTGCCACCAGACTGGGGGAGGGAAGAGCAGGCAGGAAGGAGGACCAGTTTTTAGAGCCCACCCATCACCTGGAGGGGGGGGTTGTCTGCTCTGTCATCAGTACCCAATGGGCCGTCTCACCAAAGAACACATCTTCTGGTCCTACACATCCTGGATGACTCCTGTGCCTATCCTTTAAACCTAACTTTATTCTCAGTTCTTCTGTTGGAGAGACAGTGCTGCTGGGGCAAAGTGGATACAGGGTCCCCGGAACCTGACAGAGCTGAGTTCAGATCCCAGCTCTGTCACTTGGTTGTGCGATCTTACGGAAGTTACTTGGCCTCTCTGAGACTTTGCTGTTCTGCCCTGTAAAACAGAGCAACACATACTCACTTCACAGGGCTGTGGTTAGGAGTACGTGGAGTAACTTAGCTAGAGTGCTTACCACAGCTTCTGGAACACGCTCCAATCAATGCTCATGAGATGGTAACTATGATTATTTTACATACTGATTTCCAGTGGGGGTAAACTACATTTAGATGGATTCAGGGAAAGGACCTACAGCCAAGGAGCTGCAGGTGTCAGAATGAGGGGCTGGCGTGGCTGCTAGAGGTCCTGCTGACCATGAGGGATGTCACCCTTGTATGGCCAGGTCCTAAGGTCATTTGCAAGGCGTCACTTGAAGTTGAATGCCTCAGCTGGTGGCCTCATATTTTTCATCTCCTTCAGCCTATGAATAAAATCCCAAACACCAAAAAAGGGCTAAAGGACACCAGAGTGAGGACCTGGACACCAGTCTGGCTCTGTAACATGAAGCTGTTGGCTCTGGAGCAAGTTTCTTGGAGGTTCTGGCCTCAGTTTCTCCAACTGTAAAACGAGAGGTTTAAATTGGATAGTTTCTTAGGTCCCTTCCAGCTGTAAGATTTTATGAACCTGAGAAGGATTATTTTTCCCCCCTTGCAGGAAATGTGCCCACATTGTATATTTGAGATGAGGTTAGTTTTACTGAGTCCAGCTTCATTCTACACATACATATGCGTACTATAAATATACACATAAGCATATGTATACACAGGCACTGAAAGAGGAAATTGTCCCTACACCTCAGTGCTTTCAATTGAGCCATCAAGTCACTCAGGTATTTATGATGGAGAGAAAAATATGTGCACTGTTTTCCTGTCTCTGGAAGACCGTGCCAGGGACTCCGCCGGGATGTAAGACTCATGTTGGGAGAAAGAAATGGGATTTTGAGATGGTGATGGCTGTATGGAAAATGATATAAATTATCTCCCCTCTGGTCCTATATTTCCATGTACCAACAGAGCTTGTCCTCTCAGAATAATTGATGGGTGCCACTAAAAGGTGTCCCCCTTCTCCCGCAGTTCTCCAACTCAGCCAGCATTTGAATTGGTTTGACCCCTGCTGCGCCTGCGTCCCCCTGTCTACAGTCTTGTGGGCCTGTCGGCTTCTTTCTGTCATTCATGCCCCCAGTGCTGACTGGGCCCCTATAATGAACTGCTTCTTGTGTCCGGAAGTGTGTTCTCCCTCCTCCATACTCTAACAGGGCTGTGTCAGTTCAGATAAAGCTGCCACCCCAACTCTCACTGTTTTGATGTACTAAAAGTTTATTCTTGTCTTACATACTATCAGTTCAGTGTGGTTGTGTGGCAGGCAGCCTTCAACAGAGGCATTCAGGGACCCAAGCTCCCTCCACTTTGTGGCTCTGCCATAAAGGGCTGCCTGGGCTGCCCTGTCCCTTACTTCCGTTTGGTAGGTGGATAGAGCGTGAGCCTGGAGAAGGCCCATCCACGTGTGTGCGAACCATTTGAGCTCTAGAGTGTGACTCTCTTGTCTTGTGCTAATGCAGCCCCGCATCTCCACCCAGCCTCGGGGGTGCTGGGAACAATGTACAGGATGGAAAGGGGGCACAGATGTTAGATAAGTGCTCTGGGGACAATGAAAGAGGAGGGGCCCAGCGCTCTAGCCGATCCAGCTTTGCCTGCGGACAGAGATGGCCTCCCAAGGAAGCAAAGAGGAGTTAACCAGGTACAGGAGGGTGGGGATTGGGAAGGTGGAGGTGCTGGCTGAGCATTTTCAAAGGGCGGGGGTGGGGACAGGTGAGAAGGGAGAGAAAGTAAGTGTGCGTCAGTGTGCCCTGTCAGAGGAGCCGGGGGTGGAGTGGAGGAGGCTGCAGACCATGAAGGTTCTTGCAGGCCATGATAAGAAATTCTGACTTTGTGCTCAAGACAAAGGAAGCTAGGCAAGACCTTTTTAGCAGAGGAGGTGAAGTGATGACCACTTTGAAAGATCGCCCTAACCGCAGGGGAGGGTGTGAGCCTGGACATTGGGAGCGATGGTGGTCGTCTTGGTGGGGACCGTGAACCATAGCCTGAGCTGCTGGCTGTGGTTTGGAGAGAAGACGAAAGATTCAAGAGACGTGTAGGCAGTAGATTCCTCGGAAATACCTGTCAGATTTCTCGGGTCTGGGTCCTTGTCCCTCCAACTTGGATTATCACACCACATCTTCTTGTCCTCACTTCCTCCACTTCCGCCAACAGGCCTCCATGGTGTCGCCCTGTCGCCCTCTCAGGGTCAGGGCTCTATGTTGCAGGTAACACTGGCCACTGGCCAGTTTAAGCAGGAAGGGGTACAGTTGTGGGTAAAGAAAATGCACAGAATCATTGCAGACTGAAGAAGCAGATTCTAGGCAGGCCTTTCTGGAGGAACTCCCAGCACTTCCGGCAGAACCACCTACCAAAGGAGCTGCCACCGCCGCCATCAGCGGGAAGTCGCCACATTTGCTGTCTCCTCCACAGCCAGGCCGCCACAGTTTGCACCAGCAAAACCCCACCCAGGCCTCACCTCTTCCACCCTGTAACTCTCCCAATCCATCTGAGTAGTACGGTTCAACCACGAGTTTGCTCCTCAGGGCAATGGAAGCTGGGAAATGCAGTTTCGGGTAATCTCTGATGGACGGTAGGTTTTACGTGACAGAGAACGATTAGAATGCAGGCAGTGTTCAAAGGTTTGGGGAGCCTCAGACGATGATTGCCACCACGTGGAGAGTCTGGCACCCTGTTTCTCTTACATCATTTACGGCTTACAACGGTGCCACCTGAGGCATTTCCTGCTCACTCACAGATGAAGAAACCGACTCAGAGAGGCCCATCAGCTTGCCTGAGATCACACAGCAAGCAGCTGGCTGAGTCCGTGTTTAAACCTAGCTTGGTCTGTCACCAGAGCCTGTCCTTTCCCCACTGTATTCATGGAATTATAATACTTGCCAGTTGTTTATTACAGTAATTAATAAAGCACAGTTTCTTCTGCCCATCCAGTCTATTTTGCCCAGTGTGGCTGGGCCACGAGGGCAGCCAGCAGCCACTTGTGGAGCGGTACCTTCTTGGCATGCCTGGGCAGGGCTGTGCTGAGCCATCTGTGAAGTCGGGCTGCCTCCTTTTAGGGTTGGCCTTGTTACCGCACAGCTTACACTGCTGCTCTGGGCAATAACGGCAGAAATACAATCGTTAAATTTTAATTAGGAAGCAACAAGGTTCATTATTAGTTGTCATTCCTCATTGTTTCCTAATTATGCTCATTGCATGATAAAATGAAATACTACATTTCACTTGCATTGTTCTTGCTCAGGGCTGATGGGAAGAAAGACATACCCTGATTCTCGCTCCTCCTCCCCCTGCCTCTTCCCTCCTCTGAACTGCCCCTCCATGCGCTCCAACCGAATAGCCAGGCGGTTAAAAGGGAGGATTCCTGGAGTCCGAGTCGCGGGCTTGAACCCTATCCCCACCATTCATCAGAGGTCAGACCGTTTACCACATTGGGCTTGTTTTTCTTTTCATAAAATGGAGATCATAAACCCTTCATCCCGGGGTTGTCGTGAGGATAGTGTTACATAAAATAATATTCCACAAACGCCTGGCACATGAGAGACATTTCAGTAAGTGCCAGCTACTTGTATTATAATTTTAAAGGTTATTATCAAACTAGGACTCACATACCAAGCTCAGAAGTCTAGACGGATGGTGTAAGTCCCCGAAGGCTTTTTCCAGCAAGGAGTGCCGTGATGGGGGCGGGACCGGGTGTTAGGAGTCATTCATCCGGTGGTTGGAGCAGTAAGGAAGTAAGAGAAGGTGTGAGAGGAAGAAAATCTGGGGTCAGTTCCCATTTAGTTTCATTAAACTGGGCTTCTCGAGAAAGATGTGATTCTTGACTTGTTTCTTTTGTCCTGAGGATCGGTTTGCCCTGTGCCCGTTGGCGCGATGGAACCACTAGAATCCTCGGCAGGAAAAGACAGACTGGCTTTAGGGCTGCCCTTTGCGTGAGAACAAGATGGATGGATCTGGGGGGCTTGGGTCTGCACCTTTGTGTCCTATGGAGGCCTCTGCGACAGCCAGATGAGCCAAAGACTTGAACTTTCTATTTCCCTCACAGTTAATACCTTCATTTAGGTTTAATTATTTGAGGTCCCTGAAATGAAATTCACCTAAGGTGTAGGACTTTGGGAGTTTGACATTAGCAGATGCCCTTTTCCTGTCTGTGAAGTTCATTTGCTCTTGCAGAAAGAAGAAAGAAAGGAAAAGCTTAAGAATGATTTTTTTTCATTTGATACTGAGCCAAATATATTTATTTGGGTTAAAATGTGTAACTCCCAGAACTGATAGAAAATTCACCAGGCTGAGCATGCCTCATGCGTGGCTTGCTGTGGCAACACTAATGCCTCAGGAAAACTGTTATTTGGACTAATTCTCTTTCTAAGAGCAGTTGCTGTTATGTGAGGGAAGCGGGTGGCTTACAAAAGCACCAGGCAATCTTCTTTTAGCCCTTGCTTGAGCGGCACCCCCCTAGTAGAAATCTTTCTCTCACATTTAGAGAGAGGGATGGGGTAGGATTCGACTGGGCAGGGGATGGAGGAAAAAAAGAACACAAACAGCTCTTTGGATAAAATTAAGGTTTTTCAAAAGCCCCGTTGATGCGAATCTTGGGATGTTACAGAAAGCCAGATGCGTGGCCAGGAGCAGACTCACCGTCCAGGTTTGGGTCCGGGGTTGTGCTGTTTGATGCCCGTTCTCGGCAGGCTGCCGCCAGGGAGTTGAAGAGCCTGAGAGCTGCATTCAGTATCTGACTCCGAGAGGTCAAGCAGGATGGTTCTCCAGAACCCCACGAGGTGGCTGCATGCTGGGGAAGTCGATACAGTTCTGGTGCCTGTCCTGGGCTCCAGAGCTTCTAAATCACATCCTTATCTCTCCACCCAGGGTGTCGTGCTCACGCCCAAGGCTCTGGCGCAGGCAGCCAGACCCAGAGACAAGAACAGCTCCCTGGGCCTGCCTGAAGAGAGCAAGAACTGGCTACAAACCCGGGGACCTGCCTTCACAACTGGTTTTTATTTTATGCCCTGGGATGCCTCTGGCTGGGCTGAGGGACAAGGCTGCTGCCCCCCCCCCCCACCCCCGTGCTGACTTGATCCAGAACTGCTTTCCTTTTATCTGTCTGACATACTGGGAGTCCGCCTAAGATTTGGTTAGAATTTTTTGGCAATCATTCTCCTCACTGAAAGAAGTACATATCTGTGGTGGAGTTTTTCTCAATTTTGAAATAAAGTTATTCTTCCTAATTATTAAAGTAATATCTACATAGGACATGGAATCTTGGAAACATACTGAAGATGGAGAAGAAAAAAGTCCAGTTACTCAAAAAAGACTACCACGGTTCATGTTTCTGTGTACTTCCTTCTAACTTGTTTTCCTGTTCGTATTTGTATATGGTTCAGATGGTACCACGTTAACCAGTGTCTTGATTCATGATTATTTCTCTTTTACTTAAGATGATTTCAAAGCATCTGTGATAAGGATGTTTTTACTTAACTATTGCTTTGACTCTTACTACTGTTACTGTTCTTATCATAAACATCTTCCTACATAAAGCTTTCTCAAAGTTTGGATTTTTGTCTAAGGATCCAAGTCTCAACAGTAGAATTCTAAATTTAAACATCTGGGTTATTTATTTACTTATTTATTTACTCATTTAGGTATTGATTTTGTGGAAGTATAGGGCACACAGTTACATCACTGTCAGGTGTACAACACAGTGATTTTACAAGTCTATAGGTTATGCTGTGCGCACCCCCACCAGCGCAGCTCCCGTCTGTCCGCAGACAGCCCTGTTACAATACATTGACCATATTACCTATGCTGAACCTTTTATCCCTGTGACTTACTCGTTCCATACATGGAGGCCTGCATCTCCCACTCCCCTTCCCGCATTTTGCTCATCCCTCCCCTCTGGGAACCCTCAGTTTGTTCTTGTATTTATGTGTCTGTTTCTGCTTTTTGTTTGTTTGTTTGTTTATTCCTTTGTTTCACAAACATCTGGGTCTCTTAAAGGTTTTCAGAACATAACACAAAATTGTTTTGCAAAAGGGTGATACCAATTCACTTATGCATAAGCCATTTATGAAGCTGCCTGTTATATCATAGCTTTAGCAGCATGGGATATTTTTATTTAAAGATTAATGGAATCTTGTGCTCATTTCGGCAGCACATACACTAAAATTGGAAAGATACAGAGAAGATTAGCATGGCCCCAGGGCAAGGGTGACATGCAAATTCGTGAAGCATTCCATATTAAGAAAAAATTAATAGCATCTTGTTTCTTTGGTTATCAGTGAATTTGAAGATTTTTTATATTTGTTTTCTGCTTATATTTTTAGGGTGTTCTTTCTAAAAAACAGTTCTGACACTTTGGTTTCCTACTTAGAAAGCCTCTGAGCCCACAGTGACTACACTTAGGACAAGAGTTCCGTGGAGCGTAATGGGTGTGAGCACACACGTTTGAACCAGAGATCTCTTTTCTTGCTCCAGTTTGCCATGCAAAATCTGTGTGGCCTTCGATCAGTCCCTTGATCTTCGTTTTAATTCCCTCACCCACAAAAATAGGAAAAACAATACTAACCTCCTAGAGTCATCATGAGGATTAAATAAAATGTCCTTTGTAAAGACCTCCGTGAAGTATAAAATATAGCTCCAGATCAGTCATTGTCATTTCTGTCATGACAACATACAACACCTGTCATGGCGGCACCTGGGTGGCTCAGTCGGTTAAGCGTTTGCCTTTGGCTCAGGTCATGTTCCCAGGGTCTGGGGATCAAGCCCTGTGTTGGGTTCCCTGCTGAGCAGGGAATCTGTTCCCACCCCCCCCCACTTGTGCTCTCTCTCACTCTCCCTCTTTCTCAAATAAATAAATAAATATTTTTCAAAAAAGATTTTATCCATTTATTTGAGAGAGAGTTAGAAAGAGAGAGCACATGCAGGAGCAGGGGGAGGGGTAGAGGGAGAGGGGGCTCCCTTGGGAGGTTTGCATTCCTGCTGGTGGTACAGGGGGCTGGGCTGCTTCTTATCAGCTGGCCTTGCAATGATGTCCACGGGCAGCCGGAGGAGACACATCAGCACCTGCATAAGCTCTAGAAAACCAGCCCTTTTCAAACTTGCTTGTTGGCAGGGGCAGATGGCTGTATGCAACGGCACCAGAGGTGACCCAGAGCTAGCTGCAAAGTGTGTGGATAAGGGGAAGGACAGAACTCAGTTCCTGGGGTTTTCAGGAGAGCTGTAAGAGTGAACGCAGTATGGGAAGCCAAGAACTGAATGTGTGGGGTCAGTATTTTAACATATAGTATTAGCTTCCCATTGCTGCTGTAACAAATTACCCTGAACTCGATAGCTTACAACAGCACACATTTGTTCTCTTGCAATAATACTAGAGGCTAGAAGTCTGGAATGAGTCTCAATGGTCCCAAATCAAGCCATCACCAGGGCTGTGCTCCCTCGGGCGGACCTAAGGGATGACTATTTTCTTGACTTTTCCAGCTTCTGGAAGCTGTTCTCATTCCTGGGCTTGTGGCTCTGCATCACATCACCTTTTCTCTCCCTGCTTCTATCATCACATCCCCTTCTTCCTCTCCTGTTCCAAATATCGCTCTGCCTCCTTCTGATAAGGACACGCTTGTGGTTGCCCAGAGCCCACCTGGAGAATCCAGAATAGTTGCCCCCTCTCCAGTCCTTTGGTAATCCTGTCTGCAAAGTCTCTTACCACATTAGGTGACATTCTCAGGCTTCAGGGATGAGGTCCTGGTGTCCTTGGGGACGCTTACCCAGCCTACCACAAATGAGTGTCCCCGTGTGCTATCATGGTTCTCCCCACCCACAAGTGAGAGGCAGGGCCCACTCATTGGTTCCCTCCTTCAGCTGGTATATGTTTGCCAGCCCTACTCTGCACCGGGCTCTGCACCGGGCTCTGTACCGGGCTCTGCGGTCTAGAGGTGCCACAATCTCACCTACTGGCCTGGAAGGGGAGGCCAGTTGAAGAGCAAGGCCATTGTGCGCGCAGTGTGACAAATGCCACAAGAGAGGCTTGCAAGCAACAGGGAGGGGCTGTCGCTTCTGGTGACGGATGAAGGAAAGGGTCCCAGGGCAGTGAATCCCCTGCGTTTATTCTGAATGGATGAAGAATTTTCCAGGTAGTCAGGGTGTGGGGAGACAAGAGTCAGAGCAAAGGAAACAGCAGGGACTGGTGCGTCCTCACAGGAGAATTTGAAGCCTCTAAAGTGAGAGAACAGGGAGAGCTTGTCCACATATCTGATTTTCTGTGATTCTGAAGCTCCCAAGGTCCAAGCGGTGATGCTCCGATGTGCCCACCTCTGGACCACCCTCGGCCCCACCCTGTGCTCCCGTGGCCTTTCTGCTCATGAGAGCATCTTTTCACTTTCTGCCTCCAGCTCCTTTACCCACAGGACTGGTTGGGAGGTGGGCAGCGTCTCTCTCTCCTTTCCTTCCAGGTGTGCCCGTGCACTAAGCCCCCTTGACACTGGTTCCTCTAGTGCACCCCTCCTGGTTCCCCAGGCAAGCCCGTTAATGCCCGACTCTCTGCAGACAAGTCAGGCTGCGCTGCAGGTGGGAGCTCAGATCTGCGGGTGTTGTGGAATGATTCCCCTGAAAAGCTCACAGGCGATATTTCTGCAGAGACTGAACATTTGACTGTGAGGCTTGAGGAAGGCCGGGGCCGGAGTGGAAGCAAGCATGACACACTGGGCTTCCAGAGTGATACATCTCCTCCCTCCAGCAGTATTTTCTCTGCTGAATTAATTGCACGGGGGCTAGAAGCTCTCTAGAAATAACGAGGACAGTCCATGCATGTCAGAGAGGAGGGGTAAGAATACATCCAGAAGCTAGATTTCAGGGGAGACCACAGGATCTTGGGTTAGAACCCACCATAGTGGAAGGAGGAGTCTGACTCAGGACTATTCTGGGCCTCGCAGTCTGAGAGCTAGAGGGGAGCAGTGGTTCCTGGAAGAGTGGGTACCTGTCTTTGGAACTCAACCTTGAGCCATCCACTTGGTGTTTGCTATGGAGGAGCAAAAGGCTTACAAATTAAAATAAATCTGTAAATACAGATACAGCTTTAAGGGACACAGACAACTAAGTGTGGGATCCCCTGTAACACTGCAGAATACAGGGGAGGTAGGGGGAGAAGGAAGGAGGCCCCCACAACCAAGGTCAGAGTGGTAGACACTAGTCAGCAGGTAAGGGCCCAAGGCAGGATGGGAGGTGGGAAAAGGGAGCGAAGGGAGTGAGATGGCCTGGGGGCTGATTCCAGCCACCAGTGGGGTGGGGGGTGGGGGGGGCAATGGTGAGGACAGTAAGGAAACAGCCTTGTAATCTCCCCCCCACCAGTCCCTCCCTGCACCCTGCTGCTTCTCCCCAGGCAACCCTTGTTTTTTAAAGGGGGGTTGTTTGGTTCTACCTGCTATCAAGGCTTTTGTGAGATTCAAATGAAATCAAGGTCAAGGTGCTTCAGAAACTTTCAGGTGCTTAGCACACCAAAAGCAAACAGGACTTATTAATGGACTGTAATGGGGCGTCATATTTTCAATTTGGCGGAGAGGTGGTAGGAAATACAATTTGCTTTGAATGTGAAAGCTTTTCTTTTTTTCAATTTTTTTCATCCAGAAACACAGGAAATTTTGATGGGATCCATGTCTCCATTCACTCACCCATTTATTCATTCATTTATGCAACGCGTGCTTGCTTCTTCTGCTGAGGGGCAGGCCTAGGCTGGGTGTGGGGCTGCAGCGGGGACCGTGGCCCCTGAAATATGTGCCCCCACCCAGGGTCTGCCTCACCAGGACTCCCTCCCAACGCGGCGATGGGGGCCTCCGGGTGGGGGGCAGGGCCTGGCCTAACAGGGTATCACAGAAAGGGCGTCTCTTTCAGGCCCTGGAAGCCAAGGATGTCAGACCCTGTGAAATGCCGCCTGGTGTTGCACTGCGCTTTTTAAGGGCTGCTGACAGCTGTCATTAGCTCAGCACTAGGACAGGAGCTGTGATAATCACCGCTGAGTGACTGTAAACACCGAGCGTCCCTGAAGAATATTCAGAGCATCAGGCAACTTGTTAGCTTTTGTCTGGGCTGGGGAGAGGAAAGGGAAGTTCCGTCGGGGAGAGCATTTGCCATAGTAAAAACATAAAATCAATCGTATGGTTCTAATTTAATTTTAATTCACATTTTTATACGTGGAGTTTGTTCGAAGGGCTGACATTTTGCTGTGAAAATCTATAAGGGCTGAATTGTCCTCGAATTAGAAGATTTTTAAAAGAAGTTCTTTGCCACTGGGTTGCAATTTGTTAAAACAAACAATAGCATAACCACGCAGCAATCGGATACCAAGATATTACTGGACTCAGCGGAAATCAAGTAATCTTTTTTAGGTTCTATTCTCTCCCAACTAAGCTCCCCAGCAATGTCAGAAAATGACAAATTGCAGGATGAATCTAAGAGCAGTGCCTTCAAAAATACAATAGTTATACAAGCCATCTATTGTTAATGAAGAATATAATGCAATTTGCCTGTCTGTAATACAATTATGCAAATCAAAGGAGGAACTATCCCGAAATCTCTTTACATTCCGATTAAAATGAGATAATTTATCAAACAGAATATTACTGATTATGTTTATGTGTTGCACATTAATCCTGTTACAATAATGTATCCTTCTCCTAATGTAATGGATTTGTGCAATCTAACAGAAAATGACTTTTATACTATCCACAATTATAAAAATATTCAAAGCATATCCATCCCAGTGCAATAGCACATGTCTACAATTGTACAATAAACCTATTAAAACAAGCAGAGCTTATGAATGTAGCCCTCATCCCAATAAAGATGACAGTACATTCAATTTTATTGTACTCATTATGGGAACAACTCCATAGATGATAAATACTAGGAGTAAATTAGTTTAACCTTTTTTATCATTTTTTTAAGGAAAAAAAGTGGGCTTTAATTGATGGCATTAACGTCCCCCTCCCCATCTGAATCTTCTCTCAGTTGGTCAAATGTGACATTATTTTATATATGAGAGATTTCTGGGAAATCGTTCATAAATGAGTGCACTCCTATTGTGCCTCTTGGTAGGTGTTTGGACTTGGTACATTTCCATAGGGTCAGGAAATTTACACACCATCCCCCTTCCCATGCTGTATGTATTCATGGGTATTGGGAAATATGTATGTTCTGGATGGGAGTATGGCTTCAGCGGCAGTCCTCTAGAGGGGCACAGGAATCTCCATTCTCACATGTACATCAGAGCCAAAAACTAATGAGTAGTATTGTCAGGAAAAACAAGAGCCCAAATAATTGGCGAAGATCTCACTTGCACTTCCATTGCCAAGGATAATCATTTTTGCATTTAAACTAATCTCTTCCACCTTGCCCAGAGTCATTAGCATCTGACAGTGAGTGATAATGTGCTTAAATTTCACACCTCTTGGCCTTGTCTGCATTGTCAACATTTCTCACATGCATACCTCCACACTAGGCATACAGGTTGACTTAAACAAATGTTTATCTTTTGTGGTGAATTTGTAAACCCCAGTGTTTTGCAAGTTCTCAAATTGTTCCCCTTGCCTTTAAACACCTTTAAGCCAGTTTTGCTGCAGTTTACACCTGAGTTATTATTTTCCCCACAATGCCAGGGGGGGATATCTCTTCCCCCTCTGATTAGGTTGACCTGCCAAGTCAAGAAAAGACAAAAACTCTATAAAAAAACAGCATTTTTTTTTCACTTCTGAACAGCTGAGTGTGCACTCACACACACATGTGAACACAAGATACAACAGACAAATGTCTCAGCCTTCACCTCAGCAAGACAACACTTGTTCCATATCTCTTGGAGATATGGGTGAGGAAGGAAGGGGGGTGAGGAAGGAGAGGAAGGAAGGAAGGAAGGAAGGAAGGAAGGAAGGAAGGAAGGAAGGAAGGGAGAAGAGGGAAGGAGGGAGGAAGGAAGGCAGGCTGTCATTCATTGTTTAATAAACAATGGTTTCATAAAAACTGCTATTACCCAGTTTTTGAATGGTCTTTCCATATAGACTGTTCGGAAGTGGAAGCTAGCTGCCAGCGCTCATTTCCACAGGGCAGAGTTCCTACAGTACAGGAGAGGGAGAGGTGGAACATGGCTTGTAGTGGCTGATAGGTGTTCTCTTATCATGGTTTACCAGTTGGTTTGGAGAGCTGTTGACTTGTTTTCCCTCAAGCGAGGCTGTCTCAAGGGGAGACATTGGATGAAGGAGGAATGCATATTGTCCTGGGGCTATCTGGGCAGATTTTGCACCCCTGCTTAGAATGCAGCAAAGGAGCATTTTCCACTCAGTGAGATTTCCCAGGCTGGAGCAGGGAGATCTGGAAGCTTAGACCCATTAAAAACGGGAACATTAAAGATGTAGTCATAACAGTGGAAGTAAGAAGTCTGAGGGACAGCACATATGGAAAACATCAACCTCCCGGCATCCCTTTCAGACCCCAGTGCGGTGGAGGGTGGACTTACAGCTAAGGGTCGGAAGACAATGGCAGTGAGAGAACAGGATTTTGGGGGTGCTCTAGGCTCGTCGGGGTCATGCCAGTCTGTCTGAATGTGCTGTGTGCACGGACACGTGTTTGTTCTCGACACAGCTTCTTTGGCTCTGAAAGATGGTTTCTTCCTTGTCTCCAGCTCACCTTCATGTCAGAGGGGTCTAGGAATCCCAGTCCAAAGAAACCGTGTTGAGAGCAAACACATGCATGGTGGAAGACAGAACAAGGGCATCCCCGACCACGATGAACAAGTGCAGAGGGTTCATTTCTGTATTCAGTAAATGTTAACTGAGTGCCACCTGCCTGTCCAAGCAATGTTCTTGGCACTTGGTATGTATCGGTGAGCAGATAGACACAGGTGTCTGCCTTCATGGAGCTTACAATTTTAGAGGAACAGAATAGACAGTAAATGAGTAAACAATAGAGTATGGCAGGGGCGCCTGGGTGGCTCAGTCCGCTGAGCGTCTGCCTTCGGCTCAGGTCATGATTCCAGGGTCCTGGGATCCAGTCTCGCATCGGGCTCCCTGCTCAGCAAGGAGCCTGCTTCTCCCTCTCCCTGCCACTCCCCCTGCTTGTGCTCTCTCTGACAAATAAATAAAATCTTTAAAACAAAACAAAACAATAGAGTATGGTAGCTGGCAGCAAATGGTGGATTTAAAAAAAAAAGTAGAACAGAGCAGGAGCGATCAGTCATGGACGTGGGGGAATGGAACCTGCAATCTTAAAAGGAACTACACTTATGTTGTCAATCTTAAAAAAATGCATATTTGCTGTAAATAAAGCAATCTGTCTAGTTAAGGCCTCTGTTACCATGGGAATATACAACTAATCAGCATTTCCATAAATAAGTGTGAATTTTGATGCACAGGTCCTTTAAGGGTCTGTTGCCAACTGGAAACTTCCTTGAGTTTACATCTGAAATAAAGATGTAAGAAGAAAATCTTGATTCCTTATTTGTTCGTTATTCTCTTCTGCTCTGGACAATGATCAATAGTTTTAATTGGAATAAAATATTCATAACTTGTTTTAGCTTGATTATACTTAGTTGGGGCAACTTAGCTAGGTTTCTTTAGAAGAGAAATGGTTTAGGGATCCCAAAAGATAGCATGACGGACTACGCTTGCCCCCAAAGGTACACAGAAGGTTTGGTTTCATGGTGGAATTTCCCGTTTTAGCTGAGGATGTCGACCTTGCCCTGTGCCCTTGAACCAGACTAATGATCCAAATATGTATGTCACTAAAGCTCAGCCAAATTGGACACAGAGTGTAGCCCTGATGCTGCACGACCACCCAGATCCCCATTTAGTGTGGAGGCGCTCATTTCCCCAGCTGCTGGGAGCACTGGCAGCCATCAAGGTCACAGCCCCTTGGTCCCCTTGCCTCAAGCAAGGACAACTCTGAAGGGTGCCCCGAAACTCCGGGGCTCCCATTTGGGATGGCTGGGACCTCTGCTGGGCTGCATTTCAGTCCAACTTCTCCCTCTGCCCAGTGCTGCTTCCTTTACGTTCCCCCATAAGTGTCCTGCGTGCAAATTGCCTTCCTAGAGTCTGCTTCCCTGGGAAACTAAGATAAGGAACTTTATTTCAGCTCCGCATGCAGAGAGGCACTGCAGAATCAACAATTTATACTGATTCTGCCCTTGTACTTACACTCAATTTCATGATCTTTCTGCCAATTTCTGATCTTGTGGCTCTCTCTCCTATATCCAGTTTCACCCTCTCCATTTGGACTGCGTGATGCCTTCAGCTTCCCAGGTTTTAATCTCTGTGCCTACCAATTCTGGCTTTTTCTCCAAAAATCCCATCCCTTCTACTCTCAGCTACCAGGACGCAAAGCTGAGGGACTACCTTTCCCCTCTCCCTCCATCCAGAGCGGCTGATTTCAGGAATGACTTTTCCTTGCAGGTCGCACAGCCCTTACTTCACCCAGTGGTGAGGCTCTGGCAGCCTTAGGAGTAAAACCCTGTAACACACGGACACAATATGCCTGAAATTATGGGCTACTCACAACATTAATGGGGTCATTCCCTTACAGACACTCGCTGAGTTTATGCACACATCCCGGTCACCAAAGCACAGTGTACTTGAAACGAAAATGCAATAATTGTGGTTTTCAGTGATAATAGTTTAATGATGATGGGCTTGGGTTTGAACCCCTGGCTTAGAGGGTCATAACTAACTTAAAAATATACTTTGATTTTTCCTGAAATAATCCTCCTCTTGGTATAATATTACCACAGGGTTTTGTAGGCACAGCTTTTCTCCTGTTATTTATTCCAAATGAAACACCACCCCACTGTAAGTGAATTTTGGTGCCCCTTAATATCTCAAGAATTTTTTTCAGTTGCCTGTCTGTCTAAAATTATCCACGGCTCCTGCACGGGTGGGTAAAGTTAGTGTCTCCAAAGAGTTATAAATCCAGTGTCCCCACTGAGCCCATTGTTTCAGATCCAAAAGTGTATGAATTGCAGCCCCAAGATTTTTCTGTATTCTTTGTTATGAAATAGGTAACCAGATCTCGCTGAATGGAAATCCTCCTTCGAAGACTCTCTGGCATCCGACTCCACTTTCAACTCTTGCAAACCTTATTTTGGAAAAATGGTCATTTATAATATCAACATTTCTAGATCATGTTTTAAAGACGGTTACAGGCGTTTGGAGTAACCACATGCCAAAGCTGTCTACTTCTAATCTAACAACCCCCTAGGTTGAAACCAGAGAGAAACTTAGAGACAGGCGGCCAAGAGCCAAAAAACTCTTGGGGGATATTTATAATCCCCCAATTCAACCAAAATTGTTTCCACTCAAAATTAATACTTGGAAACAGATTTTGAAGCCCAAATTTAGACTCTGCCTTCAGTTTCCTGGGCCGTTGCAGAGCCAACTGCTTGAAATAAATGTATTTGAAGCTGATTGAACATTAAAATGATTGCCTGTTACATCGAAAAGACAAATAACACATAGTATTTAAAGAGATGACCGTCTTTATCCCAGAGCTCTCATAGCCAAGGACCAAGTGTTGGCTGATGTCCACGGTGAGAAAGGGTAGTTACCAAGCATGTGGACTATAGCTCTGTTTACGCATGTGATTCCCCTACAGCTCGACTAAGACTCTTGTTTGGTGAATGTAGCTGCAGTTCATATTTATGGAGGGAATGTGATATGCTGGAAAGCATTTTGTCCTTGGAGTTAGAAAATCTAGGTTCAAAGTACTGCTCTATCAGTTCCAAGTACTATAATCCTAACAAATCTTTTCGTCTCTTAAAATCTCAGTTTCTGCAGATGTAAAAGGAGGTTAACCAGCCCTGCTCTTGCACCCTCTTACAGTAGTTAGAGGCTCAAATAATGAAATAAATTGTGAAAGTGCTTTATCCTTCTTCCAAATGCCCGGTGTTACTTGTGTGTGTGTGTGTTTGTTTTTGTTTGTTTTAACTTACTTTTTAAATATCAACAATGCTTGCCATCTCAAGTCAGAGTATCAGACCTTATTTAAGCAGAACATTGCTGTGAATGCAGAAGCTTAAATATAAAGGAAATGGATTTCCCAAAGACGATCCCCTATACTGGACACTAATTAGGGCATTGTCTTTGTCCCAAATCTCTACGAAGACATTTTTCTTACATTTTAAAAGGTATGTCCTGGCCACTCATCACGACCAGTCTTAAAAGTTTGAGATTTTAATTACTCGCTTATTTCCATATTCATGCATTTCACAAAAATGTTTTGAAGATACATGAGGTTCCAGACAATATTCTATGTTAGGATTGCCAGATAAAATAAATTTGAATTTCAGATAAACAGTGAACAATTTTAAAGTATAATGGTTATATTTTAAACTTATCCTCATAGTTAAAATTGCCCCTGGAGCGTTGACAACCAAACCAATGTTTTAAAATACTGTGTTGGCCAAAACCAAAAACATATTGCATGGAACATATTTACGCTAAAGAGTTATTCACTGATTATATGAAATTCAAATCTAACTGAGCATTCTGTCTTTTGGTTCGCTAAATCTGGCAACCCCGTCTATGTGCTGGGGATGTTATGGTAGCTGCCCTCAGGCAGCATTCTTCCATGGAGTAAGACAGACAACAAACAAGCGAACAAGAAAACCAACTAAGTATTTTGGACACAAATACAGCTGAGTAAGGAGATAGTGATAAGGGTGGCTCTATTTTAAAAAGAGTGGAAGGGAGATGACTCGAAGCAGACATCTAAAAGCAGTAGTGAGCCATATAAAGCTACAGGGGAAGAGCCCCCAGAAGGCATGGAAAAGCCCCCATGGAAAGACCTTGGTGGCAATGAACTTGTCATATGTGAGGCGCTGTGAGGAGGCCATGGGACCAGAGCCCGGTGTGGGAAGGCAGGTGGTCTAGGTGAGATCAAGGGTGGAGGGTGAGGCCCCATCCTGGCACCAGCAGCTTGTAGGCCAGGGGTTTGGTTTTCATTTGGCTGTGACCTGGGGGGGGGGGGGCACGGCAGGGTTTTCAGAAGGGGCGTGACTTGATCAAGCTAATAATGGAACTCCAGGAGCTATGTGGGGAAAGGGACTGTAGAAAGGCACAGGTGAGAGCTGGATGCATTGGGTGCTTATCGCAGAGTCTCCGTGAAAGGTCATGGGGGCTTCCACTAGGGTGGAAGCAGAGGGGTTGGGAAGAAATGCTTGGAGTCATGACCTCTTTCAAAGGAGGAGTCAACAGAACTTGCTGTTGGGTTTGATATAGGGTATGAGGAAATGCTGGCGTGAGCAATGGGATGAGTGGTGGTGCCATTTACTGAGATGGAGAAAAGCTCATTTGGGTGCAAGTGGGGCACTCTGGTTTGGACATGTTCTATATGAGGTGTCCATTAGCTACTCGAGTGATGGTGGTGGGATATGAAGGTCAGTGTATAGGGTGAGCTTGGAGACATAGAACCCGTGCCACCTAGGGCCTCACTGGCCACAGCAAAAAATCTGGAAATTATTTTATTATTATGAAATGTCAACAACAGGTTCTTTAAAATATGGAAATGAAGTAATTGAACTGCCATTTTGAAGGATCACTTTATTGGATGAAAAGGAATTGGTGGGTGTGTGTGGGGCGGGGCATGGAAATGAGCACTGTGAGTTCAGGGCTTCCTCCCTGAAACGATCTTGTGAGATTTTTAGATTCTTTTACAAAATGTATGGAGTGGAGATTCTGAATTCCTAGCGAGCTCCCAGTGACACATATACATCTGGTCGTGGGCCATATTTTGAGCCGCAAGGTGATAGGAGACTATGATAATAAAAATGGTGAGAGATGATGGTGGTTTGGTGCTGGTGGGCATGGAGAGAAGTGGGCAGACGTGAGATGTAATTTGGAGGGATAAGTGACAGGAGAAGTATTGAATTATATGGGAGGGTTAAGGGAGAAAGAATGATCAATGATGACGCTCAGATTTCTGGCTTGACCAACTGGATGGGTGAGTGTCATTTATTGAAGTGTAAGAGGCTGGAGATGTTGCAGGTTTTTTGAGGGAGAGAAAGGGGAACGAGGGGCTCTGCTTTGGACATGTTAGGGATGAGCCACCTCTGAGACAGTCAAATAGACATGACAGGTTGGTAGTTGCATACAGGAATCTGGAATTCAGAGCAGAGCTCTAGACTTGAGTATAAACTTGTGAATCAGAAACACAGAGAGAGTATTGAAACCATGGGAATAAATGTGCCAAGCTAGAGAGAGCGTGTAGACAGGGAAAAGGAAATGGCACAGGACTGAAGAGAATGCAATGTAAGTGTGTATATCATAGCCCCCAGAACTAGATATACAGCAAAGATCAGGGGTCAAATACCTTCAAAGCTCACCAAGGCCAGGCATGCAGGTAAATGAGAGAAGAGCGCTGGCTGTAAGACAATAGGGAATAGTGAGGGCCATGGACCTCCTGGGTGTGTATGGCTCACCTAGATGGTAGCTACCATCCCACTCCACGAGCTGGTGGTGCCAGGCAGTAGGGCTTGATCCTCCAAGTTTGCGAGGGAAGCCAGAAATGCAGACTGTTTATGGGAAACCCTTTAAGTGTTGGCAACCAAGCCAAGGCTTTCAAAAACGATGCTGGCCAACTAAAATACATCAGTGGGATGGGCCTGGCTTATGAGCTCCTAGTGTGCAGCCTTCGGCATAGACCCTTTAAGGTATCAGATTTAACATAAACTGTTTTGATTATTATTGGGGAGGGAAGGCAGGGGCCTGGAAGGTTTATGACATGGAGGGATTTGCAGTTGTCCTGAGGTACAAATTTAAGTCACGGTCACTGGTTTACAGTTAGTGAGTGACTCCAGCTAAGCACTGAGCACCCACATGGCCGCCAGACTTTGCAGTTCTCGACTCATGGTGATGTGTAATCCTTGTGCAGCCGAAAAGGCCAACTCAGTGTTTTTGTGAGGAATGGTTGCATTCGGTTTTAGTTTACGTTGTAAAGCAGTGAAAATTTGGTGGGGGCTATGTATAGGAAACTAGTTGGAAATGTGATTCAGGAAAAAGCTACCTGTCTTGATAAAATTTCCACAGCCACAAATGTGGAAGTCTGTGAAGGTCTCTAGATGTTTCTCTGAAGGATACTTTGGAAGATTTCTGAATGTAAAAGGGAGACAATGTGTGGTCTAGCTGAGCACCTGGAGAAATTAAGGAACCAGGTAAGAATCCATTTGCTTCTTAATGGGAACGTCCTATAAATCGAGGGCTCAGGTGAAAAGAAGGAACTTCTCAGAAAGGAGAGACTTGTATTGGGTAATAAAGTATATGTGTGTTCACCTGCACGTAAATCTTTGCTCCTCTAGGTCACAGCGGTCTTGGGACACAATTAAGGGTGTGGGTAATAAACCCAACTGTTTTTGACTTCAGGTGCCCCAACCTCAAGTCATTCACATGGTATCCAAACTTCCCTTCACTTCCCCCCCCAAGTTTTCCAAGTACGTGACACACCAGTACACAGATGGCCCCTCTAGTTAGCATCAATATTCTTGGTCTCTGCTGCTTACCATGGTGGTCCCAATTTGTGATTTAATGGCCAGCACCCCTGGTATAAAGAGACTAAGGGGGAGCTTGCTACTGGAGAGAAGAGGCCAGTGAAAGCACCCCTTCCACCCACTTCACTAAGGAGAAGATTATCCTCTCCACCTCACTATCCTCATCTGTAAACAGAAATCATAATACAGATTTAATAGGGACAGTAGTGCCCCACTGTAGTGACTGGTATTCAGTAGGTGCTCAATCATTTTCCTTCTTTCCATTTCATTTTCAGATTTTCCCAAAATGTCAAAGTCTTGAATTCTAAATTGTGTATCTCCAAATCCTTCCTCTTTCAGGAAGCCAAAGGAAGGATAGAGAAAGATGACCCCAGAGTCCTACCCAAATATCCCAGGATTCTCTAGGTGGGAATGCACATCGAGTGGGTTGGGTTTTTTGTTTGTTTGTTTGTTTATTTTGGGGTTTTTTTGCCTGGAAACCTTGACCCTTGCTACACTTAATAAATCAATTAGTAAGCATGGCCCATTTATTCTACAAACTTTTACTTACTTACCATATGCTCAGTGTAAGACATGATCTTGGCCCAGGAGGGGTGAGCCATCCAATGGGGAATATCTGACTTGTAAACAGAAAGTGCCATAAAGCATTGCAAATATGTATTGGGTGGCAGATGTTGGAGCCAGATCACCCTCACATCTGGAAAAAATATGGATTGAAACATTTTCTGAGCAATGTCTTCCCCCAAAGCTCTGTAAAATTACTTGGCATGCCGGGTACACAGGGCATGATGGTATCCCCGTGTTGCCCTCAGACCTGTCGAGGCCGGTCTTCCTTGCAGCTTGGTTAGTCCCTCTCCTACTGTAACAAGGCAGGAGATTGTGGGGATCATGAGGTCCAGTCTCTCCACGTGTCATGCAGGGGTATCCATCGATGTGAATCTCATTATATCAAGGGACAGAGAAGAATACACGGCTGGTTCTTGAAGAGGGAACAGACAACCCCAGTCAGAAGGGGTCAGGGCTGGGAGCTGGGTACCATGTGGTGAACAGAACATATGACTTCCCTCTTGATGTTTCCTGAGGGAAACGCCGCTCTCCTGGCTGACAGGGCTGGGAATGAATGGCCTGCAGACCCTTGTTTTCACACAGTACATCAGGTCTAAGAGAAAGGTTTGTGCTGCTGCCAGGAGCAGAAAGTGATGGCTCGGTGTCACTTATGGAGGAGAGGATGCTTTAAAGCAGACCCTGGCTCCCTGAGAGCTTTGGATGGGGCCTCCCGGGACATCTGGTCCCCAAGGCCCATCCAGTGCCGCCCCTTCCAGGCAACTCTCAGGGCTGGGGAATATGCCTTGCATGCTTCAGACATATGGGATGTTACTCAGATCCTTGCCTGCCACCTCTTAGTGAAGAGGACTGTGGTCTATAAAAGAAGATTAAATAAAAATAAAAGCTGATCATTTATCTGAGCAAGCATAGCATGGGCTACTTTGTCATCAGAGCTCCCAGGGTCTTAATACTATTGGTTATTTTCTAGCCTGGCCATTAAGCAGGTCAGCCTGACTTGAGCCTACCAGGCAGCAGCCAGTAAGGGCTCCGCACTCCCTTCTGGACCATAGACTGCATTCTGGACCCCTTTGTGTGGCCGAGCTTGAGTTCTCCTTTAGACCTCCTGCTCATTGTCTTGAATCCTAGGACCCACACTCCTCGGTCTCTGCTTTCACTCTTCAGTCTGGCCTTCTAGCGCAGAGTCTGCTTTCCTCCTCAGATGCACTGCACACCCCGGTCCCTTTCACCCCTCCTTTCCGGCCTCCACTAGTGATACTTTCCCTTCCTGGTACCCCAGGATATCCTTATTCTCTGTCCTGCCTGGACTTGCTTGTTGAAGCTGTTCCATTCTTCCAGATCTTTTCTGTCCTCCTGTTTGAGTAATTTTTCAGTTACATACTCAAACTCTAGGTTCAACAGGTGCCAAATCAGACCTTGAAGGGCCCAGATGGAAAATAGGTAGGCATATGAGAGTGGTGAGCACTGGGGCAAACTTCAGCGCACTTCGGCTCCAGATATGGTCACTTTCTGGAATGCAGATCCTGTGATGCCAGTTCTTCTGATTTTCAAAGAGAAATCAGAAATCTGAATTTTATGTAAATTTTCCATGAAAACGTTTTGTTAAGTTACTATTTATGCATGTTAAAAAAAAAACCCTCATAATATGAAAGGTTTATGAGAAAAAGAGTACATCCTACCCTACTCTTCCCCACCACCTATAACTCATTTAGCTGTTCTGGTATTTAACTTATTTCTTGATTTGTCAATTTTCAGCATTATCTACCAACTTCTAAATTTCTAGTATGGTAGCTACACGAACTCCTTCTCCCACTTTCTCTTCCTTATTATCTCAAGACGATTATGTCATAATTGTTGGTTATGTCAATAGTCAATATTTGTATCATTACCACTGTATAAAAACTAGTGGGCCAAGGAGTTCACTATGATTTCATTTCCTTTTTCAAACATCTTTTATTTTTTATCTTTCCTGGATTTAACTGTTGCCTTATGATTTACTTTCCTTGGTTTTCTATATATTTTTTTAACGTAGCGGGTTTTTGGGGTCATTTTTCTCGCAAAGATTTCAACAGCTCTCTCAAACACCCACCAATATTGTTTTCTATATTGTGAAATGTGTTGATTCCACTTTTTCTTGAAGACTTACCCATTCTCCTGCTCCCTGTCTGAATGCATCACTCTGTAGGCCTGCTGCATAAATGATATCCTGAGACTTCCCTTTGTGACTTGCAAGTGATGGACCCCTATATTCTTTCTTGATTTATTCTCTAGTTTGTTTTTCTGGAGCACAGACTCCAATAGCTTTCCTAGAAAGGGTTCATGAGAGGTAAGTTTTTAATCCTTACTTGTCTAAAAATGCTTTTATTCTATCTACACATTTGATTATTTTAACCAGGTATAGAATTCTGGATTGAAAATTCGAAATAATTTTCCTCAGACTATTGAAAGGATTGTTCCATTGTCTTTGGGAGTCATTTCTGATTCCCAGTGTCTATTATGTGATCTGATATTTTCTCTTCCTCTTGACTTTTGGTATTTTATCATTGCCCATGGTATTCTGCACTTCAGTTATGAGCCTTGGTTCTCCTACATTCATTGCACTTTGTATCTGATGAGCCTTTCCAATTTGGAGACTAGCTCTCTTCACCTTCTGGGGCATTTTCTTAATTTCTTTAATGACTTTCTTTCTTCTAGTTCATTTGTTCTCTTTTTCAAGACTCTATGAATAATGAACCTCTTGGACTAAAGTCGTCAACTTTTACATTTTTCTCTCTTTTTTCTCTCTCTTTTGTCTTACTTTCTACACAATTCCTTCATTTTGGTGGAGGCTTTGTACTATATCAGCTCGGTTAATCTGGACTATGTTTTTTGGAAACCTTCCATAAGTGGTTCCACAGAATTGATTTTCAACTGTGTCAACTTGGCCGCCCTGGAATTACATTTCCCCAGATCACCTCCTCTGCGGTTTAGCGTTCCAGCCAGCCCAATGAGAAGTTTGTGTGAATTTGGAAATTTGGAAGGTGGACATGAAGCAGCAGCCGTCGCATGCTGGAGCTCATCGTGATTAGAGATTATGAGTGGTGAGGAGCAGACAGAGGTGCCAGCAGGTTCCAGTGTGTTCTATTCCCCACTCCAAACAATCTTACCCTCTTTGTGTCCAGCTCCTTTTTCCTATTTTTGTCTCCCCTGCGTCACAGTGACCCTGGGCCCACCAGCAGATGCCACCAGCAGATGCTTGGCTGCAGGAGCAGGGCAGAGGCAGCAGTCCTCCATGGACTTCAACCCCAGCAACCCTTCACGGTCCCATTCCAGAACCTGATTAGGGATTCTTCCCGGATCCTTTAACTCCCTTTTTGAGACTTCCCCAGCTCCTCCCACAGTTGGTTAAAGTCTAAGTTCCTATAAAAAAAAACCCTTACTTCATAACACTTATAGTAATTCTGCTTTCCTGTGTGCACCTTAACTAATGGAATATCTAATTGAATTTTTTACTTTGGCTAGTTTAGTTTCAATCTCCAGGTGTACTTTCTTATTCCGTGATTGTTCTTTTGCTGCTATTGCTATTTCTGTTACCAGTCTGTGTACTGGGTTGAACGATGTGCTCCTGAAATTTAGGTCTACCTGGAACCCCAGAAGGTAAGCTTATTTGTAAATAGCATCTTTGTGGATATAATTCTTTGCGGATATAATTAGCTAAGTTAAGGTGAGGTCATTGGATTAGAGTGGGCCCTAAATCTAATGACTGATGTCATTATAAGACGGCCATGTGAAGACACAGAGAGAGACACACAGGGAAGGAGGCCATGTGACAACAGAGGCAGAAATTGGAATGATGCAGCCATAAGCCAAGAGGTGCCAAGGGTTGTCAGGAGCCACCAGAAGCTAGGGGACAGGCATGGAACACATTCTTCCCCACAAAGTACTGGCATCTTTGTTTCAGACATCTGGCTCCTGAACTGTGAGATAATACATTTTTGTGTTTTAAGACACCCAATTTGTGAAAAATTTTTAATGGCAGCCCTAGGCAACTAATCTAGTATCTTTTCATGTTTCAGATTATTGATTCCATTTTTAAAATTTACTTCTGATTCTTGCATTCTATTTCCTCCAAGTTCTTTCTCTTCTTTTGTTTATTTGTTCATTTGTTTTTTGGTCCCTGACTTTCCTGTTGGTGATTTCCTCCATTTACTGGTGACCCTTGTCTGGCTGTCCACATGTAGGAGTGGGGCACCTGAAGTTAGAAGATCTGTATATCAGGTGAGACCTTAGCTGGTGGGCTTCTCTGCAGAGCATTTAAGCCATGAGCCACTATTTTCACTGAGGGGGAATCTTTAATGTCAACATACCTGACTTTTCCATGAGACCCCTGGGTTTATCTTAAGAATTGTCCTCAGACATCCTACCTTGTAACCATAAGCCAAGCTACTGGAACTTTTTAAATAGGGCAGAGGAAAGTATTAAAGTATTGAGAATACGGTCATGGACAGATTTTCACTGAATTCCCTTATTTTCGGCCCTATGTCCCAGCGACTCCCATGCCAAACTGTGCTTGTGTCCCCAAGTCTGGAGATTCTCAGATTTGATTTCCCCTAAGAGAAGGCCACAGTCTCTAGGCAAGGGGCTTGGCAGGGAGGGACGACTGGTTGCCTGGCTGCGCAGGGTGTTAGGAAGGCAGCAGCTCCAACTATTCCCCGTACAACTACTCAAGCAGTTACCTTGGCGTCGGTCTTACGCCCCAGGTCTTCTTTATGAGGGTTTGCATTCGGAAGCCCCAAGCCTTTCCAAGGGTGTTTAGGACAAATTGGATCCACTTTTAATAAGTATCATCCTCTGTGGGTCTTCAGGTTGAGCTCCTCCATTCTAAATCAGTCATCTCTCTTCTGTCTGCCTGGAAGTCTGTTGGAAGTTCTCATTTGCTATTGTCTCCTGTCCAGGTCTTTTGGTCTTCGTGGCTTGAAACCTTTTAAAATTTTCTTTCACTGTTATTTTTCCTGGGTGGGAGAGAAACTAAGTACAGATGGTCAGTCCATCCTGTTAAACCGAAAGTATTCTTCCAATTTTCAAACGGTAGCTCACATCTTAAAGCAAAACAGCAAGTCCAACAAAGAACAGTCAGGGTCCTATCTGGCCTGTGGGTGTTTTGACCTCTGCCAAGGGCTCACTGTGGAGAAAAAACAGAGACGGCGTATAAAGCAGCCATGGTAACGGCAATAGGGCTGCTAGTATCAAGAAGGCACCAGAAGGAGAGGGCAAATGGGCCACTCTGCAGGAGAAAGAGAAGCAGCGGTACTTCCCTGCCTGGGACCCAACATCAGCAGGCCTAGACTGAACCTGCCAGACAAAGTGAGGGAGTCAGGAGCCCAGGAGTGCTGGACAGGCCTCTTGGCAAGAGATTTTATGGGGCTCTGTTCATTATCGATTTCTGCATTACAAATGATCCCCAAATTTAGTGATTCAAAACAATGAACACTTATTACCTCACAGTCTGTGGGTCAGGAATTCGGAAGCAATCTGGCCCATGGTTTCTCATGAGTTGCAGGCCAGAGGTTGGCCAGGGCTGTCATCATGGAAAAGCTTTCCCGGGGCTGGAAGACCTGCTTCCAAGCTCACTTATGCGGCTGTTAGCGGGAGGAGTCACTTCCTCCCTGGCCGGTGGCTGAGGCCTGAGTGCATTCATAAGTCTTGTGTCCATGATGTGATGGCTGGTTTCTCTGAGTGAATGATCCAAGAGAACAGGCAGGAGACTGTAGTGCCTTTTATGACCTGGTCTCCCAAGCTGAACATCAGCACCTCCGCTGTATTTGTTGGAAATGAGTCACTAAGTTCAGATTACTCCTGGGGAAGGGACTTAGGCTCCCTCTGAAGGAAGGAACATGAAGGAATTTGTGGACATTTTAAAACCACCACATGTGCCTATTTGGATACCTTTTCTTTCTGTCCTTTTTAAATCTCTTCTCTTTTTACTCACCTTGTCTCTCTGGGATGTGTGTTTTCTGCTTAGAAGTACCCACTAATTTTGGGAGGTGGGAACTAACTCACATAAAGCAGATTATCTTATTTAATCATTACAGCTATCCCTTCAAAACTTTCTGAGGTACGTACTGGCCTTATTTACAAAGTTCATGCATTCATTTAACAAATATTTCTCCAGTGAGTGTGATATTCCAGGCTCTGTGCTCGGTGCCGGGTGGGGTAGAGTGCTGAATGACACTCAGCGTCTGACCTCACCTAACTTACTTTCTCAAGGGACTTCCATTCCCAGGGTGAGGGGCATGAGGGGGCACCTAGAGGGAAGTCGAGGTATGTGCCCAACATCATAAGGCTGATAAGCTACCCTATACTGCCTTCATCGGAAGGGAGGTAATAGGGGGCGGGGACTGAGGGCAAGGAGGGAGAGGGTTTCTTCTTGGCTGCCCAGCACCGCTCACTGCCAAGGAGAGAAGGAAGAGATAGGAGAGTCTTCAGGCAAACAGGAAGCCATACATATGTCAGATTGTCTACTGGGTCAAGGCTTTGGGAGGCAGAGGGACAAAGGCCTGGACTCCACTATCTTCAACACGGAGAGCCAGCAATATCGGTGCCCTGCGAAGGATCGACAGGCCAGATATCTGAGAACGAGGATGATTTTCGGTCTTCCTCACATCATCTGTGCAGACAGCTGTCCCCTCTGCCTCCCACAGGACTTGGTCTGGACTTTTTCCAGCCAATGCAGTCAAGGACTGAGCATCCTGTGACCTGGGGCCTCAGAAAGAGACCCAAGGTCAATCCGCAAGCTAACCTGTGCCGGCATCCAGGGAGAAGCTTATTACAAGTTTGGAAACAAAACTTAGACAGCCTCAGGGGATTAGAGCAGGGGCTCAAGCAGAAGGGAGAAATTCTAAAAGCCAGAAGTGAAAGAGAGGAAGGAACACTTGAATTTCCAGATGGGGTGGGCTGATCCTGGAGCTGTTGGAGCCTGGGTGGCTGTTGGGAGCTTTTCTGCTCTGTTGCGGTTGTAATTACAGCGTCTGAAAGCTTGCGTGACATTGCTAATTTTAGAGAAAATAGGACACTGATATCTGTAAGAACACTCAGGCTCAGGTTGCTGATTAGTGCTTCCACGTATCGCAGAATCAAACCCAGAAATAGTGTAGGCATTAGGAAATATTATTATTAGAAGAATATTCGTAACGATGAAAATGAAAAATGTAAATGCCAACTCTTTAGAGAGGTTTAAAGAGATTAATTGGAATAATAAAACAACTGGAAGTCAAATTGGTTATGGAACTGTGCTTCGAACTGATGAATTCTATTTGAAGTCTTTTTTCCTTTGGCACATTCTTTTTTGGCTAAAATGTAAAAATAAATTAGTAAAACATCAGTGAGTGAGCTTCTCGAAACCATGAAGGACTGTGTGATCTGGGATATGCTGACCAAGTATTTCCCATTCGCTGTAGGGAAAAAAAATGTTCAAAAGAAAGAAAGCTGTGATAGGAAGAGTGTAGGGTAGGTATATAGGCAAGCCCGTGGGCAGAGAGTGGGTTCTCAAAGATCATTTAAGACCCAGAAATGGGTTATCAAAGATCATTAAAGAAATAATTTCTGTAGAGGAACTGGAGATGCAACAATAGCAGTGGGGTAGCCTTAAGACCACAAGGAGAAATACTACAAACAGGAACAGGCTTTTCCAGACCAAACAAATGAAATAATGGAGGTGGGAGATAGGAAGGGAACGATGTTTAGGCTGTAAGTAAATAGTGCGGGGCTTGTTTGTTTGTTTTGACTGAGAGAATAATTCACATGCAAAGAGCAAAATTAATCATTATTCTCAGGGATAATAGCCTGAAACAAATTTGACCAGAACTGTGTGTTCTAGCACATAGATACAGGCGAAAATCTTACCGTGTTCTCTGCCGTGGCGGTGGTCAGAGGGTAGTCTTACAGTTGGTAAGTTTGACTCTGTAGAGGGCTGGGAAGACTACGAACTTTGCAGCCAGGCAGAGAAGGGTTGGAACTGCATGAGTGTGTGCCCACTTTATTTTGCGGTGCCCCGGTGCCTCTGTGGAAGGAGAATCATAGTGTTAACACTTCGGGCTAGCCAAGATCGATGAGGCCATGTGTGTATAGCCTCTTAGCCCATATTACGCACATGCTGCCACCTCTTCTTTCCCTTTACTCGAAGGGAAAACCTTAAGAAGGGAAAATGTGATATATTGCCATCACCTAAGCTGCCTGGGCCCCAAGCCTTGGGTCTGACCTCCAAGGTTTATGCCTTGAGCATGGCTCTGGAAAATCAGAACTTGGGCTGTATTCGACTGCCCCTTGGCTCGGGAAAGCTCTGCCTGGAATCCTGCAGTGTTCTGGATTTTATGCTGAAGATATTAAAGGGGAACTCTTAGAACAATTAAGTGAAAATAGAAGTATGTGTTTAATATCTGTGATTCTTAGACAATAAATCAAGGTTACTAAGTCATCAATCATATTTTACAAAATATTTGCAGGGTTAGAGGGTTAGAGCCTCACTCTAACCCTTACTGGCTGTGTGGCCTTGGCAAAGTCACTAAACTCCTCTTACTTTCCGTTTTCCCAGCTCTAAAATGGGGATAATAATAGCATCTCCCACACAGGGTTGCTGTAGGGACTGGAGGAGATGGTGTGTATAGAAGTGCTTAGTGGGGTTCCTCGCACAGATCGGGCACTCCATCAATACCAGGAAAAAGGTAAACAGGTAAACAAATGAAATCCTCCTCCCTCTTGAAGTGTGAAGGATACTCAGGGTTTGTGCAGCACTTTGGCGACTTTTGGCTGTCAGCCCTGGATATATAATTAATCACAGTACAGCGAACTCTCGATTATCTGCACTAGTGGAGGGCGGAGGTGTGGGTAATACAAAACAATCTAAGAGTCATTTATATCTTTGGCTTTGGAACTGAAGTCAGAGAAAGCCACATGCGCGTGCGCACACACACACACACACACATTTTTTGTCCTGGCAAATGCTTCCCAATCAGAAAGTCCATCAGCTACAGAAGGCTTTCTAGGGGCAGGGGATGGGGCAAGGTACACTTGGCCCTTAACAAAGATTATAAAAGATATATAAAGCATGTTTTAAATTTTAAAAATATGGAATATACACAAATATAATTGTCATTACTGTTAATAATAGCTTACTTGCAGATTTTTGACAGTTGACTAAAAGCATGAATCAGAATACAGAAGTCAGGCTGTTTCTATTCCAATTCCCTGTGACAAACCATGTACTTGTCTGCCGGTCCATCCCACCCAAATGACATAGAATTTTGAGCTGATTAAAGATAGAATATGATCCACTTTCATATTCGTCTAAAGTACTTCACTAACATAGTGCTTGCCACATAGTAAGAGGGCAGAAAACATTTGAAGTGTGACCTGATGTCTTTCTGGGAGATTTCTGTTTGGGCGAGTGTTGCATTTAGACATGAGACACAGTCTTCCACCAGGCCAGAGAACTCTCAGGAAGTGCATGAACAGCTCCATTTCACCTGAGATGGTTTTTAGCTTTGCCTTCTTGAGGCTTGTGGCCCCTTCTGGAGGGCTTACCCTAGCTCTTTTGCTGAAATACTTCACAGCAATAGTGAAAAAGGAGAGGGTTGGAGAGCGAGAGAGGTATAGAGAAAAATGTGCTAGTAGCCTCAGCACTGCAACCTGCAAGAATTTTCAGAATCTCCCGGGGAAAATCCCCACATCTTATTTGCAACTGTATTCATTTAACCAACGTTTGCTTAGCATCTCTTGCAGATCGAGTATTGTGCTAAACACCAGGGAAACAGCTATCCACGCATTGTATCATGATTGCTTATAGGCCTGTTTCACCTCCTGCACTCAGCTCTGATTTGCATTGGCATGTGCCTCCTGTGAGGGCTTAATGGCTTGATTTTCTTCCCTTTCCTTGTTTTCCCCCCCTCTTCTCTCTTTCGATATATAAGGGCAAGCTTGTGTCTTGTTCATCTCTGTGTCCCTAGCACTCAGTACTTGCTGAGCGAGAGAATGAAAAAGTGAAAAAGGATGAGGAGGACATAGAGTCCTTTTCTCAAGGAATTCATTGCTTGGTCAGGGAGGCGGCATGCCAGTAAGTTTGCAGAGCAGTGCACATGGTGCTGTTATCAGGGATGGCTCAGAGAACAGGGTCTTCCTCTGTGTGGGCCGGGTAAGGCTCACAGAGGACCAAATGCATGGCTGGGGTCTTGAAGCAGGCTAGGATTTAGCCAGGTTAAGAACGAAGAGGAAGGCATTCCATCAAGGAGAAGGAGCCTAGGCCTATCAATGCAGGGCACTTCGAGGTATGATCTGAGGCGAGGGTCTCCGGGGAAGAGGAGCAGGAACAGGCTTGGGAGGATGGGGAGGAAGCCGGGAGCCAGTTACCCCCTCGTTCTTACCAATGGGCCCCCATAGATTCCTGTATTAAAGTCTGATTGCTTGAACATTTCCCTTCTCTCTCCAAAGCGTATGTGACTAGTCCTCTCGACGACAGGCTTTCCTGCCTTTCCTCGGCTCTGTAGCACCCAGAGCGGGTCAGGGCATGAGGCGTGTGGAGTCAGGACCTTTTGGCCAGACTCCAGATTCTCGCAAGAGGGGTTCATCCATACCTAGTGCCGTTCTACTATCCAGCCACCAGTTTTATAGGGTTTTGACAAAGATTATGCCCTTTGTCTCTGTCTGTCTCTCCCTCATCATCCATCCACCCACGATTAAGAATGGCAGTCACACCGGTGACCTATTTTTCAAAAACAGACGCTCATCAGTCAGTGGAGAAGATAGCAGCACTGGGGTCTTCCAAGACACCACTTGCATGGGCGGGTGCCACGGTGGAGGGTTTTACTGCTTGGTTTTCTTCCCTTTCCCTGATTCCCGCCCCCCCTCGCTTTGAAGAAATAAAGATGTTGACGTTCTTCCTCCAGATCCCACCCGCTGATGCTGGCTATCTCCACTGTCCCCCCAGAGATGTCATCTACTGGGGCAACCACCAGGGCTGAGGAGAGGAAGAGGGCGTGAGAGAATTTGCCCTTTTCTGTTTATCTGGGACCTGCTGGAAGGCTCATGCCTCCCCTTTCTGTCGGTTGGGTCAGGAGGCTTTCTTCATATCCGCCCCCAACACGAAATATTTAGCGCTGGGCGACTGGAGGCAGGGGAGGGAGGGGGGGTGGAGAGGCGCAGGGCTCCGCGTTGGAGTGTTGCCGCCCACAACGGGAGGGAGAGGGACAGAAAAGACCAGGCACAACATAAATATTTCCTATTATGGAGAAACTAAAGTCACAATGGAATCTGTCATGCTTGTGATATGAGAGATGGACAATATTTCGGGGCTGCTGCCATGCTGGCACCTGAATGGAGTTTATATTTTGTTTATGGGGCTGAATCCGAAGCCTTTTATTTTTTTTGGTCCAGCCTGTGTAATTCTTCTTCATGGGAGCTCGAAATGGCTGCGGAGCAGCTCAATATTCCATTTATTTTATTTATAAAAGAAATTCAAAGGCTGAAAAGATGAAGTAATTGACTTACTGGGATGACAGTTAAACCCACTAAATTTAATCTTATCCTCTCAAGTACAACATATCGCGCTTACAAATTATCACCAGGCACCAGGCAGCCCCGCGCTCCTCACCTAATGCAAATGGACTGGAGGCCTCTGTTATTGTATTATCTGACTTTACTATCAGCATTAATCCGGCTTAGCTCACTTAATGATGCCACTTGTGGCACTCTGAAGGCAGCGGAGAAGTCTATAAACTACTTCCATTAAAATGCAAATCGGGCCCTCGGAGAAAATCAGTGACACAAAAGTGGGCGAATCGGGCCCGCGCGGCCCGGCTACCGCCGCCCGCGTGATGCGGGGGTAATGACTGATGTGCTGATTATCCGGCCCGCAGCGGCCCGGAGAACGGGGGCCAGCCTCGCACGGCGCGCCACAAAAGTGCTCCAACAAGCCGGCGCATTTAATTTCTGAAGAGATTTATATTTTTTTGTTGTCAGGAAATGAACAAATACTTATCAATGTAAAAACTCCTATCTCCCATCTCCCTGCCAGGTTTTTCATACTGATATTATTTGCACCCGTAACACAGGAAATGAAAATCGTCTCTGCCTTTTTCCTCCGCCACTGTATCTTCACGTTCTCTGCGAACAGATTGGCCTTCTCTTCCCCACCCCCACCCCTACCTCCACCCCCCCTGGCTCCCTCCCCCCCCCCCCCCCCCCCCCCCCCCCGGTAAACAGAAAAGAAAACTTTTCTGGGCTCAGGATTGAGAAATGTCAAGGCTTCGGATTTTCCAGCCCCCGGGGACTTGGGTTGCAGGAGCACGTGAGGGCTGCCTCCTCCGCTGTGCTGGGGTTGGGGGGTAGATTGAAGAAAGCGGGGAGGGCTGCGAGGACCGGCGCTCAGCAGTAACATCTGTTTTACTTAAGCAGCCTGATTCCGTTTTAGGATGAAAAAGTATTCCCTTTCAGCAGGACGAATCATGGGCCCTGGGTCTTGTATTGATTCAGAAGAAGGCCTAATAAAACACGAGCAGGTCATTTAGTTTCATATTTTGATTCCTGTGTTTAAACAGTTTCTCTCAAGTTCTCCTATGTCAGCTGGGGGATCGCAGCATCTCGGCTTTGATGTGGGAGGAACCCAAGGGCCAGCGCAGCTTGGCCTCCTCCTCTCTTGCGGGTGATGCCGGAGTCCAAGGGCAAGGCATTTCTCACAACCCCCCAGGCAGCCAGCCCATCCTCTGCGGTCAGGCTCTCAAATCTGCAAGGATTTATGGTCCTTGCCGAAGGATCAATACTACATTTTAAATATTACAATACCTTTTATCGAGACGATATTACAACAAAAACATTTTATCCTGTCATGGGACCCAATTAAAATTGATTTCGGCCATCTCATTGGTGGGCTCCCTCAGCGCTCTGGGTTTGCCTCATTGGGGATGAGTGGGCTCACAGGGCCGGCGGGTCCTGCCAGGAGGCCTGGGGCCTGAAGAGCGGGGTGATGCAGGCTGTGATTGATATGGGGTGCCCTTGGGAGAGCTGGCTGGGAAGTAATCTCCGGGGAAAGCGGGCTCAAATGGGGAGAGGCGGAGATTGATCGTGAAGCCCCCGGACAGGGCCGGACCGTCCTCTGTGCGTGCCTCAGTCCTCTCCAGGGCTGGCATAGCATCTGTGTCCACTTCCCTCCTTCTCTGGACAAGGCCCTCCCTGAAGGCAAGAGCTGCATCTGTCGGCTTTCTTAGGCCCTGGTCTCTGCAGTGTAGATCCCAGTATTTACTCCATGAGGGTTTGTTGAATGACTAAAAGAGTGGAGGACGAAACAGTGTTATAGTCTTACCCTCTCTCTCTGCATAGGCCCAAGAATCTCATATGAGCAGATAAAAATGGATTATCCTCACACAGAGAGAAAGATTCCATCAGGCCTTTTAGGTGTACTCGAACTTGGCCAGCCCTGCATGGCGCAAGTATGGAGTCCCACCTGAGTTTGTACCCTGGCTTCTTCCCCGCATTGCTGTGTATCTTGAGAGAGTTCTTGAGCCATTCTAAGCCTCAGTTTCTTCACACCTGAAGAATCAGCCATACTGAGCTGTCAAGGTTCTTTTTTTTTTTTTTTTTTAAGATTTTTATTTATTCGACAGAGATAGAGACAGCCAGCGAGAGAGGAAACACGAGCAGGGGGAGTGGGAGAGGAAGGAGCAGGCTCATAGCGGAAGAGCCTGATGTGGGGCTCGATCCCACAACACCGGGATCACGCCCTGAGCCGAAGGCAGACGCTCAACCGCTGTGCCACCCAGGCGCCCCTTGAGCTGTCAAGGTTCTTATGAGATGCTCAGAGGAAGCATCCAAGGCGACCCTTCTTCGGTGAGCCGGGCGAGGTGTGTGTAGTGACAGTGGGTCACAGGCTGCCTGTTACCAATTCGCAATAGAAAACAAATGAATCCAAACCATTTCTTCAACTTAAAATTTCAAATTGCATATTTTGTCTTTTCTTGAAACTTTGGCACGTGTCTTCTGTAAGTGGTTCCTGTGTAATGAAATTGAATATATCCAAGTTTCATGGTGTTGCTCGTTCATCATCCCACAGATATTTATAGCATGCTCACCACATTCCAGGCACTGAGCTAGGTGAGTTTAACAGCAGCAAGAAAGACGAGATCGGGGTGCCCAGGGGGCTTCAATTCTAGGGGGAGAGGCAAAGAAAACAAGCAAATGAGTAAATGAAGACGATAATGGCAAATTGTGATGAATGCCATGAAGGAAATGGAGAGAGTATTGTGATAGGGAATGTTTCAGAAAAAAATACTATCATTTCTGGGTAATAGACCTGAACAGATGAGAGGGTGAGTGTGTGTGTGACACCCAGCCAGCATGTACAACAGCTGGCTCCAGGTATCTATTGCTGCGTAACAGAACAGCCCAAAACTTAGCAGCTTAAAATATCAACATTTATCTTGCTCATGAGTCAGAATTTGGGCTGGGCTCAGAGAGGACAGCTCATGTCCGTTCTGCTTGCCGTCAGGTGGGGGACATCAAAGGCTGGGGCTGGGGTCATCTGGAGGCGTTCTCATCTGCACATTGGGAGGGTGACGCTAGCTCTCCACTGGGACCTCAGCCAGGGCGGGGGCTGGAACGCATGGCCTTCCCCACAGGCTGCTGGGCTTCCTCATGGCTTGGGGGCTGGGTTCCCAGGGCCAGCATCCTGGGAGAAAGGGAACCATGTGGAACCTTGTATTGTCTTTCATGAACTGGCTTTAAAGTCCTGCTGTGTTGCTTTTGCTGCATTTGACTAAAGGTGAGTCACTGAGTTGACCCATATTCAAGGAAGTGGAAATAGACCCTGTCCTTCCAGAGGAAGAATGTCAAAGAATTTGTGGACATATTTCTGAACCACTCAACTCCTCAGTCAGAGAGACGAGAAGAGTTAATTTAGAAGATGTTATCAAGTGTACTTTACCACCATGTATCATCTCCTCTCCCAGGCAATTGTCTTCCCTCTGGTCTTGCTCTAGTCTAGTCACCCTGCCATGGCCCCTGGACTAAACTTCCTGTCTTCCTCTGATTGTTTGTTTGTCATTTTGTCACTCTCTCCCTCTAGGACTCTCAATGGTCTCTTAGAAAAAGCCCAGGCTCCATGTTCAGACATTCAAAATCCTTGTGTATCTGGCCTCATTCTTTTTCCTTATTTTATTTCCTAAGCCAATAGAGAGAGGCTGAATTTGAGGGTGAAACCACTCAGCGAGGTTGGGCCAGGCATTTTTTCCCTAAATGAGTCACATTGTACATTTTTTTGCTACTTTCAACACCCAAATTCTACTCATCCTTCAAATCTCAGCCCAAGGCTGCCTCTTATAGGACATCTTCCCTGACCAAACCTGGTTGATAAAAATAATGATAGCCACCATTTATTGAGTGCTTACTGCATGTTAGCAAGTTCACCACGAACTTTGTATTCATTGCCATTTATTCTCACAAAAACCTTGCAAGTTGCTCAATGAACAGACGAGGAAACCAAGGCTTAGAGATTTACTGTAGGACCACTCATCTAATATGAGGTGCATCTGGGATCCTAGTCTGGCTATGTGCTCTGAGTCCAAGCTTTTTCTACTAGGACATCTGCAAAAATCAATACCATCTTTACAAGGTAAAAAGGGATAAGCAGCTAATGCATAAAAGGAAAGTACCCGGTGTTTCAGAGGTGAGTGGTCTCTCTCACTCTCCGGGAGCTGAGCTATCGGGAACTCCCCTATCAATGATATGCTGACACATAGCAATAAATTCCAAATTGAAGGTTTTCGTTTGTCTTTAGCCGTATCAGGCTCAGGGCCAGCCATGCTTTTAGGAATTTATTATCATGATTTCCTGAGGCCTCCCAATTACCAACTGGCAAGTGATGCCTTAAGGGCCAGCAATAGTGAATAGAGAGAACAGTGGGCTAGGGATTAGGCTGCCTGGCTGTTTGTTCTACCGTAACAATTTTGAAATAAAGTTTGGTTGGGCTGGATTTAATGGCCCTCAGTTCTGCCCTTTCCTGTATGCGTGCCCCTTTACAATGTGTCTTTGATGCCTGTCCCGTAGCCAAGGAGGGAGCTGGAATCTGGACTGGCCTTGTGAACTTGCTTTGACCAACAGCATGGGGAAGCAGAGACGCGGTGGGATTTCTGAAGCTGGCCTTAAGGGGCCCTGCAGCTTCTGCTGCCCCTTCTTATGACTCTGCTGCAAGCCTGCCCTGCTAGGAAGAGGCTGGGGTGAAGGGCCATGTGGAGGGAATGGCCCCCCACCATCTCAGCTCTCCCAACCACTCTGAACCCAGCCCCCTTCAGAATGTTGCTGTGGAGGCGAGAACGGGTGCAGCCAACCCACAGAACCTTGGAGAAAGGTCACTTGTATTAAGTCACTTGGTTTTAATGTGGTTGGTTACACAGTGATGGATAGTGGATCCACGTGGGCATAATCCCACCAGGGAAAGGGATTTGAAGAGCGTTTAGAATACAGGTGTGGAAAGGGGCTTTACCTGTAGCAATGACATGGAAGGGGGTGGGAGAGAAGGCTCGTTATCTCCAGGAATTCGATAAAGTTGGAAGAAAACAGTCATGTGGAGGATGTTCAGAGCAGGAGTTGGTATTCAAATCCTGAATGCAGTAAGAATCATCTTACTGGAAAATTCCAGGGCTGGGAGGACCTTCTGCAACCACGTGGTCCAGGAATGGCAAATAGGTTTCATCATTCTCCAGCTGATTGGCAGTGGCTGCCTGGAGTGCTGTGCTGGGAATTCTGAGGTTTTGTCTGTTTTCAACAGGAAAGAGGGCTGTGATCGATTAGTAATGTCTGCTGTGTTTGTGGGTCTTACTTGTGCAAAACTCTTTGCAGGCTGTCTCAGCACCTTTACCCATGCTGCATGGTCTCTTTGGAATGCTCCCCCTGCCCCTACCATCATTTTTCTAGCTGGCTCATTCTTCAAGATTTGCCTTTAATGCCACTTTCTTGGGGAGACCTGCCCTGCCTAAAGTAGAACTCCCCTATTAATGCCTCTTCATTACACTTGTCATAATTTGTTGATATATGTTTGTGTGTCCATGCATATGTGTATTCGTGTGTGTATTTGTTTTAATTACTCTTCTCTATCCCCTTCTCACAATACATTCACATAACGGCAAGCTTCCTGAGGGCAGGACTACGTCTATTTTTTCCCAGCACAGTAGGTGTTCAGTACTATTTGTTGAAATGACAGTTGAGAGCTGATACAGGCACGAACTCTGGACTAATCCAATTTCCTTCTCTGACGTGGAGTGGTGAGGTCACATTACTTGCTTCCATGGTCCATCAAACCGCAAATTCCCAGTCCAGGGCCCCTTAAGAAACATCAGCTCTGCAATCCACATGGCTGCATTGTAGAGATTGGAGGCCCTGGGCCAGAAGGGGCTGAGACTGGGCTGGAGCAGGCAGCCCATGGAAACAATCTACTGATAGGGAAAAATAACGATCATCCAAATTTACTTAAATGTCGCTGCCTGAAGCGGAGGTTTGGAAAAAAAAATTAAAAAAAAAATGCTGAGGTTTGACCATGCTCCTAGGTGCTTTTAGGTGGTAGCAAGTTGTGGGCATGTGAGGGGTGTTCTGTCTCAGGCTTTGCCTCTGCCCCCATCAACGCAAATGGAAAGTTCAGGAGCTGAACTGCCGTGTGGTTGTAGTACCCCTATGTCAGAGGGAACATGTTTAAAGGATTAAGAGATTTTCATGGCCCCAAATATCTTTTGGACATTAATAGTTTGAATAGAAGATAAATTGAAGATGACAAATAAAGTCAGAAAGATATTTTGTCTCACTATCAAAATTAGGAGCAGTAAAAATAAACCAATTGACGTGTGTCCGAAGCAATCACCCTATTTGATGTCGGAAACCGTCTGTGTCCACCCAGAACTCCCACGGAGGGTAGACCCATTTCACTCTTTGCAAATTCTTTTCTTATTAGAAATAACCAGTGTTTCCCTGAGGTGAGTCACCTGCTTCTTGGGCTGAAGACAAACTAGCTAAAGAAAGCACTTCCCCTAAATGTCCACTGAACTAGAAAAAACATTTTGGCAAATTTTTATGACAGCCGGATTGATAATGACCATCTGTGGGCTTTCACTAGTAGGGGAACACCTTAAAATAATTTTACTATTTTCTCAGTTAAAACCTTTTTTCTTTCTTTATGGTGAGTGTTGTCTCCCTAGATCTGCCCTCTAGGGCAGAGTTTGGCAAATTTAAAGGACCCAACTACAAATCTTTTTTTCTTTTTTAAGATTTTATTTATTTATTTGACAGAAAGAGAGCACAAGTAGGCAGAGCAGCAGGCAGAGGGAGAGGGAGAAGCAGGCTCCCCGCTGAGTAGAGAGCCCGATGTGGGACTCGATGTGGGACTCGATCCCAGAACCCCCCAAGCCCCCAGATCGTGATCTGAGCCGAAGGCAGATGCTTAACCCACTGAGCCACCCAGGTGCCCCCCAGCTATAAATCTTTTAAGCTTTGCAGGCCACCAGACCCACATTGCGACTCTGCCACGGGAGTGTGAAAGCAGGCATAGACGATACGTGGGTGAAGGAGTGTGGCTGTTTCCAAACAAATCTTTATTTACAAAAACAGGCAAAGTGGGTTTGGTCTGCAGGCTGTGGTTTGCCAATGTCTGCTTTAGAAGAACGGAGTCGGTGCCTTTTATTTTGCTCTGAAAGACGAAAACTTCAGTTGCTGATTTCAAAAAATTGCTTTTTGCCTCCTAATAGTAATTAGTATAACCACAAAGTAGAGCCGAATTTGTATGATTTTAAAGTTATTAAAACAAAAAGACTAAGTTCATTGTGCCTCTGAAATGAAGGAACAGTTTCTCATCTGAGAAACTGTTAAAAAATTAAAACGATGAATAATTTCCAAATTCTTGCTTCTATGCGGCAGCCCTCCTGCATTTGAAATTTTCAAGTAGAATAGCTATTATTTCCCACTGATGAACCACAAATGGGCTGAAGATATTTGCATACCTTTTTATACACAATATACACCAGTACTCTAACCTCTGATTCTTCTTACCAAATTCCATTTAATTTGTCATTAATTAGTAAATTGTTATGTGAAATGCTGCAAAGCATCTTGGGTGAAGCAGCCAGCATGATGATTATTCTTCTGGAAGCTATCTGAAATTGTTACTACTGAGCAATTTCCATGAAAATAGAAGGGTCTTTGGAGCTGTTCTTTTAAAATAAGAATAAAACGAACCAAATGGGGGAGAACAAATAAAGGCAATAATAAATCAAGGACAAAAGACAGGAAACTAGTCCCCAAAAAAGTATCTACGAAGAAACTAGATTAGCTTCTTTTTTTGCAAAGAGTAGATGCTTCTTCAACTTTCCTTTGAAGATGCAGTAAAAACAAAACAAACTAAAAACAAGTCCAAAAGTCAACGTTCAGAAGTCCACTTCTTATCTGCTTTAAGAGTCTTCACATCGCTGAAAGCCTTTATCTAAGGTGGAAAGTGGAGGGAATCTTGGCAGAGTACAGGCAAGTTCAAGTTCTTTCCTTTTTTCCGTTACTCCCATCAGATGCAGTTGCAATTTCAGAATTTGCTTTGAGTGATTATCTTTGTTTATCTTTCTGTTTCCTTCCTCTTCCTCCCTCCTCCCTTCCTTCCTCCCTTCTTTCCTCCCTTCCTTCCTCCCTTCTTTCCTCCCTCCCTCCATCCCTCCCTCCCTTCCTTCCTTCCTCCCTCCCTTCCTCCCTCCCTCCCTTTCTCCCTCCCTCCCTTCCTCCCTCCCTCCCTTTCTCCCTCCCTCCCTTCCTCCCTCTCTCCCTCCCTCCCTCCCTCCCTCCCTCCCTCCCTCCCTCCCTCCCTTCCCTCCCTTCCTCCCTCCCTCCCTCGCTCGCTTCCTTCCTTCCTTCCTCCCTTCCTTCCTTCCTTCCTTCCTTCCTCCCTCCCTCCCTTCCTTGCTTGCTTGCTTCCCTCTGTTTCCTTCACGCTTCTTCTTTCACTTAAAGCCAGGTTAATTGCATTCTCCAAATAGATGGGATTTTCCCTTCCATTTCTTTCCAGTGTTTAATTCCTCCTATTGCCACCTCCATAACCAAGTCAAAATGAAAGGCGAGCCTCTTTGACCCTCTGCCCTCCCTTTCCTGCGTTCTCTTCTCCTGGGTTTCAATGGTTGATTGAACGGTGTGTGAGGTTCACTGAACTTGGTCTTGGCTTCGGTTCCACCCAGAGACAAAGTCTGCTTCCAGGCCAATTTCCATATGAAAGCAGCCGAGATCTCTTTCCCCATTTTGGAATTCCAGGCAGCACCCTGGGCTCTGACTTCTCAGACTCAAAAGTTTTTACCCAACTTTTCCCCACCCCCACATTTCAACCCACCCCTAATCTCCTCCCACTCCCATTTCTTGGGCCACCAGATTTCCATTTCTTTCAGCACACCACTGTGGCCCTGGGAGACTGTCTGTGAACCCAACTCAAGAACAGCTTGCTTCATGGTTCTCTGAGGCGGATGGTGTGAGAGAGGGATTTGTTTATTAGGGTTTGGGATGGGCGGCAGGGAGGTGGGAGGTGCCATGCTGGACGGTGAGGAAGGGAAGCCTGGATGTTTGCTAGGGTTGAATTTCTGAAAATCCTAATTCCCACTGCCAACTATTCAGGAACGAATATAGCCCCATTAAGGAATTTATCCGCTTGTCTGTAAATCTGCTTTGGGTCTTAGGCAAACTGCCTCCAAAATTTCTACTTCCAAGATGAGGTTTTGCCAAACTGGGAAACGACAACAAAAAAGATGTTGCTCCTTTCCACGGCGTTTCTGGTGTAAGCAAATGGCCCGTCTGGACCTTTAAAAATGCCATTAGCAAAAATAGTATCTCCCAGCTGGAAGAACCCGGGAAGCCTGTCTCTATTTGAAAGCCACAGAAATGTGTGTAGGTTGACAGATGGGAACATCAGCCTCAGGTCTCCATCCATCTCAAATCAGAAAGGCTTTGGAAGTTGCTGGTGGCCAAATCAACCCTTATTTATTTACTGGCCTGTGTTAATATCGGAACCTTGGTGTTTCCGTTGGAAGATCCTTCCAGCGTTAATACCTGGTCACATTTTGGTTATGGTCTGAACAATGCTTTGCTTCTTCCTTTTGCTGGGGAACAAGCCCAGTGATTTATAGACTTCTTGTGGGTGCAGCAAATGCTGTAATTGTTTTCATTATGTCTCCTAAAAAATGTCACTTCTATAGTGGGTGCGGTTGTCTGGAAGACTGTAACTACGGCTATAATTTGGACACCACAGGATTGTCCCAGAATCCTTGTCTTGGGTATGAGGACCTGCACTTGTCCATGTGCATGAAGGGGGTGTGTGTGTGTGTGTGTGTGTGTGTGCATATGTACCTCTGTGGGGTTTTTTGAGTGTATTCACACATATGAGCAATGTATGCATGTATATGTGGTATATTTTCGACCACAGGGTGTGCACAAGGATACTTGTGTATGTACGTGTGAGTGTGTGGGATGCATATGCACGTGGGGTAGGCACATGGATGGACATGTGTGCGGGGACCTAAATTTGTATAAGTGGGCACGTGTGTCAGGGCATGTGTGTGTGGGGGAGAAAGTACAAGTTGGGATGTGGAACCCATCCAATAAGAATCACAGCTGCCAAAGGCTTTCAAGGCTCTTATGGTCATATTCCCAGCAGGCCCCAGACCTCAGCCTCTTCCTTGAGGTACGATATGCTCTCCTGAAAGGAGAAATTCTTGCAGTACAGACTGTCTGCTGTTGCGAGCTCAAACTCTTCTAAGTTGTGTTGGCCAGGTCCCCAAGAGGCAGCCTGGACGTCACCGAAGATGCAGGCCCTAAGCAAAAACATATGTGCACACCTCTGCCTGGGAATCCGAAGGCCTTTAAGGAAAGGGATCTATCTCTGAGTAAGAGTGAGCCGTGAAAAACTGCCCGGCCCCACTGTTTACAGTGAAGGTGCCTGGTGTCATTTATTATGCTGACTGGGTACCTTCTCATATGGATTATAATAAAATAATCTGCCCTTGCTTTATCTCGTAGACCCTTTATTGTCCCGCATCTGGCTTTTGTAATGAATTCATACATAGGTGGGTGACAACAAGGAAGAAGAGTTTAAGTATTATGACAGTGTTAGTATTGATCACAGAATAGATTAAGAGACAGCTTGGAGGAATTTCTTCATAGGATCAAATTCTCCCTCTTCCCCCGGCCCCTGAGCCAGCCAGCAGCAGTAGACACCAACATTTGTCAATGCAACAATTTCAACTCTTGAGCAAAAAGCCTCCCATCTCAGAAATTTTGCATCTAACAAATCACTGCATTTTGTCCTTAAATGTATCCTCTGGCAATATTTTGGCAGGGTTGTTGGACTGTGGGATAAGGAAACGAAGAATTTTCAAGAAAGGATTTCCCACCCCCAACTGCTACACACTGAACAGCATTGTCCAGGGGGAGATGGTGATGATTAATCACGTCCAGTTCCCTAGAACCCCCTCTCCCCTGCCCCCTCTTCTTTCCATCCCTTCCCCTTTCCATAGGCTGCTATGACAGGGAGAATGATTTACTGACTAGTTGTGGATAACAGATATCAGGTCTTATATCCAATCTAGTTGAGTGTCTTTTAAGTAAACAGGCCTGGCCTGGCCTTGGGCCCTAATGCCATTGCCTTTTCATGGCCTTTATCCCGAACACTTTGTCTCGGCCCCCAGATCTTGTTTGCTTGGTCCCTGACCCTTTGACTTACTCTGTGGCCAGACCCAGAGTCTCAGACTCTGCTAGTCTCAGTTCTTAGACTGGCATCCCCAGCCCTAACCTCGGGCTTCCCTTCCCGATTCAGTTCTCATTTGCCTTTCTGCTTATTCTGTTTCGGGGCTCCCTGCAGAAACGCTTTGCATGATCCCACCCAGCATCACTGCCGGGTTCTTGTTAGTTCTGGGGATGGAACCCCAGCTTTTGGCCAGCTGCAGCTGCATTCTGAGAATTATTTCGGGAAGGAGATCGAATAGAAAATAAAGAGAAAGAGGTCTGTGGCTTAGTGTGCATCTATACCCTGCCAAGTGCTGTGCAGAGAGCTTTACGTATGTTACCCGATACGACGGGATCTGTGTTAGCACTCCCAGCTAAACTTTGCAAAAGCTGAATCTAAGATGGTTGGAATAACCTTCCCAAGGTCACTCAGCGCAGCTAGTGAGTGGAAGAACCAGGGTTTAATCCCACATCTAATCGTTTTTCTGTTCTCTTACTCTTCCCTGTAATCCCCACCCTAATCACAACAGTCTTCCTGTCTGCCAGGCTCTGTCCCCAACAGATTGTGCACATTATTTTTTATGCTTTGAAAACATTGAGATATAATTCACATACCACAAAATGCACCCTTTAAAAGTGTATAATTCAGTGGTTTTAGTATATTCACAAGGTTGTGTAACCATCACTCTCTCTCAAATTCCACGATTTCATCACCACGAAAAGGAACCCCGTGCTCACGAGCGGGCACTCCCCACCCCTCCCTCTCCCGAGCCTCTGACAACCGCTAATCTGTTTTTTTGTCTCTATGCGGTTGCTCACTTTGAACATTCCTTTTCATATGAAAGGAATCACACACTATGTGGCCTTTGTGTCTGGCTTTTTTCACTCAGCCTGATGTTTTCAAGTTCCACCTTGTAGCCTGTATCAGAACTTCCCTCCTTTTTATGGCTGAGTAATATTCCCGTTGTGTGAGTGCATTACGCTTCTTAAAGATAGCCTTCACAGCTACCTTGTGGGGTAAATGTAATGATCAACTCCATAGGTAAACTGACACATAGAGATTAAATGACTTGCATTAGGCAGGTCTTATTCTAGGAACGGTCTGCAAAATGTAATAATTTCACCTTTGTATTTTCGGTTTAAATTGTTCATTGCCCATCCCAAGCAGATGACGGACCAGATTTATAACCGCGATGTAACGTGGTTATAGGATGTTGCAGGATGTTTCTCGCGTGTTATGAGAGAGTTCCACACAGGATGCGCCCCCCGCCCCATGCTCCTTGTGAAGATTGAGGAGGTGTCCCTGACCCACCCTTAGGCCCTGAGCCCTCCGCCGGCCTCCGCAGTTCTGCAGCACAACCCGGAACCATGGCCTGGGGAGGAGGGTGGCTGAAGAGGAGAAGCCCGTTCACGGGGAGACATTTGATGATGCTTCTCACTGGGCGCTGTGCATCCATCATGGCCTCTGCCTCCGTCGAAGCTGGGGCAATCGCAGGGTTTTTTTTCCATGACAGGGATTCCAAGATTCCAAGGGCCAAGTTGTCCTGCTTTCGTGGGGTTCGCACTCAGAGCGGGGAGAGAGTGCACAGAGGTTGGCGGCCGTAGCACGCTGGCCCCCACGTGGGCCTTGAAAGTGGATGACCCTGAGGGCTGGGGCGGCTGGGGGGGGGGGGGGAAGAAGTGGGGCTGGGTGGGGGTAAAGTCATCAAGGAGTGCTGGAATTTCCCCAAACATCCCAGAGAGGCTAGAGCTGGAGAAGACAGTGCAAGGAGGGGCACAGGGCTGGGTAGGAGCTGGGTGCGGTTGGAGAAAGGTGACCGAACCTGTCTGGCTGGAGTTGAAAGGCTCTTAGGAGGGCTGGTGAGGGAGGCTGGGATGAGGCCGTGGCAGGACAAGGCATTTGGAGTTTCCTGGGTAAGGAAACGAAGGTGGAGCGGGGAAGCTAAGGCAGGGCCCACCCGAGTCTGCTGGCGGTATAGGAAGTGTTGCATCACTAGGGGAGAGTTTTCCAACTTTATTGCTTCTTGAGAAACAGTGGCAGAGATGTGGGGGCTTGGACAAGCTGAGAGGGAACGCTTAGGGTGGCGCGGTCACAGGCAGCCAGAGGCGGTACGAGCAAACTGCAGATAACCAGCAAAGGGCCGGGGAATTGCCCTCATGCGGGCCGGTGCCCTCAGGGAAACCAGAGGGAGCCTTCCACTCACTACTTTGCATTGGCCAATCTGGGGGCCAAGTGAAGGCTGTGGGCGCAGAGACAGAGAATGAAAAATGGAGCTATCATCTGGGATGGATTGTGCCTACACCTAAGCTAAAGGAATATGTCCATAATTCATCTCAAAAATCTCTGTGAGTCAGACGGAGGTCCAATTTTAAAATGTAAATGCGAAACTTTTCATTCTGATGATAGCCATCACTTACCGGACTTTTGTGTTCGGGGCATGCTCTGTAGCGGGGAGACCACTCGGAGAGGTTGAGTGACTTGCCCAAGGTCAAACAGCTAGCAAACGGCAAGGGGAGGGTTCTCTCCTGGTGCAGCTGGCCTGAAAGCCCCTGCTGCTTCCTCACCCATGTTATATCCATACAGCTCTTCAGACATCGCGTGGACAGAGAGACATCTGTGTGTATTTTCATCCCAGTCATCTTGATTTCTGACTTCTTAATCCATATGTGAGGAATGAAATACAGCCCTGGTTCTGTTTCCTTGCTCTGGTTGAAAATGGAGGTGCTGAACACAAAGCCAGGTTCAAAAGAGTGGGACATTGGTGTCCCTTCTACTTTATACGGTAGTTCAAGCAATGCTCTTTGTTCATACCTGTGAACTTTATGCCATAGCCATGTGGCTGGAATTTCCTGCAACTGCCCAGCTATCTAGTGCTAGTATCATCACGCTCAAGAAATTACTTTTTTGGCAGAAGGATTTCATTTAAACAGAAATAGACACCTCTTCGTTCACGATATTTTGGGGGGGAGTAAAAACGTGTGTGCACGCATGCTCGTGTATGCGCTTGTGTGCACACAAGTCCTCAACCTTCATTATTGGCATAGAACGAGCACATTAGGGAGTGGGAAGTGGTCTGGCAAAGGCAAGTCTCTGTGGGTCTGGGGAGGTCCACATGGGGGCCGTGCTGCAGGGGCCTGGGCTGCAGGGATGGGGTACGAGCGTGGGGGAGGGCGCCTCCCCTGACCTTTCCACCCGGGATTCTGGCACAAACACTGACATTCCAAGCATCCTCTCCGAGGGCACTGCTTGGGGTATGGGGCTGTTCACATCAAGCCAGGAAATTTCATCCATATGTTTCTGATTCATTTACACTCATAAAAATGTGATTTTCAAGAGCGACGTGACATGCAATAAGCTTTCTAGGCCTTCTCTCCTGCTCTGTCTCTGCTCAGAGGAGCGGACAGATCCGTTTTGCCAAGAGAAAACGAATTCAGACCGCAGGATGTGAGACCCCAGAGGCAGGAACGCCAGCAAGGCTCACACAGATGGTCCCCTGCCAGGGTAAGGCAACTCCCACCAATACGCCATCAGGCCGCAACTGTGCCCGAGACTGGCTTCTTCCTTCCCCAAGGAGGCTGGCCTAATAACCCGATGATAATGATGGCCTTTTTTCCTTGCTCTTTTTATTTTCTCTGTTTCTCAGCCTTTCATTTGCTCTCATTACCCTAGGAGCATTGATTCCCCTGCTCTGCTTACTGTTCAAAATATTTGCAACAGCGGTTGTATCTTTGTTCCTTCAGATTAGCTCATCATGAGCCAATCCATTCACTCCCTTTGTTTTCTGTTTTTATTAACTGAGATATTGCAAATTGCCAGAAAATAGTGGAGCTCTGTTTCATTCTCGCATCCTTATTGCCTCTCGGGCCATTTGGCTCAGGAGCTGTGTCTCTTGGCCTCTAACGAGTTTATCTTGGTTTGCCATCATAACTATATACCCAGGTCTATTCTTGTCTTTTTTGCCGAACTGGCCAGCCCTGTTTGGTTATCCTTTTTGCTCATCCTGGAGCTGGTGGGTGAGGTTGGCTCCTCGGAAGGCACCTTTTCCAAGCGATGGAAAACACGGAAAGGGCTCTGCTCCAGATTAAGGGAAACATGGCAGCTTTGGAGGCCCACAGATGGGCAAATTAACCCTGACCCTACTACTTCCCAATCTTGGTTTTCTCCTCTGTATTGTGAAGATGATAGAACTCATCTCACAGAGTTGCTGTTCAGGATTTTAGAAAGTTAGGTCGTGTTGTCCCTAATATCGCAGCTGACACACAGAAGGGACCATTTTATGATAGTTAGTGTTGGTTTAGATGAAGACCACCAGGAACAACCCGCAATTATGAAAGTTTTGTCTATGGCCCCTTGTAGCGAGTGAGAACATAGACCTGGGGGACCATGGACCGTCCAAGTAAGAGGGTGTTTGAAAGAACCTACAATAGCATTTGGGCTTTAGCTGAGTTTTGGGGGAGAGTCTAAGAAAGATGAGTCTTGATGCAGTCAGAAAGTGGGGGTAATTGTGCAATTGGGTATCTCCCTCAATGGAGGGAGACTAGAACAATGATAAAGATGTGATTGGCAAAGAAGTAGCAAGTCACTCATTCCGGCCCAGTAATGGGAGTGTTTGGTGTGTTGTGCGTGGCATGGTAACCTTGTTTTGTCCTTGCTTAGACCCAGTGATGACGTGGCTTTGCTTTGTTCCATTTTATCACGATCTCAGAGTAGGCTTGTCTGAGGCTGGTGTTCTGTGAGTTGATTCTGTCTAGTAGGAGAACAACAATGTTTAGCTGTGAGTGCCAAGTGGTTCTGAGTGTGAGGGGCTTTTCCTTCTTCTTTCTTACTAGTTTTTGTCTTTTCTCATTCTCAGAAAGATGGCAGGCTGACCAGTGTCTCTGTAAGAAAGTCAAGTTAGGGGATGAGCAGCTCACATGTCCTGCTATCACATCAAATGTCCCTCACGGAACACAAGTCTATGAGAAACTGACTATCTTGCTTAGTGAGTAGTTCAGGCAGAGGAGGGAGAGGAAGTAAAGGTGTTGGGGGTGGGGGGGAGGATTGAGTATTATCTGAATTCTTGTCCTGGATAAGGGGGAAATTAGGCACCCCAGGATCTGGGGCTAGATCTCCTCAGGGGCTGCAGAGCATGGAGCCATCTGGTGACTGGCGCAAAGCCAAACACTGCACACAGTGCATCCAGGCTCAGTGGAGAGCCCGAGCACAGACACGGAAACAAGCATAGGCAACCAGAGAAGCTTGGGAAGCAGCAAGATGAAGTAAGAGGCTCAGGTATGGGAACATGGAAAAACCTTATAGAACACCAGAGTGGAGAGGCAAAGATTTTACTAGATGTCTTGGTCCTCCCCTACTCATGAGACGGAACTCTTGAAGATGCTGGACCAGTTCACATAAACACAGCATATCAGGAAACCATGGGGGAAGCATTTGACTGGCAGTTTGAAAGGTTATAGACCAGATTAGAGACTTTCTTCAATGTAGCCTCTTTGTCCTTCACTCCATGCGTTTATTTGTTGGGATTAATCAATTACAATGGTTAGGCTTCTGGGTGTCTATCGAGATAATACTGAAAGAGGAGGGTTTCCTAGAAATCTTTCCCACCCTGAATCACAAAGGTGACTTGCCTCTCCCTTTAGTGGGTCTTAAAGACTCTTAGCAAACTGCTATAGACTAACTGTTGACGTCTCCCACAATTTAGACGTTGAAACCTAAGCCCTAATATTATGGTATTTGGAGGTGGGGCCTTTGGGAAGTGGCTAGATCATGAGGGTGGAGCCTTCTTGAATGGGATTAGTGCCCTTCTAAGAAGAGACCCCACAGAGGTCCCTCACCTCCTTCTGTCATATGAGGACACAGAGAGCAGACAGCCGTCAGTGAACCAGGAAGCGGGTCCTCACCAGATACTGAATCTACCATCACCTTCATCTTGGACTTTCCAGCCTTCAGAATTGTGAGAAATAAATTTCTGTTGTTTATAAGCTACCCAGTCTATGGTATTTTGTTACAGCCGCCTGCACAGCATCAGGAACAAACCTATCACGTTTGCAAATGATGCCGCTCTTTCTTCTCCCCATGACTCGTAACTTACCACCTGGCTGGTGTGTCTGCAACAGGGATATCTTCCTTAGCAGAGTCAACTCAAGGAACTCTGGCCAGTGTTCACCATTCCTGCTCTGGGCGGAGAGGACAATAAACAGACAACCCTTAGCTCTGATGGTCTATGGCCAAGCATCCCTCTTAATTCTACTGGTTCTCTAGACTCTTTTTCAGATTATTTGTCTTATTTCAGACAAATTAGCTTCCTTGATTTTCCTGATTCTTACTTCCAGACAACTTGGAGTTCTAGTCCTTTTTGCCTATTAGATTTCTTGTCTACCTTGGGAAAATTGGCCTTTGGTAGCAAATTCTTAAATTGCAGTGACCACCAGCTTCTAAGTCCAACCTCAGCTCTGACTCAGTTCCATACCTCCCTCTTGTTCAGGCCCTGGTTCTCTTCCTTGATTCCCTAACACCCATCCACACCCCCATTTTGGCTGAGGCCTGCCATTGAAAAATGATGGAGGTGGAGAGAATATGTTCAATAGAGAATAATCTCGATTATAGAATCAGCCTGATACATATTGAGGAAGATACATTGATGGAGAGATCAGATCCGTTGGAGGTTTATCTGGTTTGTTGAAGGAACCTGTCCTGGTTCTCAAATACTTTGTACTGTTGTGGTGGTGCCAGAGTGGGTTTCCACTGCTTCCCCCGAGCTCTAGGGAATGTAGTTCCTGCTTGGGGCCTAAACAGACAGTACATAGCTCTGTTTGGCCTGTGGTCTCCTGAGCTGTTGGATCATTTCACGTTGTGGAACCCTACCCACTATCTGCCCTGGAAAATTTTCTACCTGGTCCCACTTCCATATTCTAGTTCAGTTACCACAAATGAGCAGTCTCCAGCTGGGCCTTGAACTTAATTGTATTCTCTTTTCACTCCCCCCCCCCCCCGATCAGCCCCAGGTTCCTAATTTTCCAAGTGCCCCTTTACTCTTGGCATAAGATACTTCATTCTATCTCAGAAGGAAAAGAGAGGAGCCAAGGGGTGGGCCATCTCCGTCTACCTGCTCCTCCACCACACAAATGTTCTCGCATAAATACTCACCCCTCTCGGGGCACCTGGGTAGCGCAGTGGTTAAGCATCTGCCTTCGGCTCAGGGCGTGATCCCAGCGTTCTGGGTTCGAGCCCCACATCAGGCTCCTCCACTGGGAGCCTGCTTCTTCTCTCCCACTCCCCCTGCTTGTGTTCCCTCTCTCGCTGGCTGTCTCTCTCTGTCAAATAAATAAATAAAATCTTAAAAAAAAAATACTCATCCTTCTCTTCTCCATGCGAAACACAAGAGGTGTCCCTTTTTCTGTTTAAGTCTACCTTCCCCTACTTCCTAAAGGACCATTTTCATTTTATTTCCCAAAATTATGCAATTTCTCAACACCATTTATTAAATGTGTCCTACTGACTCAAAATGTCAACTTTACCATATACTAAATTCCATATATTTCAGAGTTTAGACTCTTATTGTCAAGTTAAACAAAGCTGGACACTAGTTAGAGTGCTGAAGACACATTTTGGTCAGTCATGTACTATTACTATGGGGAAAAGGGTCTAGCGTGAACTCACTCAACTTTGATTTGTACAGAGGTGACTGGGCTTTTTAAAGGGAAAATGAGGGAAGCAGGACTTGGTAGAGTCAGGGAAGTAAAACATAAAAAGCAGGAAGGGGGCTTCGTCCATGTGCAACTGGTTTGGGTTTGCTCACTGGCACCTATAGAAGTTGGGCTCTCACCCTCCCACCAAGGTTGGAAGACAAGTGTTGGCTAGAACAAAGAGTTAATTCTTTCAGCAACCTCAAGTTTTCTCAGGTGGGCACTTTATGGAAGGCTAAGATCATCTTAAGGATGAGGCTGTGAATTGTTAGAAACTCTATGGTGTTTTATTCAAGTCATCGTAGGCCACCCTGGAGGCCTAGTTGAAAGAGAGCTCACAGGATCCTGGATAGAAGTTTGGTCAGGAGAAGAGTCTCGGTCACTTTGCATCCATTGTCTATTCTTGGGTTAATGCCATAGTGTTTTAAGTATTACAGCTTTATATCGCATTTCGTACTTAGTAGATATTATTATGACATGTTTATTTATTTATGTATTATCTCCTTGCCAGAATGCAATTTCTATGAACTGGGGATTTGTAATCTTTGCTTACTTATTGGGTCTCCAGCACACGGTGAGGACTCTGTCACTCCCTCTTTGTTCATTGAATGAATTTCCTGTGCCTTTAATCTCTCCCTCTCCAATGCTTCCTTCTTATCAACATTTAAATAGACTCTTTCATTTAAAACAATAAAGAAATTCTCCCTGCACCCCATGCTCTCACTATGCAGGGCTCTATCTTTTTCTATGTCTTTGCAGTCATTTTTTTCCCCCAGAATGTTGTCTACACTGTATCTTCAATTTATTCACTCCCCACTTCCTGCAGTCTGACTTTCACTTCTATTACTCCGTGGAAATTCTCTTGCTATGAGCACCTATGATATCTGCTCCTAGAATATTTGGTGCCCATAGATCTCAACCTAAGCAATATGCCTCTTCTGAGCACCAGAACCATGTAACCACCTCTGAAAAAATATTCCCACCTACTTTCTCACACTAGGCACAATAAAACATAAAATCCTCCCTTTCCTTTGTTAACCTGCTCTTCTGGTTCCCCATCTTAGAAAATGGCATCCAGTTGTTCAAATGACAGACCCAAGACATCCTCAATACCTCCTGCTTCCTTACCGCCCAGTTTCCAACATCCGACTAGTCGCTAAGCACTCCTTAATTATCTTCTGCTAGTTCAGGCCACAGTCAATTTTTGGATCACTACAGCAGCCTCCGGTTGTCATGCCTCTCGTCTTTCTTCCCCAAGACTCTTCTCTATTCTTTAGCCACAGTGGGCTTTGGAGATGAAATTCCACTCCTGTACTCTCACTTAAATCCATCCCTGGCCCTGACTGACCGTGGAATGAAGCTCTGAAGCATGAGTGTATATCTCCAGTCTATTCTTCAATAACTACATAAAGTACACAAGTCATTCTGAGACTTAGTTTCTTCATCTGTAAAGTGGGAACGATAATCCTTGTCCTTCCTATTTTGTAATAAGGATGAAGTGTCTTCAGATATATAAGTGCTTTAGGAAGTAAGGAATGATAATCCAGTACTCAATACATATCTGGTGAGGGTGAATGAATTACTTCCGTCACTTTGTTCCTCTATTCAGGCTGGCTGGTTGGGTAGAGGAAGCAGAGCAATAGGGAGGTAATTTCTAGCCCCTTAAATTTGAGGGGATACTGCTTTACAATCTGGGACCAGCATGTTCAGTGCTGACTTTTCTTCTCCTCGACTGTCTTTATTGTATCCATTCATAAATCCAGCTGTCAAAGAACCACTTCAAATAAGCTCTCCTCAGCATATATCACCGCCCCCTGAGGAGGGTATGTTCTGTGAAGTTAGGGGAATAAATGTAGATTTTTCTAGAAGGAGAGAAAAAGGAAGGACTTTCACTTTTATTCAATTATCACTTCAGCAGCTGTCTACATGACTTGGAAAATTCCCCTCACATCTCTCGATGGAGTCTCTATTGCCAAAATCCCCGTTCTCACTGGCTGACAGAGACTGGTTTTCAGTGCCAAAAATATTTGATGTTGAAATGTAGAGGGAGGTGACATCAGGATCTGTTACTCCACATTAATCTCTTTATTATTTCTGACATAGACATTGTAGCATCATCATAGATTTAATAGAGGATAATGGTAATACAATGTGAATGCATTAGGTGTGATCTGGGGTCACTACAGTCTAAACTTTTAATATAAAATAGATATTCTGTGTGTGAAGGTAAATGAGCTTGAACGCAGCCTCACACAATGGGTATCACAAAGGCACTGCCTTCACAATAGGGAGTGAGAAATGAACTTTTCATTACAGGATATGATTGACATCTTTTTGTGTCCATTCATGGCTGCAAAAACCCCAGTGTCATAGCAGAGAACATGAAGAATTTCTCCAGCAGCTGTGATGGAGACTTTAAGGCATGAAGTTATGGAAGCTTGAAGTCAATTGTTTCCAAAAATGCAGAGCAAAATGAAATAATTTTGCACCTTGCTGTTAGTCGAGATGTTTCCTTCTAAGGCTTTTTTTTTCTTTTTCATCCAGTGGTATCTAAATAATATATATCTTTTCAATAGCCACAGGTGGTAGGTGTCTGTTCCAAGGATTTCCCTTTAAATGTTTCCAGCAGGCCCCCATGGAGCTAAAGAAACGAGAAAACCACTGGGAAGTGCTTCAGCTCCAGCCCATTCTAGTTTCTTAGAACTAACTTATCTTTCTTTCTTTCTTTTTTTTTCTTTCTGTTTTTGTTCCTTGTCTTTCATGTGGGTTTTACATCTGGATTTTTCCTCTTTGCCCAATGCCCCCATGGACTAGGAATTCAATTCTAACGGTCTATTAGTCCCTAATTCTATACTTACTCCCTTGAGTTGATTTTTTCCCCCCAAAATCAGTCTCTCTGCAATAGTTAAAAGAAACACAGCACCCTCTTTCCACTGCTGGATCTCTAGGGGCTCCTTCCGGGCCCTGTGTGTCCTGCAAGGAAGCCAAGTGACAGCTTATGAGGATAGGACCATGAGCCCCATTTTATGGATGGCTAACTAGGGCTTGGAAAGGTCATGTGTGTGGATCATCCTAACTCCGAAGTCAATATTTGGGTTCATAGGAGACCAGGAAAAATAATTGGAATGGAGATAGTTTCCTGTTTCATAACCAAAATATTTCAGAAAATATTAAAATGGATGCACACAGGTGGTGGTAGTTTCCTTTAACTTTGGCTTGGAGAATTTCATCCTTTAGATGTGTGTTTCTATTTATTTATTTATTTATTTATTTATTTATTTATTTATTTTAAGATTTTATTTATTTATTTGACAGAGATAGAGACAGCCAGCGAGAGAGGGAACACAAGCAGGGGGAGTGGGAGAGGAAGAAGCAGGCTCATAGCAGAGAAGCCTGATGTGGGGCTCGATCCCATAACGCCAGGATCACGCCCTGAGCCGAAGGCAGACGCTTAACTGCTGTGCCACCCAGGCGCCCCTAGATGTGTGTTTCTTGAGGGCTTCTCCTAACTCTAAACTATTGAGACTTGGTAGGAAAATTTAGTGCCATAATGAAAACAAGAAAAAAAAAAAAAAAAAACCAAACAAACAAGAAAAAAAAAACTAGCAAAAATCTCAACATATCTCATAATTCTGTAATATAATATATCTTGTGAAACTATGTGCTGTTTAGAGGCTTATAATGTATCAGTTTCCCACCTAGATTTACAAGGAAAACAAAAAGCATTCCAGCTTATAAATCAGTATTTCCTACAGGGCTGGTGAATTTGGTTTGTTTTTCTCTGAAGGTACTAGATTCAAATAGGAAGTCGTACGAAGAATTAACTAATTTTATAAAACTTAACTGGTGAATCCAAGCTGCAAAAAGACATTTTATCTTAGAAATCACCCTATCACACTGGCAGGTTGTTAATAAAATATTAACACTTGCACACTTAAGGCAGGTTGTTAATAAAACATAAGGAAAGAGAGCTGGAATAATTTGCCTAAGGTTAAAAGTTTCTGTAGTAGACAGCTTCTGACAGGCCTCCCAAAGATCCCCCCCTCCTGGTGTTCAGACCCTTGTGTCATGGGTCTGATGTGATGGGATATCACTCCATCATGAGGTTATAAAAGACTGTGATTTTCATTTTCTCTCTAGTACTTCCTCTTGCTTTCTTGTTTGCTTTTTCTGATGAAGCCAATTGTCATGTTATAAGATGCTTTATGGAGAAGCCCATGTGAAGGACCAAAGAAGACCTCCAGCTAATAACTCATGAGAAACTGAGGCCTCAATCCCACAATCCACAAGAAGCTGAGTCCATCCAACACCCTATGAGTGAACTTGGAAGTGGATTCCCCAATTGAACCTTCTGATGAGACCACAGCCCCACCCAACAGCTTGACTGTAGCCTGTGAGAGACCCTGAGTCAAGGCATCTAGCTAAGCTGTGCCAGAAAACTATGGGCTAGTAAGTGTATGTTTTACTCTACTATGTGGTGGGGTAATTTGTTACACAGCAGCAGAGGACTAATGTAGCTACAGAATAGCTCAGCTAGAATTTGGACGGAGAACTTATCTGATCCCCAGACCTATATTCTTTCTACATTACCCTTAAGTTAGCCCAACAGTTTTTTAACATTTTCTATGTGCTGGCCATCATGTTAGACACCGGGGATGCAAAGGCACAATCCCCTTCAAGAAAGAAAGACTAGGTAAAGCTTCAAAAGGAGTTAGGATTTGATCTGGCCTTGCCTCACATATAGGGCAAATGAAGAAGAAAGAAGGCCACGTCCCAAGCATGGGGAATGGTGTGACCATGAATACAGAGGCTAGGATCAACTTAGCCTCAAATGAATAGACAAGCTGGAGGGTTCTTATCTGTGGCTTAAGAAAAATCAGCTCTGATAAAAAATCATATGTGTCCTTAGGATACAGCTAAAAAGGGCCTATTTAGTTTTGTATATGTAACATTTTTAAGAAATAAAATTAATTTTACTAGAGAAAAGACTCAGAATGAATCTCACAAGATATCTTTGAATTGATATCAATTGATTTCCATAATATGTTATTAAGTGAGTAAAACAAAGTGTGGGATAGTAGTATTCTAGTTATTCAATAAGAAACACTGAAAGGATGAACCAGAAAGTAACCCCCCAAAACAAAACAAAACAAAACAAAACAAAACAAAACAAAAGCAGTAGAAGAGAGAAGTGGAGGGTAGAGGAAGGGTGGGAATGAGGCTACTTTGAGTGTATCTTTTTGTATTTGTATGGTTTGACTTTTGAATTTTATATACATCTTAATCAAATTAAGGAAAAACAAATATAACAGTTGAAAATGAAGTGAAATAAATCAATCTAATTGTACATGAAATTAAAGAAAAGAATTATCCCAAAGATTACTAAGCCTGCATAGGGTGTATGTGGGTATCCCCACTTTTTGGAAGTTCCCATTACACCACCACACTTTTATGGGAGACTGGACATCAATACCACAATGCCTTTTTTTCCCCCATAAACATGAAAATCCTCTTCAGATTTCTTTCAGTTAGCAAAAACAGGTACTAATGTGGGTTTTTCATTAAAGCAAAGTGGCATAATATGAGCTTTCAGTGAGCAGGGGTGAGGGGATACATTCTGATTTACAAAAGGTTTCACTGGAGCACTGGACTTTCGGAGAGCTGGGGTGGGGGTGGGGAATCTGTATTCTAAGAATATACAGAATTGACTCTGCTCAGTATTTTCATGTTAGAAGTAATGTCGGTGTTATAATTTTGAAAACTAACGCATAGTTTAGGGTAAAGCAAATAAATTATGCCAATGTTACCCGGAGTAAGATTTTCCATGTAAGAGAAAAGAAATATGCACCCAGCTCATATTTTTCCCTTATCTGCCCTAAACCTGGAATCAGTCATTTCTCCAAGAAGTTCTGGTTCTCTTAGTAGAAAGTGGTACTTACAAAACATAATCGGGGCACTAGAGAATACTAAAATACTGTTCACTCTGTCCTTTTGTTGCCCAAGCTTCTGGACGCAGCTGCTTTGGCTTAGTTTTACCTCCAGCTCACAATGGGAGTAGTGGGAGATGAGTTTGGAGGGGTGAGTGCTGTCAGATGGTAAAGGGCATTAAATGCCTATTATCTAACTCTGGACATTAGCTGATCAGTGGAGGGGAACAGCTGAAGGTTATGGGGACTGAGGTGCCTGCTGTTGACAGCGACAAAGAATAATGCTTAGCCTGATACACATTACGTACTTAAGTTATGTTGTCTGGATCTAACATTGGGGTTCATAATTTCTTGTTTGCCAGTGTTCCATAACCTAGTTCTAGAATGAATACAAAACATTTTATATAACTTTGCAAATCTGGGTAATATGTCTTGCTCTGCCACTGGACCTTCTGGGCTTGGCTCAGCAGGATTATAGTTTTACCTTGCTATCAAGTTATTGTCACAATTGTAAATATCTATTGAACTTGAAAGAAGCAAGTATGCTTAGCAGCCAAACACTTGCCCTAACGCACAACGTCCCCAAATCTCCTTCTCAGGAAATGTGTTTGCTTTGTCGTCACTGTCTATTTTATAAATCATAGAAATGGTAGACTTAGGAAATAGGACAATTGATAGAGTACAGGCGATTAATGATTGAGAAAATAATCGTCCTTCTACCTTCGCCCTCATTTCCTAGAGGTCTTTGATTTTGACATTGGTTACCACCATTATTCTAAATAATAGTCTAAATAGTTTGATTTATGGACTTTCTCATTTGGAAGATGAAAAATTTAAATCATCTACACATAATAATTTCACTTTCCTTTCTATGTCTCCTCCGAATTTGTGGTTAAATTGTTATTTTTGGTTTTGTTGATGATCTTTAAAATGTTAATACACTGCAATCTCTACTTTTGGTTCTGTCTCTTTTAGACACTATCCCTTGATTCGTCATTATTCAAAAATAAACAACCTCTAAGTTACTTTCCATTTTTTTCTCCCCTGCTCCACTTTCCATCCTTCGTCAGCTTTATTTTCTTGTATGTTAACGAGGTTTTGGCATTAACATTCTGTTCTATAATTATTATTATGCGTTAAGTGCTTTGTCCATAGGTTTAAAATCGATAAATAAAATTTATAATATCATGATATGTAAATATTATTTACTGCAGAACTAAACAGTGTGATTAGATCCTTGGAGAAAATTAATTTTACATTATCAAATTTGTGCTGCTTGTAAGGGAATGTTCCAAGTGTAAAGACCAATGAGATTCTTCTCTCCCTCTCTCTTTTATTAATATGCCATAAATTGCTCAAGTTAATGATGTAATTTAGTGCATTTTGCTTTTGACTTTTTGTAACTCTCTTGTGCTTTTTAATTTTGACTAGAGCTTATCGTTATATTTTTTTTTCTTTTTGAGAAAAGATGTCAGCATGGTACTTGGATCTTTCAGCTCCCACTAAAATCATAATATTTCTTGAATACAATGTATTTCCTTCGAAGAAACTTTCCTTGAGACCCTCTGTCTGCTGCTTCTAATTTACATCAAGCTGGTCTTTCTTTTACTGCAATCTGTAGTAGTTTCAGTGTTTTTAGAACCCATACTTCTAAACCTGATTGGACTCATTTCCTAGATTCCCTTCTCATTTTCTTAAGGACATCCTCAAGTAATTTTTTGTATAGAATGTTTGATAGGTAAACTTTATGACCTTATGTATGAGAATATCTATCTTTACTCTTCGCTGATAGTTTTTCTGGGTATAGAATTCAAGTTCGAAAATAGTATTTTTCTTTAGAACATTGAGGGCACTGCTCCATTGTCTGGCAGTATCTGGTCAATCTTGAGTCAGTATCTTTCCCTAGTTCTGAAAAATTTCTCTTCTAGCTTTCCACTGATCATTTTCTCCCCTCCATGTTCTCTTTTCTTTTCCACCTGGAACACCTATTAGGTAGATGTTGACCTCCTGGATTATTTTTCTATGTTTCTTACTTTTAAATATCTCGTATTTATATTTCTTTGTCCTTTTGCTATAATTTTTAGTAGCTTTCCCTGACAAGTTCTTGTCACACTTTGGATTTGTTCTTATTTAGATGGTCTTACTTTTAATTTCTAATATTTGTTTTTAAAATTATCCCATTGCTCCTATTTAGTAGTAGCCTATTCTTGCTTTTTAAATTTCTTTGAGGATATTTTAATTATTAGTCTTAAAATCCCTCTTTCCTCTGAAGTTGGAAATTCTTTGGTCCTTCTCCTCTGTACTGCTGGTTTCCTCAAACATTTGCTGATCCTTAGATATCTTTTCATACTGTGAATTCCACAGAGGTGTGTACTACACGTGGTTGTGTGGGTTTCCTCTGCTGTCCGTTTCCCTGACATACCTCATTCCCCTTTAAATGGGGCAGTTCCTTGGAAGTTTTGGTCTGTGGGTGGTGGTTCCATCCCAGGATTCACATTGGGGTTTTCCAGGTGAACTAGGAGATCTTGCCTCTTTTCAAATACCAAAGTAAGCCAGCTTTACTCTGAGATGCCACCATCCACCCTTGAGGTCTAGACTTGGCCCTGGTGCATTTTCCATGTTACAAAGGACTCCCTGGATTATGCTGGGGTATACACTGCCTCTGCCAATCTCTCTGTCCTTTGGGCATGGTGAATAAAGATGTTTTGGGGCACAATTCTTGCATAAATCATTTATTGGCAGCATTCTGATTTCACAAAAAAATCCCCTCTGTCTTTCCTTCATAAATTCAGCAGCCTTCCCTTATACCTTCTCAAGGTCAATTATGAATGAGGAGTTGATGGGCATTTCGGGGAGGGGGGTTTACCTTTTGGCAAGTCCTTCAGAGGTGGTCTGGCTTCTCTGTTTAGAATGTGGGGGGCTTTACCTTTGCTCCCAGCTTTAGTGCTTCAGAAGAAGAATAGCCTTTTTCTTTTTTTTTTTTTTTTTGACATCTGCTTGATGTTACAGTACCCTAGAAGGGTACCATATGGTCTCTACACAGTCTGGACTCTTCCTTCAGACCAGAGTCTCTCCAGGTCAGGGACTATATCCTTTCCATCTTTATTTGTGTCCACCAATGATGCTGATGCCAGCGAGCTAGAAGGTGAGAGCAGGAAGACTGGATGATTACGGTGTGGGTGAGCAAAGAAGGGACCATCAGAGGAAGGAGAAGACTCGTGGAGGACGCCGGGAGTCGAACTGAGGCAAAAGGCCCCCTGAATTCTTCCTCCGAAGTTTGAGACCCCTGTTGTGGTGCTCCAATGATCCCAGAGCCCAAGCTGCTTTGTTTTTCTAGAAATAATATGGCCAAGGCTACGACTTAACTTTGTCAAGTGTCAAGCCTTGGGGCAAAAAGAGAAGTAAGACAGACAAAGAAATAAAAAAGACAAAGCCCGCTGGTTAAAGACGGGGAAGCGAGCCCTGCCGCACTGTGAAGTTCCGCGGGCTCCGAGTGCAGCTGGCCCCGCATCTCCAGCTGCCTGGTGCGTTTATGCCTTACTCTGGAAATGTGAAATTGTGTTCTTCCGTCAGGAGAAAACCTTCTTGACAGTTGCAAGTGCTCGGCGGGAGTGTTTGGAGCGCGGCTGTGCAGGCGCGGCGATTAGGCCGCGGGCCTTGCAAGCTGACAGTCCGTCACTCCGGGGTTAATCCGGCCCAGCGGCTCTGCAGGGAGAAGACGCCTGGACAGACGGACAGACGCGGGAAGGGCGCTCCGAGAAAGAAGCCTTATCCTCACTCATTCACTCCCCAGCCAGCTGCAAAGAAGGGGTCCTGCCATGGGGGGTGGGGAGGGGGGAAGGAGCCACTTTATTCCCGGGGCGAGAGGGGCGAGATAATCCAGAAAACCTGCTCACGTTCCAGGGGAGAGAGTGACACCTTTGGCCCCTCCCATTTCAGCACTACAGAAGTCCGAGACAATCCTGTTAAACACTGGAAATAAAGTAATTGCAACTAGCAGTTTTGTTGCGCCCACGATTACAGGCTCTGTCATAGAGTGCTTTCCGAACAATATTTTATTCCATCTTTGCAACCTGCTTCAGAGAACCTATCGCTGTCTTCATTTCACGTGCGTGGAAGTAGAAGAACCCGAATCTGAAGGCCCGTCTGGCTGGCTTCAGAGTGCTTTCTCCTCCCTTAAAACCCACGTTTATCCAAGTACAGCGTACTTGTCAAGCACAGCATTAAAATCCCCTTCCTCTACTAATTAGGTGATTTTAGGTAAATTAACCTCTTTGGGCTTCAGGTTTCTTATCTATAAAACGGGGATAATAATATCAACTTTATGATGTGTTGTGCGGGTTAAATAAAAAATATATATAATTATATATTACATATGGCACATATAGAAATACATATTATATATGACACAATGTATAAATCTATAGCTCTATATTACATTTGTATAATATAAATACAGTAATATTATATTTATGTTATAGAAAAATTATATTATACATATGATATGTATGTATATATATGTGTGTATATATACATATATATATATGTGCGTGTAAATAGATATATGACTCAGTAAGCCTGGTACCTAGTACACATTCAATAAGTATTTGTTGAGTAAAGGAAGAAAGAACAGTAACGGTCTTCTAGAACACCCATTTCCTTAGAGCAGGGTTTCACCTTCAGCGCTGGCATTTGAACACTGACATTTGGACATTTGGGACGGGGTAATTCTTTGTTGTGGGGGGCTGGCCCGTGCATCAGAGTGTTTGGCAGCGTCCCTGACGGCTACCCACTAGACGCCAGCGGCAACACAGCCCTCTCCGATGGTGATGACCAAAGACATCTCTGCACCCGCCACACGCTCCTCTGAGGACATAACTGAGAACTGCAGCCTTAGAGGGAACCAGTTCTGCCTTGGACACCATAGAGGAGCATTCTATAAATAACAAATAGGATAGTTAATAGTAAAGAGTGTAGACTTCGTGGCGGCGCGTCTCTACTCAGTGCTGCCGCTATCGTACCAAGCAGCCATAGACAGTACATGCACAAACGAGCGTTACTGTGTTCCAGTAAAGCTCTGCGGAGCCAGGCTGGCCCGCGTGTTGTTGCTTGCTGTCCCTCCTAGGACAAATGCAGAAGGAGCAGAAGAGGAGCATGCCTGGGGGATAGGCCACACTGTTACTGAGCCACATGGCCTAACGCTGGCCCTACATGTAAGCAGAGGGGATTTTATCTCTATGTGGACTGTGAGATGGACCCCTATAAAGTCCTTTGCCTCATCGGCTAGGCATGGTGCCTGCAAACTCACCACGGAAGGGTCATCTTGTGGAGGGTCGAGCATGGCTTTGACCAGTACCCTCTTCGTAAGAGAACCTTCCCCCAAGAAAACCCGGAGGTAAAGCTGTATTCAGTGAGTACCACCTACATGTGAGTGAGTTGCTCCATTCAGAGGGATTCTTGACCCTCCGCAGCCACTGTCCCCTGTAAGAGGATGAGGGAGAGGAAGGGACTTGGAAAGAAGGGGCAAGTAAGTAAAAACAGGCAGCCGGGGTCCTAAACATCACCTTGGCCGACTTCTCAAATCTACAAAAAAGAACATCTCCAGTTTCAACTGAAGAGGAAATGACATAAAAGTCAACTCTATTATTTGGCAAGGGTGTAATTAGGCTCACAAATGGAACTTTATTAATAAGGAGTACCGAAATCCTTCTCTAAATAGTACCCTACCACCATTGTGTCAGCGGCCTGCAGGTTAAAGCATGTCCCCTGCTCTCATGACGCTGCTGTACGTGTCCATCTCAACAGGACACGAATATCGTCCTGCCACAAACACACTCTCCTGGGCCACGGTTAGAGTCTCCGCCCAGGGCAAGCAAGAGGGTCATAGCTGGAAAGTTAAGGAGTCTGAACTAGATTTGTTTGGGATCCATGCCTTACTTCATTTAGCTCATCTCTACCTCCTGTTACACGAGAAAACCTTTTAAATATCTCCGACACGAGGGCATGCTTCCTTTTTGACATTGCTGTCGTACCTTCCTTTGCAGCTGGGGAAGCCAATGAGATGTAAGCAGCAGTCCTGAGAGGCTTCAAGAAGAGCTCTTTAAAGCAATTAACTCTATTAGATCCATTTTGCCTGTCTGCTCTACCTCTTCATTTCCGCCTGGAACTTAGTTGTGATGGCTGGACTTTTTGCAACCATCCTGTAATCAGGAGTCTGAGCTGCTGGTGACATAAAGCGGCCATCAAGTCCTGGATAGTCTGTCCTCGGACCTATCACATAAGAATGAAAACCAAACGTCTTTAAGAAGCTATCTGGGGAGACTTTGCTAGGACAACTGCAATAGCTTAAAGATGACCACAGATTCTTTTGTATTCTTATTGTAGAGTGGTAGAATCTTATCTTTAATTCTGGGCTAGCCCTGTGGCCTGTTCTGACCTACAGGATGTGGCAGCCATGATACCTGCTGGGTCTAGGCTTTAAGGTATCTGCAGGTTCCGCCACTGCCACTTAGGACACCCCCTGTTGGAACCCAGCGGTCTTGCTGTGAGAAGCCCAAGCCACATGATGAGACCACGTGGAGAAAAACTGGAGACACTCTGATTGTTAACAGTAAGGTAGTCAGAGCCAGGGTCACCAACAAGAAAATATGGAGTCAGGACAGCTAAGATAAAACAGCACTGACATCCTGTTTTGCAGCTTAGACAAGACCGCACTGACATTCTGCTTTGCTGCCTTTGCAGAAATGCCTTCTGCAAATCGTCCTAAAATAAGGCAATTAACCACAAAAGTATTTGTCAATATCGCGGGCAAAGGGCAGTTAAGACATAAGCCCCTAGATGTGAGTAAAAAAAGGACCATCAGCACGTGGACACGAACCTAATTAATAGGTAGACAGGTACGTGACCAACGCCTTGATTGGCAGGACTCAGCACACCCTGACTGCTTATGATAGTTCCGCAAAAGACCTCATGAAAACCCCTAAACTTAGAAATTCTGAGGGCAACTCACTCGGATCCCCCTCCCTCTCCAGGAGCTTTGTACTCTTGCTCAATAAGCTTTGCTTTGCTGCCCACCACTCTTCGTCTGGTCTACCTCTTCATTCTTTGAAGCAACGTGACCAAGAACCGCGGGCACTAAGGGGGCACAAAATCCTGTAACATGATCAACACCCAGCTCTATTCTCTGCTGATAGCACCAATTTCTAGCCAAGTCAGCCTTCCAGGGTGTTCCAATCCAGTCACACCTCCAGATAACTGCAGCCCTTGCTAGGACCACATCAAGCCAAAGCACCACACAGCTGAGCCCAGTCTTCCAGATGACAACACAAAAGCATCAGAAACGTGAGACCTGTCTCAGACGTACCAACCCATCAAGTCTCCAGATAACTGCAGCCTCACCTAGATAAGCTGACACCGCCTGGAACAAAAGAACCACCTGGCTAAGCCCAGTCGACCTCTAGATTTACAAGAGATAAGAAACTAGAAATAATAAAACATGATAAAAACAATAAAAAAATAAAATAAATTGTCTTAAGGCACACCACTCTGGTGACTGAAAATAGAAACCATGCAGAGATAGAATCAAGGTTGCAGCCCTGTGCAAGTAGGGAATCAAAAAAACAGACAAACTTCGTCTCAAGCATACATTAATCATTTAGAAATGTAAGGGTTTAATTCTCTGCCTGATTATTTTGAAAGCCCCTGCGCTGAGAAATAAACATGAAACTGGCCTAATGTTTAGATTTTGAGGCTAACCAACAATGAAACCATCTCACAGGTCTCCTGCTGATGAACCCTTGGGTGAGAATTACAAAGACACAGGGAAATACAATGTATAACTTGCAGTATGTGCAGTGATGGAGAAAAGGTCACAGCCCCAAAAGGAAGGCAATAAGAAAGAAGAAAGGAACTTTAAAATTAATGTTTAACACAGGCAAAAGGAAAGGATTAAATCTGGAAGGCAATAATGGGTCATTATGAAGTAGGAATAGTTGGACAAAAAGGTAAATTGGTATTCTAGAAGTGAAAAATTAAAAAGAATTGAAACATAAAAAGTCTTGATGGACATGCTAAATAGTAAACTGTATATATCTCACACACACACAAAGAATTAGTAATTTGTAGCCAGATCTGAAAAATTAGTTAAAATACAGCACAAAATGCTAAACAGATACAAAGTAGAAAGCAGTGAACAGACAGGGGTTGTGCTGGGAACTTCCACCACAGGTCTAATGGAGATTCTAGGAAGAGAATATGAAGTAAATGTGGTGGGTTGGATAATTTTTCTAGAAACAACTATCTGAGTACTTGAGCTGGAAATTATTCTGACTCCCAAATAGTAGCATTTCTACACACTAAATTAATGACTAAGATATGTGTAAGTATACATTCACACTATATATATATATATATATATATATATATATATACACACTATATATAATATATACCATATATAAACATATACACACACACAATTTAGAATCAATCATGGCTTTAATAGAAAAGAACTCATTTTCATATCATATCTTTTGTAATTTCTAGTCGTGGTAAGCCTGGTCTTTCTTCTTTACTATCTCTGGCCCCTTTCCCCATCTCTGGGCCTTCTGTCACTATGTTCCATTATCAGAAATGGCCAATCCCATCTCCAGTGCCTGCCAGAGCTCTGCTACCTTTTAGAAGACTCCATGGACAACCACAGGATACTGTCTCTACTTTCTCTAGAATTTTACAACACTGAAATTTGTTCACTTCTTTGGCTCTTGGCCCATTGGCTTTTTAATGAGCTCTTTGGAAGCTCTTTCAGGTTGAGGGCCTCAGTTCCTATTTCTTGGGCTCCCCAGCGACTTGGTTTGTTCTCAATAAGTGGTAGTTCATTAATGTAGAGGGATAACCCTCTTAAAACTTGTGAGAGTAACTTCTGGGAAGGTGAAAGAGATAACAATGAGAAACGGGGTTGGAGACGTTTGTAAGAGTATGATTTGATCCCCACTGGCTCTCCACACAAAAAACAAAACCACCACTACAACCACCGTATCTACTACTGTGACCACTGTTAGTACTGCTATTCCTGCTGATGTCTTGTGAAGGCCTCCAAGTGAAACACAAAAGGCTTGAGCAGAATCCGCCATGAAACTGTGGCCCGAGAGGAAGACTGAGGGGTGGTGGAAACTGATAGAGGAAAGAGTTCTGGAAAGGTGGGGGAAATGCAGGAGGAAGGGGCTAGGGGGAAAGAATGCTGGGAGAGGGGAAACAATGGAGACCTGGCAGTCACTCTCTGATTGGCTGGGATGCTGGGAAGAAAAAGAAGCGAGACAGAGCACCACAAAAATGGCGTGATGGAATTTATCCCCACAGGGAGGGAAGACATTGAAGCTGCTCCATCCTATAGAAGATACAGGGGCTACATGCCCAAGATCGAGCCTAATGAAGGGCTCAGAGAAACAGGGTTGTCAAACCCACAGAACCGCTTCCCTGGAGATGTACCTTTATTCTTTCGGTGACCCAGATTCATTAGAGTAATTAGCAACTATCTCAGAGGTCATGGAGGCCAAGAGCCTTCTCTGGGTATAGCCTCAAATCAATCCAGCATGGATGGGAACTGGAGCTTTGTGGATGTGACAGTTTGGACTCAGTCAAGAGATGAGTATTTTGACTCTTTTCCCCCAGAGTGATAAAGCTAGAGAAATAACCCGGATCGATACTGCCAAAACCATCAGTAGATTTGTCATAACCATTACTCCTTAATCACTGACCAGCTGGGCTCATTTCCATAGCCTTTAATTTTTTACTGTCTTCAGAGGGAAAATACCTTTAACCCCAAATTTCTCTAATATTCTGGGTGAAGTTTCTATCATTTTATCCCTCTAAAGTCAAATCATTCTTCTCTTGGTTAATTTATTAACTGAGCTTTCTATATTGTGTGTGATGGCTCTTGATTCAAAAGTCCTGCTGAACACATCAATCTGTCTAGTTGCTGACTTTCAACTTCCTGGCTCAATCAATCACAAAGCACCCTAATCCTTCTTGGCTTGTCCTGAATTACATTTGATACCAGTCCAACCTTATCTTTAATAAGCTCACCTAGGTAATTTGCATATAACAAACAAATTAGGTCTTCCAAAGATTATTTATAGGGTACCATAGCCATAAATCAATCTAGAAATAACCTGCTTCTAGAGGCCTTCTGGCTAAATGGGAAACAGAACCTAATAAACAAATTAGAGTTAATTCCTTTTCTCAAGTTCAATTTGTTCTTTAAAAATTATGCGGCTCCATCTGTCATTTACAATTAACTGTTGGATTTAAATCAGGCATAAAACTCATACCACTGTTTTGGGTCTTTTGGCATCAGTTCTTTGATTATTTTGAGCACACGATCACACATTTGTGGTGTATCTCTGTTCCACTTTAATGGCTCAATTATAAGTATACATGTGGAATGGTACAGAGTAGAGATATAGAAGGCCTAGATTTTCCTTCTGGATCTGACATATAGTATCTGTAAGTTTTGGGGTAATATGCCATCATTCCCCCAATTTTCCCACTTTAAATTAAGGGGGATGGAGCCCACTACTAAGCTTCAAGTGGTCTGTGAACTTTTGAAATGACATGCAGCCTTTTTAATGTGTTTGTGCATTATTTTCCTTTTAGAGAGTTCCAGAGGTTTAATCAGAACCTATTTCTAACATCAAAAAGCTAAGAAATATCAGATTAGAGTATATTCCACTTCTATTTCAGCACTTACCTAATATAATGTGATATTACTTAATGTTCTCAAGGGAAAATTCTATTTTTCAAGAAATCAGATTTTTATGCACTCATCTGTGCTGTCTAAATTGAGTGTACCTACAAACCAGGGGTGTGACGAAGGATGGACTTTTCATAAACTATCCTGGGATAATTGGTCATTCAAATGGAAAAAAAAAATCCCTACCTCACACCATACGCAAAAACCAAATTCCAGATATATTAAAAACCTAAATGTGAAAAGCCAAAATGAAAAACTTTTAGATGATATGGGAGAATATCCAGCAGCAAAGCATTTCTAAAATAAGAAAAATTTATGTCATGGTAAGAAAGCATGGATACATTTTACTATACTATAGTTGTGAACTTCTCTATGATCAAAGACTTCTTGACAAAACATACACAAACTAAAACAAGATACTTCAAAAACACATAACTTGCAAAGTGTTAATATTTTGAATATATTAAAATTTTCTTTCTCTACACTAATAAAAAGAGATGAAAAATAGAAAATGGGGAAAAGATATGAAGAGGTAATATAAGGTAGAGGTGCTATGAAGGGCCTCTACTATTCACATCCTTTCAAGTTCTAACATGCCTTGCTGTTTCTAGAGCCCTTACTTATTCTGTTATTTATTTTTAAATTTATTCTGTGCTATTTGCAATGGCTGTCTGTTTCATTTGGGCAATTCTTTATGTTAAATCTCTTGAGATAAACACTATATTTTAAACTTTTAAATATATTTATTAGATAGCCCCTAGCACATCCCTGAATACCTAGGAGAAGCATACAAAATACCATAAATATACTTTTTTTTCTACATTTAGACATCCCTAAAATTGAGATGCACATTGCAATCTATGGCATTTGACACCATCTCCCAGGTAGCCTTCAAGCCATAGTTGCTTTTAACTGTACAAGCATGAACTTGCTTATCTCTATTCGTCACTATCATCTCTTCAATTGAGTTATGTGTGTTGTTGGAACTATACTTACTGAATTTAAATATTATTTAAATATATTTTTTAAGATAACACTATCATTTGATATTGGACACAAAAAGTTATAGTGAGGACAGAAGGCGTAAAAACAAAGTAGTGAGAGAAAAAGCAAATACTCGTCATTGGCAAATGGCCACAAATCCACATCTTGCAAAATGAAGCCCAAGTACTTTATGGAGTCTCAGAAAAGAAGGGACCCACAGGTAGATGAAGCTGTCCCTGGAGATATGTGCAAAAGAGTTGTCTATCATAGGCCAAGCAATGCAACCCAAGGAAAGAGGAATTGCCAAGTCTTAGAAGGAAATTCAGAGCAAGAAGGGGCTGATGTAAATGATTGAAGCTGCCTCTTATTTAATCAAGAAAAACTCAGCAAGAAAACTTGAGGAATGCATGTCAGCAGCTTGGAATGACATTCTAGACATAATAGTGGAGCACTCTTTAAGACGTGCTGCCTCAGCAGATGCACTTGATGCTGTTGTGTGGATAAACACACATGCTGACTTTCAAGTCAGATTCTTTTTTTTTTTTTTTAAAGATTTTATTTATTTATTTGACAGAGATAGAGACAGCCAGCGAGAGAGGGAACACAAGCAGGGGGAGTGGGAGAGGAAGTGCAGGCTCCCAGCAGAGGAGCCTGATGTGGGGCTCGATCCCATAACGCCGGGATCATGCCCTGAGCCGAAGGCAGGCGCTTAACCGCTGTGCCACCCAGGCGTCCCTCAAGTCAGATTCTGAGTACGAAGAAACTTTGGAAATATTTTAACTATCTCACTTTTTTTTTTTTCTGTATGCACCATAGTGATAGTTGATAAAAAAAAATCTGGGTAAATATGTCTAAAAGATCGCTTTCAATAAGCTTACAAAATGAATACCAGTAACTGATAAAAAAAAAACCAGACTGTGTCATAGTTGTATATAAATAAAGGTGCGTCTGATAGTTGAGATAATAGAAGTGATTGTTTTCATTAGGTTGTGGTCTACCCTTTCACTGAAACTGGCCTGGCCTTGTGAATAGCTTTAATGGGGAGAAGGTAGTAAAAGTGCTGATTCCACCTTTAAAAGATCTGGCAGCTTCAACTTTTACTGTTTTGGAACCCAGACACCGTTCCATAACGAAGCTAGTCTAGACGACAGGTGGAGAGAGTCCATGGGGAGGAGGAATGGGGCACCTCAGTGATCGCCACCGTCAATGTCAGAGACATGAGAGAGGCTTCATTGGATGTTCCTGCCCAAGCCGAATGCAGCTGCATGAGTAATCTCAGCTAACATTACATGGAGCAGAACCACCCAGCTGAGCCCAGACAACCCGCAGAATTATAAGCAGTAATAAGTCATCATTGTTTTAAGAAACTAAGTTTTTCGAAGGTGCTTTCTTATGCAACAATAGAAAACTAAAAGCGTTGTTACCATCGCAGAAACCTCAACATGTGGGACATAATACCAAGAGGAGGCTGTCGGGACAACAGGAAGATGGCAGAAAAGTAGTGAAAAGTTTCTTCATGAAGGCTAGAAAATGGTGAACATTCAGTGCGGGTATTGCTATCAAAGTCTGGGGAAGAAAGAACAGTATCATGTAATGGCACAGCTATGAACAAAACCACCACCTGGGGTAGATTGGAAAAAGAAGAATTATCAGGTAAACTTGCAGATGTAGCTAAGAGTATTTCCAGGCAGACTGTTGAAAATACCAATAGCTTCTTTTAGAAACATAATAAAAGGTTGCAAGAGAAAATTGAGTTAAAAATGAACTGTTTGGTTTTCCAGCATAATGTAGAAGCAATACAGAAGACTTAGAACATTTTTTCCAGCTGACAAAATATTTTCAAAGGAAGAAATGGCCTCATGGAAAAGAACAAGCCTAGAGTACTTCCAGTAAAAGCATGCTTTAGGTCAAAAGTAAATCAATAGTTTGGCTGAAAAACTCTTTGTTTTGAAAGATTTAAAGTGGTGTTTGTAGACTCTTTCAGCTGAACAAAAAACTCTCTAAAAATCTTAAGACAGTGTCTCTCAGAAGCGATATGTCTCAGAATGAATTACAGATGTGGCTTTGAGGCATAGAATCAACCCAATAATAGAAAACCCACAAAATTTTTAAGAGTATTGTATTAGTGAAAATAGGGGGACGTTAGTCAAAGGATTAAAAATTTCAGTTACGGGGCATCTGGGTGGCTCGGTTGGTTAAGCGTCCAGCTCTTGATTTCAGCTCAGGTCATGATCTCAGGGTCATGAGATCAAGCCTCGTGTCTGGCTCTGCCCTGAGTGAGGAGCCTGCTTAGGGTCTTCTCTCTTCCTTTCCCTCTGCCTCTCCACTCCGCCACCCAGCTCCTCACCACCCCCAGCTTGCAAGAGCATGTTCTCTCTCTCTCTCTGTCTTAAAAAAAAAAAAAATTCAGTCAGTTACAATATGCATAAGTTCCGGGGATCTAATATCCACCACGGTGACTGTGTTCAATAATATGGTATTGTATACTTGAAATTTGCAAAGAAAGGAGATCTAAATAGCTTGATTGTGGTAATCATTTTGCAATGTATATTTATATCATATCATCACGTTGGACTTCTTAAATATATACAAGTTTTTTGGTCAATTTTACCTCAAGAAAGCTGGAAAAAATAAAGACAAATAAATAATAAATTAAAAAATTATTTGACTGTTTATGTGAAGGTTTATTCCTGGGCTCTCTATTCTGTTCCATTGGGCCATATGTCTGTCCTTACACCAGTACTGCACTATTTTTTTATTATTATTATTGTAGCTTAGAACTATGTTTTGAAATCAGGAAGTATGAATCCTCCAACTCTGTTCCTTTTCAAGATTCTTTTTGGTATTCAGCACCCCTTGGGTTCCAGATGGATTTTAGGATGGATTTTTCTCTTACTGTGTTACACACATTGTCATAATCTTTGACAAGAACTCCATTAAATCTATAGATTGCTTTGGTAGTTTGTCATCTTAAAGCTATTAAGTCTTCTAATACATGAACATGGGATGTTTTCCCATTTATTTAGGTCTTCTATAATTTTTTCCAGCAATGTTTTATAGTTTTCAGTGTACAGTTCTCTTGTCTTCTTAGTTAAGCTCATCGATAAGTATCTTATAAAAATTTTTTTTTAATTTTTTAAATTCCATTTTGTAAATGGAATTGGTTTCCCAATTTTCTTCTCAAATTGTTCATTATTAGTATATAGAGACATAACTGATTTTGTATATTAATTTTGTATTCTGAAATTTTGATGAATTCATTTATTAATTCTCTTTTTTGGTGGAATCTTTGGGTTTTCTATACATCATGACATAGGCAAAAAAGAGATAATTTTGCTTCTTTCTTTCCAATTTTGATAGCTTCTGTTTTTTTTTTTTGGTCTAATTAATCTGGCTATACCTTCCAATACTATGTTTAATAAGACTGTTGAGGGGCACTTGGATGGCTCAGTCAGTTGAGTGTCTAGCTATTTGGTGGCTCAGGTCATAATATCAAGCACGGTGGGATTAAGCCCCACAATGGTCTCCATGCTCAGTAGCAAGTCTGCTTGAAAGATTCTCTCCCTCTGCCTTTCCCCCTCCTCATGTGCTCTCTCTCACTCGCTCTCTCTCTAAAAATAAAATAAATAATTTTTTTAAGTGTTGAATATGGGCATATCTGTGCTTTTCCTGATGGTTTTTCACCATTGAGCATAATGGTTGCTGTGGGGTTTTCATATATCGCCTGTATTATGTTGAGATAGTTTTCTTCTATTATTAGTTTGTTGAGTGTTTTGATTGTGAAAAGGTGCTGAATTTTGTTAAATACTTTTTCTTCATTAATTTAGATAATCATGTTTCCCCCTTCCTTTATTCTGTTAATGTGGTGTATTACATTAGTGGATTTTTGTAGATTGATCCATTCTTGCAGTTTAGGAATAAACACACTTGATCATGGTGTATCAACCTTTTTAATATGCTGCTATATTTTGTTTGCCAGTGTTTTTTGAGGATTTTTTCATCATAAGGGATATTAGTGTACTGTTTCCTTTCTTGTAGTTTCTTTGTCTGGTTTTGATACCAGGGTAATGCTGGCCTAAAATGATTTTGAAAATGTTCTCTCCTCCTCAATTTTGGGGAAGAGTTTGAGACGGATTGATGTTATTCTTCTTTAAATGTTTGGTAGATTCACCAGTGAAGTTTGACTACTTACTGATTTTGATTATTTGAGTTTTGATTACTGATTCAATCTCTGTAGTAATTACAGGTCAATCAGATTTTTTTATCTGTTCATGAATCAGTCTTGGTAGGTTCTGTGTTTTTAGGAAGTTGTCTGTTTCATCTTGCTTATTCAATTTGTTTACTAACCATTGTTCTTAGTTGTTGTGACTATGTCCTTTATAATTCTTTCTATTTCTGCAACATCGATAGTAATGTTCCCACTTTCATTTCTGATTTTAGTCATTTGAAACTTCTCTCTTTTTATGTTCTTCCTTGATCTAGCTGAAGGTTTATCATTTTGGTGACCTTTCAAAGAACCAATAGTTGGTTTTGTTGATTTTCTTCTATTTTTTCTTTCTTACTCTCTTTTTTATGTATCTCTACTCTGATCTTTATTATTGTTTCTTCCTTCTGCTAGCTTTGGGTTTAGTCTGCACTTCTTTTTCTAGTATCTTAATGTGTAAAGTTAATTAGTTAATTTGAGATCTTTCTTCATTTTTAATGTGAGCATTCACAGCTATAAATTTCTCTCTCAGCACCGCATTAACTGTATCTGATAAGTTTTGGTGTGTTTTGTTTTTGTTTTCATCTGCCTCAAGGTATTTCCTAATTTGACCCACTGGTTATTTAGTAGTGTGTTGTTTAGTTTCCACATATGTGTAAATGTTCCAGTTTTCCTTCTCTTACTGATTTCTAGTTTCATTCCATTGTGATCAGAAAAGATACTTTGTATAGTTACAGCCTTATCAAATGTATTAAGACTTGTTTGGGGCCACCCTATCCTGGATAATGTGCCATGTAGACTTGAGAAAAATGTGTATTCTGCTGTTGTTGGGTGGAGTGTTCTGTATGTGTCTATTGGGGTCAATTGACTTCTAGTGTTCTCAAATTCTCTATTTTTTTAAAAAAATTGATCTTCTATCTGGTTGTTCTAGCCAATTGAACGTAGGGTATTGAAGTCTTCAACTATTATTGTAGACCTCTGTATTTTCCCCTTCCATTCTACCAGTCTTTGCCTCATATATTTTAGAGCTCAAAGGTTTGGCACATATATGTTTATAATTATTATATTTTTTGCTGTATCAACTCTTTTATCAGTATTTAATGTTCTCATATTGACTCTTTTATCAATATATGATGTTCTCCTTTGTTCATTTAACAGTTTTTGACATAAAGCTTATTTCACCAAAGTTAGTATAGTCACCTCTGCTCTCTTTTGGGTACTATATGCTCAGAATATCCTTTTCCATTATTTCATGTTCAACCTATTTTTGTCTTTAGATCTGGAGTGAGTCTCTTATAGACTGTATATATTTGGATCATTGAAAAAAAATCCATGCTGCCAGTTGATGCCTTTTAGTTAGAGAATTTAATCCATTTATTTTTAAAGTAATTACTGATAAAGACTTACTTTTGTTATTTTGCTTGCTTTCTGTATATTGTATAGCTTTTTTGCCCTCATTTCCTTGACTATTGTTTTCATTTGTGTTTGGTTGAATTTTTTTTTTTTTGGTAGTATCACATTTTGATTCTTTTCTCAATTCTCTTTTTTTTTGGTGGTTATCATGGCAATTACATATAACATTCTAAAGTTATAACAATATAATTTGAATTGTACCAACTTAACTTCAATTGCATACAAAACCTCTACCCCTATACAGCTCCTTTCCCTTCTACTTAAATTGCTGATGTCACAAATTACAACTTTATACATTGTATATCCACTAATAGAAATTTATAATTTTTGCATTTGTCTTTTAAATTCTGAAGAGTATAAAAAGGGGAGCTACAAACCAAAATTACAATAAAGCCAGTTTTGACATTTGACCATGTATTTTGCCTTGACTAAAAGACCTTTATATCTTCATGACTTCAGGATACTGCCTAGTATCCTTTTATTTCAGCCTGGAGGACTCTCTTTAGCATTTTTTATTGTGCAGTTTGAATGTTAATAAACTCTCTCAGTTTTTGGTTTTTTTCCTGGAATGTCTTAATTTTTTCCCTCATTTTTGAAGGATAGTTTTGCTAAACATAGAATTTTTGGCTGATGGCTTTTTTTTTTTTTCTCCTCTCAGCACTTTTACTAGATCATCCTACTGCCTTCTGGCCTGCAAGATTTCTTCTGATAAATTGGCCACTAATATTACTGAGGATCTCTTAGACACAACAAGTTACTTCTTCTCTCTTGCTGTTTTTAAGATTCTCTCTTTCTTGCTTGACACTTTGATTATAACCTGCCACATTGTAGACCTCCTTGAAATTTATCCTGCTTGGAGTTTTTTGTTTCTTGGGTTGGGAGATTGATGTATTTAATCAAATTTAAAAAGTTTTTGGCCATTAGTTCTTCAAATAATTTCTCTGCCCCTCTCCCCTTCTTCTGCATCTCCCATAAAGTGTATGTTGTGCTGCTTCATGGTGTCTCACATGTCTCTTCGGGTCTGTTCACTTTTTTTCATTCTTTTTTCTTTCTGTCCCTCAGACTCGATTATTTCCATTTTCCTGTCTTATGGTCACTTATAATTTCTACTGACTGCTCCAGTGCTGTTGAGCCCCTCTAGTGATTATTGTAATTCAGTTATTCCTTTTTTCAATTCCAGAATCTTAGTTCTTTAAATAATCTCTCTATTGATATTCTTATTTTGTTCTTATATTGCTTTACTGATTTCATTTAGTTTGTGTTTGCTCTAGCTCTTTAAGCATATATAAGAGAACTGTTTTACTGTATTTGTTTAGAAAATCTGATGTCTGTGTTTCATTGGGGATGATTTTTACGAATTAATTTTTTTGAATAGACCATGATTTGCCATTTTGCTGTATGCCTTGTGATTTTTGTTGTTGTTGTTGAAAATTAGGTGTTTTGTAAAAAACAAAACAAAACAAAACAAAAAACAAAAAAACCCAGCCACGTCTCCCAGCTTTTACAGATGGGTTTTAGTCATTCACTGAGTAGCTGGGCATGTTCTGAGCCTAGGCATCAGCCTGAGGTGAAATCTTAGGGTCTTCTCAGGTCTTTTCTGAGCATATGTCTTGCCTGGGCTTATACTTGGTTTTCTCATTTTCTCATTTTCCATTATAAACACCTTTTTTGAATGTCTAATTTCCCAAAAAGTCTCGCCCAGATTCTTCCTGGGGCCTTACGTGGTCTACTGCATGTCTCCTCCCATAATCTTTTGCCTGGGTTTATGTGGGTCTATAGTCCCTCTGCAGCTTTCACTAGCAGTGGCCACCAATCTTTCCAACCCAAGATCTGAGTAAGACAAGATCTGGCAAGACACAAACCAGTTCTTCAGCAGCCTCCAGACAGGTTAAGACACTGTGAGACTCTCCTCCCTCCAGTTAAGACTCTGTTCCCTCAAGTTCAACTATGTGAACTACGCCACTGTCTCTTTCTAAGACCATGTCATGCAGAGAAGGTGTGGGGAAAGTTTAAGTAAAAACACCACAGAATTTTCCTATCATTTTGACTGTGGATTTTTCTTTACTGGGCATTTGCTCAGTTACTGTAGACTTTTTACTATTTTCCAGAGCTCCTATAAGGTTAGGTCAGCCAGTTTTCTATTTTTGTTTGTTTGTTTGTCTGTTGTCTTATGTTTCTTTTGGGGGAAACAAAGCCTTGAAACTTCTTAATTTACCATTTTGCTGACATCATTCCATTTTCTACATTTTAAATGAGAGTATCTAGTACAGTTATCCAATCCATGCCTTACCATTGTATGTTGGGCATTTGAGAGCAAATGACTCCTTTTTAGTTTACCAATCTCCAAATCAAGAGTATAGTACCAAGGAGCCTCATACACATCCAGACCTGATTCAAATGAGGAGATTTAAACTTGGAGCTGTGCCATAATGAAATGAGATGCTTGAAAAAGGAGTACATGTGTTTTGCATGTGGGAGACACATGAAAGGCCATTGTTAGAGGATATACTATAGTAGATCATTTTCAAAGATGGCCAACCAACCCTCCCCCCAAAGAAAACACATGTTCTTTCTTGCACATACATACTCATCCTTCCGTCTAGAGGTTGAGTGCATTTCCCCTTCCCTTGATCTGAAATGGTTTTGTAACTTATAAATAATGGAATGCAGTTGAAATCGTACTCTTGAACTACCAAGCCAAGGCTTTAGAAGATCTTCTATCTTCCACTTTCAACCTCTAATTCAGCTGTCATGTAAAGAAATTTAGGTTAAGTCACTGAATTTTGATAGACCACATGGAGACGACACAGGCTGTATACGGTAACACAAGGCTCCCCAGCTGAACCTCAGCTAAATGCATGCTATGTCTACACTGTGTGTGCAAAGAGCCACCCAACTGAGCCCAGCTAACACCACATATTAGCCTTCCCTTGAACCCTGACCAAACGGAAGAATCATAAGCACACAAAACTGGTTGTTGTTTGGTCACTAAGATTTTTTGGAGGGTGGGAAAGAGGGTGGTTATGCAGCACTGCCACATTATTTATCTGAAAAAACTAACTTATTTTCATGAATAGTTTAGACTAAAACATTTTCATCTATGTGGCTGACCTCAAAAAACTAGCCCCCGTTTAAAATGAGACCCCTATATATCATGTCTTTTTCTTGTTAAATCTACATGATAGAGAGGAAAGGGCATACATTCATTGTGGGGAATCAAAATTTGGGGGTTTAAATTCTATTTCTACCATTTATGTTATGAGGCCATATTAAGTGATTTCAGCTTTCTGACTCAAGGTTTACTGTTCTGTAAACTAAAGATAATAACCCTGACATGGGTTTTTGGAGGATGACATATGCTGACGTGTGTAGTCGGGTCCATCTGCACAACCTACACAATGGCACGCAGTGATGTTTTTACGTAAGACGTGAAGCCCAGGTCTGGCCATGCAGTGGGCATGTGGACAGGGAGGCCTCTTCTGTGATAAGAGTGGTATTCTTAGACACTAAAATGAAATCAGCCTTCAAATAAAGGAATCTATCATGGTAAATGGACAGATGTTTGGGTTATTAAGTTAATTAGATGGATCACATGACTTTATACTTATAAAGGGATTGATAGTGCTTGTCCACAAAGTAAGCATTAAATAAATGTTAACTAATATTACTGTTGTCATTGCTTTTATCACTTGGACGAGGGATTTCATCTAATATCCTTCTGATCACACTTAGAAATAAATGTTTATAGTCAAGTATTGTGTTAGGTCCTGGTCCCCTCATGCTGGCAAAATCTTTTCCGAACTTGTCTTTTTCCCACAAGGGTAAGTAATAACACTACAATCTTATCCCATGCCCAACAGATGCATCTATTTCATTCTGACATCCTCAATTAGCCATGCTTCCTCCCTACTGTAGACATGTTTGCTCTTTGGCATATTCGCATGGCTTCATTATTATTAGTATTTTCTAAAGGACATAAGCTTGGAGAAATGCTTGATTGCTAAAACTAAAATGCTCCTAGGAATGTTCTATTTCTTATCTTTCTTCCCTGCCCTTCCTCTCTTTTCACTAACTTGATAATCTGCTATGTTCCAAGAAGTATTTGAAAAACAGAGTATTTTTTCCAGTTCACTTTAGTCAGTTATTTCTTTGTTCAGGCATTTTTTGAAGGTCAATGTTGTGCTGAGATGTGAGTTTTGACATGGAGGGTTTCATCCAAAGTCTTTAGGACACACTTGACATCACCATTTGGCTCCAGGGTCAGAGTTTCACATGTCTGAAGTGTTCCATTAAACAGTCTTCTACTAAGTGACCTGGAACCTTGAGCTCAGATCCTTTGTATGTCTGACCAAGCTTCTGGGCTAACGCTGCATAACAAATCACCCTAATACTCAGTAACTCAAAACAACAATAATCGTTTATTATTTCTCACTGTTTCCCTGAGTTAGAAGTTCAAAAGCAGTGTGATTGGATTGTTTTGATTTGAGATCTCTCATGAGGCTACTGTCAGATATCAGCTGGAGCTCTAGTCATCTGAAGGTTTGACTGGGGCTGGTGGCCCCACTTGCATGTGGCTGGCAAGTTGGTCGCAGTTATTGGTAGGAGGTCTCAGGTCCCTCTCAGTGCCATGTGGGCCTTCCCACAGGGTTTCTTGAGTCTCCTAACATGGGGGTTGGCTTCTCTCAGAAGAAAGGATCCAAGAGACTAAGGCAGAGGCTTCCAATGCCTGTTGTGACTCAGCCTACGAAATCAAGCCATCACTCCCCCATATTCTGCTGGTCACACCAGCAGGCCCGTAAGTCTCCATAAGGAGACTAAACAGAGGAGAGGATACCAGAAAATACTAAATTATTGGAAACCATACTAAAGGCTGACCTCCACACCACCACCATGCTTCATTGAGTTCTCTGCAGAGGGTCTAAATCTAAATTTCTGACCAGTCCAAACTACATATTTCAGGAAAAAAGCTCTCTTATACTTTATTTTTTTTAAGATTTTTTATTTATTTATTTGAGAGAGAGAGAGAGAGATTGAGAGAGAGGCAGAGGGAGAAGCAGACTCTGCACTGAGCAGGGAGCCTGACACGGTACTCAGTCCCAGGACTCTGAAATCATGACCTGAGCCCAAGGCAGATGCTTAACTGACTGAGCCACCCAGGTGCCCTTCTCCTATACTTCATGAAAGTGCCTTTCTCTTTCACTTTCTTCAGAACTGTTATTTCTAACAGCTAATGCTTCCAGAATTGATGATTTTATTTGTGCAACTCTTAATAACCTCTCTTATTTTAGAAGGAAGAGAGGGAGGAAAAGGAGTAAGGAGGAAGGGAGGTAAAATCCTACATAAGATTTTTGATCTTTGTTCTTAAAGTGTTCTGGAGTTCCAACTGTCACACCGAAGATAGTGTTTTCTAGTATCTCATTTTGAAGGATTGGCAACATTAATGATTTTCAAACTTCCATTTCTTCCTCTACTGAATGTATTAACTTGTTTTGTGTTGTTTTTTTTTTCCTTTTTTTTTTTGACAAGCTCTCAACTGACTCCATAATGTGAAAAGTGCTACTTTTGCAAATACGGTTTTCTAAGTTCATATCTTCTCTGTGTATTTGGAGAGTATGTAGTATTTCCCATCAAACACAAAGAATGTGTAACAGAATTTTTGCTAGCATTTGCCCTGCAGATACATTGCTTTAGAAAAAACATATATTTGTGTTTTAAAACAAAGATCTACATTGATGCTGCTGCCCACAGTCTGACTTTCTTTTTGCTAAACTTGGCAGTTTTTTTCTCTAAGTCATGTAGACACAGGTGTCCTCAGTAAGCACATAGATGTTTTTAGGCGAGATAATCTAATGGGTAAGAGCTCAGGATCTGATGTCTGAACCTGGATGTGGATCATGGTTCTGCCAGTTATGAATTGAGGGAGCATTTGGCAGATTACTTATTTTTATTTTTTATTTTTTTAGAGAAGCAGAGAGAGACAGGGGGTATAGGCAGAGGGTGAGGGGGAGAGAGAATCTTAAGCAGGCTCCATGCTCCCAGCATGGAGCCTGGTGCAGGGCTCGATCTCATGATCCCGAGATCACGACCTGAGCCAAAATCAAGAGTTGGACGCTTAACAGAGTCTAAAACAGCAATAGTCGTTGTGCTACTGTGTGGAGTGGTATGGTAGAGGCTAAAGTGCTTCAGAAAGCTAAGACCGCTCTGACAATATTCTGAAAACCTACCTACATGGATTCTTCCTGCAGATGAATTCAGAAAATAGCTATGCTGGGAAAACACCCCATTTGTGACCCTGGTAGATATATCCAGTTCAAGATAGCATAGAGAAACTTCATCTTAGATATAATTCAAACTTTTTAAACATTAAATTCAATATTAAATGGAAATCAGCCTTCATTTTTGCAAGAAATATTGGGTCTCTGTCTTTGATGTCTTCATAGATCTGGGGTGATATATGGCGGTGGGGTCCTCTTTTGATGGAACACCTTGTCAATTAAAAAAAATGGGAGGATATGAATCTCAACAAGATAAATATTTTTTACATGTCTAAAACACACACAATTTCTATGCTAATTATCTATTCTATACATTAAGAATATAAAAGATGGAAAGTTTTATATAATGAGTGAATAAGAAATAGTGGTTGCCAGTTTTTCTTTAGAGATTCCGATGCATGATTTTGTCTACGTGATGGGTTGTGCACTTCCCATTTTGGAGATTGCCGTTTACTTGTAAATGAACAAGAATAAATGGTCAGTGAAAACAACAATGTGGTACCACTACACACTTATGAGAATGGCTAAAATCCAATGTGAAATGCTGGACAGGATGTGAGCAACAGGAACTCTCCTTCATTGCTGGTGGGAATGCAAAAATGGTACAGCCACTTTGGAAGACAGTTTCATAGTTTTTCACAAAACTAAACATAGGTTTACCATATGATCGGCAATCATGTTGCTGGGTATTTACTCAAATGAGGTGAAAACCTATCTCCATGCAAATGCCTACGTGGGAATATTTATAGCACGTTACTCAAAATCGCTCAAACTTGCAAGCAACCAAGTTGTCCTTTGATCAGGTGAATTGATAAATAATCTGTGGTAATCCATACAATGGAATATTATTGAGCTATAAAAATGAGCTATCATGGCACAAAAAACATGGAGAACCTTAAATGCATTTTGCTAAGTGAAGGAAGAGGCTGCATGTTCTGTGATTTCAACTATTTGACATTCTAGAAAAGACAAAACTACAGAGACCATAAAAAATCAATGGTTTCTCAGGGGTTCAGGTGGGAGCAGAAGGGAAGGTGGGTGGGGGAATGAGTAGGTGGAGCACAGGGCATTTTGAGAGCAATCTATTCCAAATGATACCGTAATGGTGGATACAGGATCCCATAGAATGTCAAATCCCACAGAATGTACAAGGCAAAGAGTGAATTCTAAACTATGGACTTTACTTAATCACAATGTATCAATAGTGCTTCACCGATGATAACAAATTTAACACAGGAAACCAATGTGTTAATAATAGGAGAAACTGGGTGGGGAAAAGAGGGAGAATATGAGAACCCTGTACTTTCTGTGCATTTTTTCTGTAAACCTAAAACTGCTCTAAAAAAAATCAAATCTATTTGAAAAGCATAGACTCTAAAAAAAAATAGTTGCTTTGACTGGGTTTGACCTCTGTGTCTATTTGAGAATGCTGGCAGACACCAGATCAATGTTCTGGTGGAACATGTTTGCCACATGATAAGGAAAGGATTGTTTTCTAAACATTTTTTTTTAAGATTTTATTTATTTATTTGACAGAGACAGACAGCCAGCGAGAGAGAACACAAGCAGGGGGAATGGGAGAAGAAGAAGCAGGCTTCCAGCGGAGGAGCCTGATGCGGGGCTCAATCCCGGAACGCCGGGATCACGCCCTGAGCGAAGGCAGATGCTTAACGACTGCGCCACCCAGGCACCCCATGTTTTCTAAACATTTTGTTCCAGGTAAAAGATTGGGTTCCATTTCTGGAAAGACTTGTGACTCGATGCAGGCCAAATCTGATTCTGTGTTCCAATACTTGTAGGCACGTGACCATGAGAAACTTGCTTAACTGCCGTGAATATTAGTTTTGTCGTCGGTAAAATGGAGATAATTGTGTGATATCTACCCCAGTAAGGTTGGTATAAGGAATAAATAGAGAAGACATATATAAAAGACTAGTCAGCAGTAGGTACCAATGAATGATAGTTTTTGTGTTTTTTAAGATATTTATTTATTTATTTATTTATTTATTTATTTATTTATTTATTTAAGAAAGAGTGAGAGAGAGCGCATGCACACAGGGTGGGGGGCAGAGGGAGAGAGAGTCTCAAGCAGACTCTGTGCTGAGTGTGAAGCCCAACGCGGGGCTCGATCTCAGAACCCTGAGATCATGACCTGAGCCAAAACCAAGAGTCGGCACTTAACTAACTGCATCACGCAGATGCCCTGGGATGATAGTTTTTGCAGGGCACTCTGCGTCACTGTGTTCTAAGAACCATCATCACATATTCTACCTAGGCTTATACATTTATTGACTATAAGAACCACGATGTCTATTAAAAATTCTCTCAATGACACTCAACTTTACTGAAGCATAGGAAATAACTGGGAACCGTAATAGTCCCACGAAATGAACTAAAATGCGGCTAACGGAAATAAAAAGGAGTTACCTCCTGGCTTTTCCCAATTAATTAGCATATGCCCATTCAATTATTCATACCTTAGGGAACTCATTTAGGCAATCAGGTATCCATAAATATTCATCTTATTTACCTCAGTGTGTCTGTCATTAGGCTTGGAAATTGGCAGTGTTTTCTCAATATATTTCACAACTGGTTGCTTTGAAAAAAATTACCTGGGACTAAATTCCTATGTCATTAATGGTGAAAATGATCCGCCACATGAATGCTGAATTAACCGAGGGCTGCTCCAGGCTTGTGGTGGGCTCTGGGCCCGGGGGCTCCATCAGGGGTGTGAGAGGCAGCTCGGTGGGCTGCGCCGGCTGCCGGGGTGCCATTCTGACCTTCGGCCACTAGCATGTGCTCTTGAATAGTTTTTCATGGCAGTCGGGCCCTGGGCCCACAGGAGCTGAGAGGCTACCCCTCTGGTTCTAATTTGTGGAAGAAGCAGAAAGAATGCGATTTATAAGGGTGAAAGCATTGTGCCGCCAATGCAGACATAAGCTCCTAAGAGTAGGCTCCTCGAGATACCCAGGATGGCCCCGACGGCGTTCACAGAGGGGAGTGTGCCATCAGGACGGGCCACCTCATGGGCAGGACCCGGTGCCACATGAAAATGCAGGGCCCCCTGTTCAAAGAACTGAGAATTTTGAGACAGCAACAGTGGGGCCTTTCTAAGTGCGAGGCCCTGTGCCACCGTACGCATTGCACACCCTTGAAGCCGGCCCGTGTGCAACACACTCATTACCTTCTCCCGAACTGCCCAGCCTCAGGCACTGAAACAGGGACCAGTGACCCTTCCTGGTTATTAGGAAGCCAGTTCAATAGTATTTCTTGAATGCTTCTCAGAGCTAGGCCCTGTGCTACGCTCTGGCATTATCTCCAAATAGCTCTGGCTATGCCTCCAAAATGGATTTGACTGTGTCCATTTTACCAGTGAAGGGACTGAGTTTAGAGAAAACAAGGGACTTACAGGAGCTCCTAAGCGACCAAATCAAGGCAGACCCCACAGCTTCCCCCACCTGACTCCTGACTCCGAAGCCCCTGTGCTTGTCGTGTGGGTCATGTTGCTTGGTAGAGTCGGAACTTATGAACATTTGATACAGTGTGTGTGCCAATTGCGGGGAGCTTTTCTATTTCCAATCATTTTATTGACCTTGAAGGATTAAGCTCGCCTCGAAAGCCCTCTACCCTCCTTCTACCGGTGATAGGAAACACCGCAATTTTTTTTTTTTAACAGAGCAAATTACACGTGTTGCTTCCACCTCTTGCCCTCTAGGCTGCGGACAAAGCTCTTTTCATTGTGTCAAAGGCATACAGTTAGGCGAGCAGTATAAACTAGCAGGGCGATTTAGTTTCGAAAGAGAAGCCTAGTCTAAACTTTTTTGATCCACACTGGAAATAAATCAAGATGGTGCAGGACGGGTCATGAAAGACCCTTTGAGAAGGGAAGGTCTTCAGAATACAGAGCAGGGCCAAGTTTCTCCTTAACTTTCCTGCCCACAAATTGTGTAAAAACCAGGGGTGGGGTGGAGGGGGGTGGGTATCGCGGAATGGCCTCTTGAAAGTCTTTTCTTGTTTAATGGTAAGGAAACAATCCCAGAATGTCCCCCACCTTCGGAAAGGAAGGCTCCTTTTGTTTGAAGCTTAGCAAAGCGACTTTGGTTGCCATGAAGACAGAATCAGTACGTAGGACCCGTTTAGGCTGTGCGCCTCTTGGAAGCCAGGCCCCCGTGCAGCCAACAAACAGCGTGAGTGGTCCAGCTTTCCCAAAGCTCGGCTGCTCATTAGAGCCATCAGTTAACCCCCTGCCCCTGCCCATTGCCTACTTATTGTAATTAATTTTATGGCCCCTTTAAAAAAGGAGAGCGAAAAGAAAAGAGAGATCGCTACATTTTATGCTACATTGCACAAGCAATTGAAAGTTGCAGGGAAAGAAGAAAAAAAAATCCAAGCACCAAATGTTTAGCAGGCTTTTCTTCTATTTTAAATGAGCAACCTATTTAAATCAATTATCAGCTCAAAATGAGCAGACTGATCTAATTAGTCTTGGCCCCTGGTGGGTTAATGAATGAAAGGGAGGTGCTGGGTAGACGTGGGCTTTCTCTGGAGTCTTTGGAACTGACCACACTAACACAGACCCTTTCTGGGTTGCTAAGTCTTATCAAGCAGAATTATAGAAAGAAATAAAGCCACACACACACACACACACACACACACACACACACACAGAATAACAGAATGAGAGGAACAGGGAAGAATTATGAGTTCCATCCACAGAATGACTAAGCATTGCATGGCATATTTTCAGCCTGTGCTTTGCCAGGCAGTGATCATTACCGTTTGATAAGTAGTTCAGAATTGTAAATAAATCAATTCATGTTTTCTTTAAGCATGTTTGAAATGGAACAACGTATTGACTTCAGGAGAAAACATGCTGGTGAGTGATGTTCGCGCAAGCCCTGAATCTTGGCTCATTAGAACCTCCTCCCTCTTCCCGCCCCGGCCATGTCTTACCCTTTCTTTAACCATAATGGCCCCTGGACATTAATATATAGTTAATTAAAGAACTAGGATAAACAGTAAGTTTGTGAGTGTTGGAAAAATCTCAACTTTCTTAGGATCTTTTTGTTTCGCTTTAATACAATCTTTTTGAGTATTCCACCGCGCAGGAAAGTAGATATTTGCTTTTTGGGTTATGACATTTCTTACCCCAAATGTTAACTCCCTGGTAAATGTTACAAGTGTTTACAGTTTGGGGATTTGATGTCTGTTACTTTGTGGGTTCCTCTTATCTAAGGGAAATGACATGGGCTCGGAGGTCCGGCGGACCAGCTCTGCTTCTGAAATGCATGACCCGAGGTAACTTCCTCTCTCTAGACCTCCATTTTCTCATCTTTAATATGGGGACAATCCCACTCAGTGGTTCTGAGAATCGAGATGGTGTGTGTCGAGTGGGCACCATTGGTGCCCTGCCTTTCTGCTTCCTCACTCAGAAAGGCATACCCATGAGTGGTTGAGCAAAGGGCAGAAGTGCCCTTGTGTTTTTCAAAAGAATGCAAGAGGGGGTGAATTCTTCTGCATGGATTTTCACTTGAGTGAGGCCATTTTTTTCAAGACCCTCCTTGAAGGAATGAGAAAAATGAGTCTCCGGTGACTAAGGTCCTGCCTCCAGTTGAGGATGGGAAATAAACAGGGAGACTCTATAAATGCCCTGGCTCTTCCGTGGACGTACCCAACAGGTATTTCTGGATTAGAAATACATCAGCGAGGGGCGCCTGGGTGGCACAGCGGTTGATCGTCTGCCTTCGGCTCAGGACGTGATCCCGGCATTACGGGATCGAGTCCCACGTCAGGCTCTTCCGCGATGAGCCTGCTTCTTCCTCTCCCACTCCCCCTGCTTGTGTTCCCTCTCTCACTGGCTGTCTCTGTCGAATAAATAAATAAAATCTTTTAAAAAAAAAAAAGAAAGAAATACATCAGTGAAAAACTGAAAAGAATCGTCATTGTCATTAGGGTTTCAGGAGGCCAGTCATGGGGTGGGGTGTGGCATGGCAGAGCTTGGGGGTGAGGGTGTTCAGGCTGTCTGAGCTGGGCCCATGATGGAAGGAAGTGAAGAACTTCTGGAAATGCTCCAAGACGTGGTACTGGCTATGGAAGAACCATTCGCCATGACTCCTCTACCCAGTCCTCCACCTCCCCCACCAGATTTTATCTTATCCGGGTCAGAAAGATTTGGGAAACATTGGATCATCTTTGAATGACAAAATTAGTATGGGTATGTTGGCTTTTATGGCAAGATGCTTCTTTCCTGCAAATCAGCTATATCCTTAAAGACATTTCTAAGAACTCAGTCTTTAATCAATAAAATGTCCAGAAACGTTGGCCTTTACAGAAAGCAGAATCCTATCGTTTTATGACCACTTGGAGAGATCGTGGTTCTTTTTACCAAGCACTCTATCTCATCAAAGAGGGAAATACCGTTCACCTTACACCTTATCACCATCGTTTTAGGCTGGAATGTCTCACGGAGGTACAACATGCCCCACTGGAGAAGAAAATGGGAGATTCTGAAAGATGAGAGAAAACTTTGCAGAATCTCATGTGAACTGGAATTTGGCTTTATGGGGCAAAGAGTGGGCGTGGGAGCATTCAGGAGTACACATAAAGGAATGCTGGAAATAATTTGCTATTTTTAGAGACACAGAAAGACAGAGAAAAAAGGGAAGAAAAATCCTTTGCAGCCAGGGAATGCAAACTTTGTAGTTCATCATAGTTTCAACACGGGCTCTTACAATGATTTATTCAATTAACCTCTTGCCTGTAACCCCCCATCTTTAAATAAGCAGAATCTGAGAACAACAATTATAACTTTGGTAACGAGAAGCTGGGTAAGTATTAAGTGTTTAAAAATCCCACTATTGGAGCCTGGTAATTTTTAAACATATAATTACCTCTTTTATTATACTTTGATTAGATTAAAATTAATGCATTATTAAGTCATGATATGTTCAACCATCTAGACCTCTGTATAGACACAGATAGCAGCTCCCTTTTTTCCCCTTCCCCAGGTCTAAGTTAATTAAATTCCCTTTAATTATAATTTACTAAAAAGCTTCACTTTTGCCACTATTATGTCTTTTGAACTTTGAAATTTGAAAAAAAAAAAAAAGGGACCTTAAAATGGTCTTTTACAGGAGAAATGAACTGTCAGCGAATTCAGGCAAAATTAATTATTTCAGCTTGATAAACCTTTTCATCTATTTGACTCCTTATACAGAAAAGCCAATTAATAATGTCAAACATGCTTTGCCTCCAGGGACCTGCAAGTTCTAATGAGTCTGTTTACTGTGGAGTGGCTAGCAGAATGAGCTTCATGTAGAAATTTTCTAATCGCGCCACACCTGTCAAGCTCAGTCTCATTATCTGTGTACCAAGGGCAAACCTCATTTTGTCAGTAGCGGTTTTCGAAGAACTAACAGATGCCTGGGGGAACATGCAGGACTGTCCGCCAGTAGACGAGTCACTTAATTACCAATCAGAGCAGCCAGGGTGAATGCCTAATGCTCCTTAGTCCCCGACCTTCTTCATCCCAACTGCACGTGCCCGCGTTATCGGAGCCTCGGAGCCTGGGTCCTTCTCTGCGCCCAGTGCTCGTCTACTAGGACCCCTTTCTCCTGAGGTGATGATTGATGAGGCGCCTCTGGAAACAGTGATTAATCAAATGTGTATTGTACCGCGAGTGGGCCAGTCTGGGGGGCTTGGGATCCACCTGCCGGCTAGCTGATAATTGTTTGATTGGTGCAGGGGGAGCCTGTAGCAGAGGGTATGGACACAGCCACCCCTAAAAGAGACCGCATGTCCCGTCCCACCATCCATTTGCCTCTTTGACTTGCAAGAAGCCCCAGTATAGAGCTATTTGATGGCGTTCTGGAAAGTGCGCCATACTCCAGGGCGGAGCCCATTTGCTGCCACTGTGTCACCTGAGGGTCTTGTTCAAACCAGCTTCCGAATCAGTGGGTCTGAGCCTGAGATTCTGCATTTCTGACGAGCCGCTGCTGCCGCTGCAGAAACGCGGAGCATACATCAAGGCCAGCGTGGAGACCAGCCGTCCTGGACAAGGCGCCGAGCTGCTCTGAAACTTAGATCCCCGCCTCTCTAAAATATTAGACTCGGTTCCTCCCGCCTGGTTGCTCCCGATTGCCTTTAGAATACCAGACAGGCTCCTTTGTGTGCACCCTGCGGTCTAGACTGTGCCCGGCCTCTCCACCTCCCCTCAGTCCCTACTTGCAGCCTCTTGGAGCTCCCTGCGAGGGTATGCTGTGGGAGCCATTCTCTCTCACCCTCTTGGCCAGTTCCTCCCATTTCTCTTCCAGACTCTCCTCAGCATTGCCTCTGACGGAGTGCCTGCCCTGACTTTCTTCCCCGAAGCCCCAGACCCTCTAGCGGACCCTCCCTTGTGCCTTTGTTGACCTCCTAGAAGCTCATGTTACTCTATGATGTCGTGATCCCCTTCCTCATTCACCTCTATCTCTAAGATAGAGAGCTCATTGCAGGGGGGGGGGGGGGATATCTTTAGCCTGCGGCTCCATCCCCGCCCCAATCTCCAGAATCAGCTTTCTTTTCCCGAACGCCACTTCTTCTGCTTTCATCACAAATACTCACAGTTTCTGGGCTATTACAGCCACTTTCTCCTTACTGTTTCTCTGATTTCAGTATCTCTCCTGTCTCCTCCGTCCTCAACAAGGCCTGCTGAACTATGACCTCAAGTGAACTATGCTATGCCAAACACCGTCTCCCACCCCCAGCACCTCGAAAGTTTAAACATGCCAGTTTCCCCATCCCTGAGAAGGGATCATACGGCTGCCAGCTGTGAGTTCTGGAGATCCACACACTTCCTCAGTCTCTTGTTTGAAGAGAATTTGCCTTGGCTGGGTCCAGATCCACAGATCTCAAGGTGAATGTCTAATGTTGCATCGTGCTGGGGAAGGACTGAGATTTGAAAAGCAGGCTAAGAGGCAGTCAGACTCAAGGCTTAGATATTGAAGAGCCCCGGATATGAAATGGAAATCTGCCATTTATGGGCGTCTATTTTGTTCTGGCTCAGTTTCTAATTTTGTGAAACTGAGGGATAATCTCTAAGTGGTTTATCATGATAAGGATTAGAGATTAAATTTAATGAATGGTGGGTATTTATTACTGTTTACTGAAATCATTGTGAAAGGGGTTTGAGAGTGCCATCCACCTGCAAGGCATCCGTACTACGACTTTTCAATTTATTCACAAATGTTTTTCCTGTGTCTTCTCTGAGCAATGCGGTGTCACCGAGCCGTGAACTCAAGGTCTCAAAGAAATCAGACAGGTCACATAAAATCAGGCAGTGGGCTTTGAGGAAATCAAATATAGTTAACCTCTACTTTCATTAGCTTTATTTCCCCAGGAAAACTGTGTTTCTGGGGAAATCTCAAAGTGTATCTGATTCAGCCAGAACCTTCTAATTTCTTAGCCCAGGGAGCAAAAAGAAGCTGGAAAATGGAGCCTGATTAATTCTGTCAACAGTCTACTAGATTGCTTTCTATGCTGCCCTCCTGTTGAATGTTGGGCAGAGAGATGGCTGGACGCCCAGGGACTCTTCTGTCCTGTGTGTATGCTTCAGCCAAGCTGACATTGTTGTGTCTCCCTTAGACCTTTAGACTGTTGGCCACCATAAAATATCCCCAGGTTCTTGGCAATGATTTAAAAAAAAAAAGTTTTGAGCAGCATTTCACAGTCTTCTCTCAATAAGTGGAAAAAGCTTCATCCATTCTTAAGTATGATGTTTTCCATGTTGATGCCAGTTTGTTTACTAAAGAGTGCATCTCTAATTTTATAATGACAATCAAGAGGAAATTGGGTCTTGATATGGAAAACAGTCACTTTAGAGCTGTGTCTTGGGGGCCAGGGATTTTCATCCTGTGTTCTGGGAAGCCCTAGGTTTCCAAGGAAATGCCTTGAGCCTTTCTTGGAGGGAGGGGACAAATGAGGAGGTGGAGTCACAGGTTCCCCCCATCTTAGTTTCAATCAGGTCTGCTTGTATCTGTTTGATATGATGGTGTTTCGTTAGTATTTTATTTAAAAAAAGCACTGAGGCTTTTAAAAATGCTGGAAACCATTGTTCTAGCTCACATTTCAGTGTTAGCAGGGATGTTAGATCATGTAGTTTTAGGGTCCTTATACCTCAACACCACATACTTGCTTCCCACAGCCAACCATTGTTCATCATGGCCTGTAACACAGAACTTTCTCCTACATGCCACCAATAGCCTCATTACACCCGAAAAGCTTTACCCCTTACAAAAAAAAGCGACAGAGAGTCTACAATTTATTATGCTGACATCATTACTGATAAATAGCTACCAGGGAGGCCATCCATCTGATCTCCTCCCCTGGGAGAGTGGAACATGTGTAGAGGAGACGGATGGCCCATTTTACTCATACTAGGGGCAGCCAAGAAAGTTCTTTGGGATTCCAATGATTCCTATGATCTTTTGGTATTGCCAAATGTCCTTCTGCATTCTAACGGGGAACGCATCTGTAGGGTCGCAAGAGTTGGGCATCTTCAGATTGCTTCGGTTGACTTTACTTACACCTACAACATTGGACTTTCTGTGACTATGGGAAAAAATCCCCCTTTGCATAGTAGGAAACCACAGATTTCAGAGTCGGATAGAACTGTTTTTGATTTTGTTCTACCATTTACTGGAAAGATACATTAGGTAAGCAAGGCATTCCTCGTGCTCCATTTCCTCTTATGTTTCTGGGAAAGCAGAGCCCTCTTCCTCTTGTGCCATCAAACCCACCTCGTGATTGAGAGCCAGCTCAAGTTAGTGAAGATATTTTCAGCCGATCTGAAATGCGGGGGCGGGGGTGTCTGATAGGAAAGAGTGTTTCAAAGTAGATTTCAATTCAATTCAATGCAATTCACTGTTTATCTGCTAAGCACCTATCTTATGTCAAGCACTCCCCAGATACGGTGAGGGCTACACTCAGAGGTGAGTCAAACATACATCTTGGAGCAGAGAGCTGCAGACCATAGCCAAGTTGGGGTAAGGGCTACAATTGGAATTACACCTCCATCATCATAAATGACTGACTTCCCATTCTCTAGACCCCTCACTAAGACTGGGATGTTTCCTCTTATTTCTGTCATTAAAGTAAACAAGCAAAACATATTACATAAGTCTTTTAAAAGGTTGTTAAGAGTTGAAATTTTTATCTTTTATCCCTAAAATTAATAGGTAAAGTCTGATACCTCATTTAGATATTACACTCAGATAGTAGCTAAATCCATGAGAACATCTGAGAAGGAAGGGGGCAAGGCGATCTTACACCTTGCTTCATTTTACAGTGAGGAAACCCAGGTCCTGAGATGAGGAAGTCTTCATGGAAGGTCATATCTCTTGTCCCCAGGCCACAGCATGTTTTATGTCACACAGGTGTCAACTTAAAGGATACCACATCATGCCTCCTGATGGCCCATCCTGGGCAGGTTGGCACAAATTCCATATTCATGTATTCTTTAGGTCTACTTTCTTTTTTTTTTTTTTAATTTTTTAAAAAGATTTTATTTATTTATTTGACACAGAGAGAGAGACAGCCAGCGAGAGAGGGAACACAAGCAGGGGGAGTGGGAGAGGACGAAGCAGGCTCCCAGCGGAGGAGCCTGATGTGGGACTCGATCCTGGAACGCCGGGATCACGCCCTGAGCCGAAGGCAGACGCTTAACAACTGCGCTACCCAGGTGCCCCTAGGTCTACTTTCTTTTAGTAAGTCCAAAACTTTCCCCACTTTTTAAAAGAATGTAACTCTCACCCTTCACAGCTTTCTCATTGCATTACTGTGTCTGTCCGACTCTTCCAGCAAGCCCGTGAGCACTTCTGAGCCCCACAGAGCCTTGTGGTTAGAAAGAACTGGTGGAAGTTAATGCTGATTTCCTGCTGCAGAGTCAGTTTTGTGACCTCCCAGACCTCCCTTGATCAAAGCAACTAGAAGGGCTGGAGGCAGTTGATTCACAAGCTCAGTAGTGGAGAAACTCTGCTCGGGGACGCCATGGTGAATGGTATTTAAATACAGCGTCTCATTACCTCACTTGGAGAGAACCAGAATGCTCACGCTTGTTCTCTGGGCTAAGACTCGTCATGAAGCATGCTTCCAGGGAAGACTGCAGTGCTGCATTTCCTGGGGAGCCATCATTTGCTCAACTTCTTCACTATGATGTGCTAATGGTCCGTCCTGAAGACAATAAGTGTCCAGTCAAAAAACAAGCTACAACTTAGCCTATCTTTGACGAGTGCAAAGTTTTGAAAATGAGCCTGGGAAAGCGTATCATGGAAGTATAGACCATATTAATTAACTACTTGGCTTATCATGGGCTTGATACTTTGCTAAAGTATGAAGATTAAGAAATGAGAAAGTTACGGGACTTTATTCCCAAGGAAGTCATCATACAGCAAAGAAGACCTAGAAGAGAACACAGATTTGGACCCCGGGCTGGTGACTGAAGTAATAGGAGGAGGAACAGCAGCGCGGGCATAAATACATCAGAGAAAACTTCAGACAGATGGTAAGAACTGAATTAGATTTGCAAGAGTTAGGTGAGTGTTTCCCCGGGGCAATTCCAAACAAAGGGAATATCCTGGGAACTCTCACTTAGGCCTCTCACTGGACACTTATTCCCAAGACCCCGTGAGGTCGGTTGATTATTGAAGACCTTAAGGCAGTATCGTAATTGTTAAAGAGAAGACTCCCGACCCAACTGCCTGAATTGGGACTAGGACCAATTCTTAGCTAAGTGATCCTAGGTAAGTACTTACCTCTCTGAGCCCCAATTTCCTCATCTATAAAATGGGTGGAATAACAGTAACTTCCTTGTAGCTGATTGTGAAGAATAAATGGTAGAAACAATCCACATTAGTTGCTTAAGACCAATGCTCGGCATGTGGTGTTTAGTATGTATTACTTCTGTGGTTTTGTTTGTCCCTCCCATATCCAAATATCTTCATTATTTGCCTGCTACCGTGCCTACTACCAGACCCGACAGTGTGTTAAGCAACAGAGATCAATCGTCTCCCTAGCAAAGTGTCATTAGTTCATTGGCCCAGATATAACCAGACGTGGCCTGATCATGTAGCGATATTTGCCGTGGGTATGAGGGGAGAGGTGGGAGCAGATGGTTCTTAGTTGTCATCCTTTTCTGTAAGCCTGTTGGAGGCGAGGTCCTGAATAAGGAAGTCTCAACAGTGTGGGTGTCAGAGAAGGGTGCTGAGGTGGCCAGGGAAGAGGGAGTGTGGAGAAGAGGGAGAAGACAAAGGACTAGGAGAAGCAGGGCAGACAGGAAGGAATCATGAGGCTGGGTCGGGAGGGATATCAGGCGAGGGGACGGTATTCAGAAAGCCAGACCCACAAATGTTAGAAGGATTTACAAGCCAGGGTGGTGGCACCCAAGGAAGGCATTACCAGTTTGTTCATGCGTGATAGAAACAGAGCGTCAGCCAAAGTACCGGCCGTGTCAGGTGACGTGTCAGGTGATGTCATGCTTCATTCATTTATTTACTGAGCTCCTTGTAGGCGTTTCCTTTTCAGCTTTTTTTTTTTCAATTTAAAAAATTAGATTAGATCTTTAAACTGTTTTTTATCCTCTCCTGTATCATAAGCACTTTTTATGTCGTTTGTTCTCTTCCACAGCTAATTTCTAATGGTTGCAAGGGCATTCCATGTTTTGATTGTATCGTAATGTATTTAATGAGGCTTTATTAGTGTACATTTATGTTGTTTCCAGATTTTCTCTATTATAATCATGCAACAAACATCCTTGAAGACAAATCTTTGTGCACATCCATAATTATGAGGATACATTTTTACAGGCAGTATCACTTGTAAAATTATAATTAAAATTTAATTTGTTAAATTTAGGGCAAAAACATCAGTAAGGCTTTTGACACACGTTGCTCTCCAGAGAGGTTGTACCGAACCTACCCCCACCAGCAACATTCATCGGCTTTAGAATTAGTATTAGGATGTTAAAAATCTGTGTGTGTTCTTGTATGTTCATTTAAATGGGGGATCTGTTGACAAGTTACTAAAAACTGCCCAAGGAGAGCTTGGTGGAAAATATTCACATGCTCATTAAAAACGTTCGCCAGATTCTGAATACCCAAGGACTCGGATGCAATGTCAACATTTGTCCAGGCACCACATCAGTGAAGTACAGAGAAATAGGACACAGTTGCCTCCAGATATTAGTTTATAACCATCAAGGGAGACGGGGCTCAGGGGCAGTAGCATTACTGTTCCATGCTTGACCACCGCTGTTCCTCGTGGGGACGATGCCCAAGGTGAGGTCCTAAATATCCAGTCCAATCCAGCATGGGAGGCTTGACGGCAAGGTTCGTGAAATGGCCAGGGTGGGCAACCCTGTGTGGCTGTGGGAGTCAAGCATGTGCCACCTGGGTGTCACCATCCAGGCGCTACCTGATGTGGCCGTGCTGTGGGAGGCACAGCGTTAGGCCCTTTGAAGCAGCTTGTGACATGGGCATAACCCTCACGTCCCTGCTGAGGTCATTGAGGCGCAGGGTCACATAGCAAGTGAGCGAGTGGGCAGACCTGAGACTTGAACCCCATGAGTCTGACCCAGGGCTTGTGCTTTGCCTGGCCCCGCTTTCATACATTATTCCACAGCGCTGCTTAAGATCCCCCCACCCCCACACCATCTGGCTGGCACAGTGACTTCTTCCTGTCCACCGGCACTGCACTGGGCACCTAGCCCTGGCCAACAAAGCCACTAAATGGTCTTGTGTGTCTAAATGTCAAGTCCACACTAGTCTATTTACCCCTTGAGAGTGTACTTGACCTGACCTGTCTGTGTGCGGTGTCTGATGTTACAACAAGTCTCACTACATGCTGCAGGCTGCCAAAAGGAAGGTAAGGAGAGAGGCAAGCAAAGAGGGAGGGAAGGAACGAGGGAAGGAAGAAGCGATGGACTTGACTCTGGTTCAGTCATTTCCCCTGGGGCTTCTGGAGCTCTGTGGGCCTGGTGACGCTGGGGCGGTTGGCAATGGCCCCGCACCCTGTGGGTAGTGGTGAGCCCTCCTCCACATGGGGTGCTCCCTCGGCGCCTCCCACCTTGATCTCTGAGATCTACCTGCCCTTCACGTCCCACTGGAGTCAACACGGTGGTCACACTGAGCTTGCTGCCAGGTCCCTGATGAAAAGCCATTTTGGAAAGTATATTTTCACTTACGAGATTCCTTGGGGCGCCTGGGTGGTTCAGTCAGTTAGGCATCTGACTCTTGATTTCGGCTCAGGTCATGATCTCAGGGTCGTGAGATCGAGCCCCACACCAGGCTCTACGCTGGGCATGCATCCTGCTTAAAATTCTCTCTCTCCCTCTGCCTCTGCCCCTCCCCTGCTCACTGACATGTGCCCTTTCTCTCAAATAGATAAATAAATCTTTAAAATAAAAGAGAGAAAATCCTTTTTTATGCAGAAGCAGATCTTAACCGAATGTTCAAGGTGTTATTCTTTCAAATCTTCTTTTTCTAAAAATGGAAAAAAAAATTAAAACCTGCTTTACAATGATTTGTCAGAACATTGCAGCTTTGTTGAGTGGTTTCCTTTCTTTCTTTCTTTCTTTCTTTCTTTCTTTCTTTCTTTCTTTCTTTCTTTCTTCCTTCCTTCCTTCCTTCCTTCCTTCCTTCCTTCCTTCCTTCCTTCCTTCCTTTCTTTCTTTCTTTCTTTCTTTCTTTCTTTCTTTCTTTCTTTTTTATTAATGCTTACACAACAGATCTTGCTGGAGAAGCCAGTGAGAGAACATTCTCTTCTCTGGTGTGGTTTAGTAGAATAATTATTACTAATTACAGCAATAATGAACCACATTCACCTCGAGTTATAAAAATTAAATAATAGCCGTCCTAAGACTCCACAAGGGTGTGCTGCTTTTGTAATTCCCAGAGCGTGTTCACAAACATGATCTCATTGGGTTTTCATAGCAGCCAGGTAGGATGGGGACGTGTTGGGGCCATTGTTCCCATTTTCAGGGGAGATAGAAAGAGATCAAGTGTCTTGCTCAAGGTCACACGGTGTATCAGTGGCTGATGGAGAGGAAGAGTCCGGGCCCCAGCCTTAATAACCGTACAGCTTTTCCACAATAGTTGGGATAATCTCACATGACCGTCCCTGTGGCTGGCTATGGGATTCTAACGTGTAAGTGTGTGAGCTTGGAGGTCCTGGGCAGCCAGGCCAGTGGCAGGCATGTTTTTATGCAAGCCTAAGCTTAATAGAAGGCTCAACCTGAGACTTAATGAGATCACACTGCTTTCTCCATCCGCCATAGGTCAGAATGAGACTGTTTGATGATGCAGTTAGGGGCTTTGGGCCCTGGGGACAACAAACGTGGCTTTAAATCCAGGCTCTGATTCTTACCGGTATGTGACTTTGAGCAAAGTACCTCTCCCAGCCTGTTTCCTCGTGTAAAATTTGCTTGAGCGGTGCCAGTGTGGCTCAGTCAGTTACACATCTGGCTCTTGATTTCAGCTCAGGTCATGATCTCAGGATCGTGAGATCAAGCCCCATGTCAGGCTCTGTGCTCAGTGGGGAGTCTGCTTGAGATTCTCTCCCTCTCCCTCTGCTCCTGTCTGCCCCCCCTTCCTCTCAAATAAAGAAAGGAGTCTTTAAAATAAATAAATAAATAACATTTGCTTGAAAATAGAACACACTGCATAGTTTTGATAATTAAATGAGGTGCAGAACCCTCAGCACATAGCAAGCCCTCAGTACCACTGAGCTGTTATGATTATTAGTATTATCCTCACGAGGTAGGTGGGAATTCATCCATAGACCTCTTTCCTGTCTTAAACCTCTGTCATTTGGACCCCAAAGGGGGCAGAAATACTGATGACCGAGCCATAAGGCCCCCTACACATGGAACCGAGCAATGTTTCCAGAACTTGGCAGTCCAGTCTTTAGTATTTTATCAGGTTTCTGTGGCTGATGTAACAGATTAACCACAAACCAAGTGGCTTAAAACAACACAGATTTCTTTTTTTTTTAAAAGATTTTATTTATTTATTTGACAGAGACAGAGACAGCCAGCGAGAGAGGGAACACAAGCAGGGGGAGTGGGAGAGGAAGAAGCAGGCTCATAGCGGAGAAGTCTGATATGGGGCTCGATCCCATAACGCCGGGATCACGCCCTGAGCCGAAGGCAGACGCTCAACCGCTGTGCCACCCAGGCGCCCCACAACACAGATTTCTTATCTTACTGTTCTATAGTTCGGAAATCTAGTGCGGGTCTCATCGCGCTAATATCCACGTGCTGGCAGGGCTGTATTCTTCTTCCCTGGAGGCTCCAAGGAGAATTGGTTTCCTTGCCTTTTCCAGCTTATAGAGGCTCCTGCATTCCCGGGCTCCTGGCCACCCTCCTCCATCATCAAAATCAGCAACAGCGCGTTGAATCCTTCTCACATCAAACCGTTCTGACCTCTTTTGTCTCCTTCTTCCATTTTCAAGAACCCTTAGAATTACGTTGGGCCCGTCCAGATAATCCAGGATATTGCACTCTCTGAAGGCCAACCGATCAGCCACTTTAAAGCATCTGCACCCGCGACTCCCTCAATTCTGTGCATTAGAACATGGACGTTTTGGGGGAGGGGACGTTATTCTGCCTACCACAAATACCCAAGCTCTGCTCACCTGGCTAAAGCCTGGAAGCAGAGCCCAGCCTTGGGCACCACAGTCAAGAGGAGGGATTGCTACAAATCTACCAAACCTATAAAGGTGTTTCTCCAAGAATGTTCTGTGCGTCTACATTAGAATTCACCAGTGGGCTTGGTGAAATGCACATTCCGGGGCTTCATCCTCCATCCCAACATCTCGGTGTAGTAAGTCTGGAATAGACTCAAGGACTTGGCATTGAACTAACTCCCGGAAGTCCGTGCAGGTGATCCTGACATTCGCTTAATCAGAGAACTGCGTCTGTAAAGCACGCAGGCCTGTGGTGAGCAAGGCACCAAGAGGCAAACATAATCCAGAGCCCTGGGCTGCAGAGGCAGTGCAAGGATCCATCAGCAGGGAAGAAACAAGAAGATCCCCTGAAGCTTCTCCCCACGGATGGCTGGGGTCAGGCCGTGAATAGAAGAGGAGATCAAGGTCAAGGCCTACCGTGGTGTCTCAGGCACTGCTACCAGGGAGTTAGAGGCCTGGCCTAGAATCCACACAGTACACTCTTGACCAGCGTTTGAGCTGCTTGGGGGGGGGAGGGGTCTGTGTGATGTTGCTGGAACACAGAGACAGCCTGAGTGTGAAATCCCGCTCCCTTCCCTGATGTCAACAGTCGCGGGGCAGCGGTGACTCCTAGGACCGTGCTCATCGCTGAAGAATGTGAAGGATCCCAGGACATGGGCCCCTCCCCGCCTTCAGACCCAGCGCCCTTCTCTGGAGGTCAGGCACAGTCCGTGGGGGTGCAGGTGGGGGTTTGGCATGGGGACCCAGGCTGAATCATGCTTCCCCTGGAGGAGTGTTGGGATGACTTCACGCTGGACCAGTACCTCCCTCACAGACTTGTTCTCACAGCGGGAGGTGGCGTCCTCTCCTCGGGCAGGCTCATCCGCAGAAGGCGTTTATGGGGTACTGGCAGCATGCTCAGCTTCTCATCGCCTGAGATGGGCGCTGGCCCCACTGTCTCCCCTTGTCTTCCTGTCAAGTAGTCCTTGCTTTCTCCATTAAACTTTGAAAGGCTCCCTCCCTTCATTGGTCCCAAGATCAGCTCCAGATCTGCAGAGCAGGGGTGCGTTGGTGCAGGGATCTGGGGTGTATTGGAACAGGCTTTGGTCCCTCTATGGCTTCTATGGGTGCATTCATGGCTGTCTCCTCCTGCTGGCAAGCCTCGACTTCTTGCCAGATTAACCTCCCCAGAAGATAGACAAGGTAAGGGCAGAATCACACCCTTTCCCATGACCCTGCTTAAAGTCCACGAGACACCTGCTAACAGCTCATGAGCTACTGCTCTCCTTGCCAGGCCTTCCCCGTGACCAGGCGTCTTTACCAGACCACCTTTTGTTCTGAGGGTTCGGTCTACACAGGAGGAAAGCACACGATGCCAGAGAAGAATAGGATTTTTAGCCAGACAACTTTGGTGCAAGTCCCAGCAGAACTGTTTGATTGCTATGATCTTGGGCAAGTACCTTAACTTCCCCGGGATTCATTTCACTTGCCTGACTCACAGGGTCATTTTGAGGATTAAATCAGATAATGCATATAAAACCCCAGTATGAAGAGTAACATACTGTACATGTCCATTAAAGATTTATTGAGCCCATTTATTAAGTGTTTATTCCATGCCAGGCCCCGAGCTGGGCAGTGCGGGCATGGACGTTTAAGACACAGCACAGACTGGAAGCATCTCAAGGTGTTGTTTTCATCATCATGATTAATAATAAGCAAACACTGGAAGGTGAGCAAGCCCAGAAATGGTGATGAGGGTGTGGGGCTGAAGATCCTGGCCACAGTGCTTACCAGGAAGCTGGGGTGTGGAGAGCCAACTTTTGTTAGTGGCCTGGGAAAATCTTTCCATGTATCCGTGTCCCTTGGGATGGATTCTGGACAGTGGGTAGAAGTATTCTAGCTTGGGGCTCCTATGTCCTGCTATCTCTCCTGGCATCTTCCTCTTGAGACGGTCCTAAACTTTCCATCCATTCTTCTTGGAACCTTTTCACTTGGGACATCCACTGGGCTTTGATTCCTTGGCTCCCGGACCTAGGGCAGACTCACACAGAGTGCTTTGTCCAAAATCCTCAGGGCCTGATGTGTTTCAGAAATCAGCTTGCATTGGGGTGCCTGGGTGGCTCAGTCAGTTAGGCGTCTGCCTTCCGCTCGGGTCATGGTCCTAGGGTCCTGGGATCGAGCCCCGCGTTGGACTCCCTGCTCAGCGTTGAGTCTGCTTCTCCCTCTCCCTCTGCTGCTCCCCCTGCTTGTGCTGTCTAGCTGTCTCTCTGTCAAATAATGAAAAAGAAATCAGCTTGGATTTTAGAAAGCAACACAGTCCATGTTAAGTAACAGCCAGAGCAGGATCTGGGCAGCATCCCCCCACCAAACATAAAAGGATTCCTGCAGCAGGAACATGTAACTAAGTGGGGTCAATAAAGACTATAGATAACCTCATATGGCCAAACTAGTTATGATAAAACGTTTGCTTTTCAGAGTCTTTGAGTTTGCGAGTTGTGAGTAAGGAACTGTGGATCTATACAGCTTAGCCCTTGAGCTAGTGCCTCTCGGGTCTAGATGATTTCATTATTTTTATATTTTAATAATTGAAATCAATGCATCCCCAGCCTGGAGCCATGGAGGATATAAGGTATTCTGGACCCTGTTCTTGGAAATCCTGGGTATCCCTTCTTGACCTGTAGCTGTAGGGAAGCACCTATGTACCTTCTCCAATGGTGTATTTCCAGCCAAATAGAGCCCACCACTTGAGTCTACCCACAACAAACAGACAAACAAACAAACCAAATCAGAAAGGAATTTGGAAAGGGCCACTTACAGCAAAATCCTCCTTTCCCCTCTATAACTAGGGGTTGACCTAGATCATCATCGTAAGGGTGCCTCTCGAGGAGCAGTCCTATTTGCCCTCCTTCATTCGCTCCTCAGTCACCTGTTTACTTATCCAATTACTCTTTTGTTCTCTCACACCTTCCTTTGTTGATTCATTTGTCCCTTCGGTCAAGAAAAAATAAGGTCAGCAACAAACTCGTGTCAGACCCAGGACCAGATCTTGGGACAAGGCAAATGAGACACGTTCTTGCCCTCTGGGGCTCCCAATCATGTGGGGTAGACAAATAGGAAACCAACCCTGGTGCATTTCAAAACAGAATGAAATTTACCCGAAGGGGTCCAAATAAAGGATGGGGGTGGGACAGACTAAGGAGGTGGCTTTGGAAGGCTGTCTGGAGGAGACCCTTGACTGGTCCTGAGGAACAATTGGATTGAAACGGGCATAGAAAGTAGGACCATGGATGGGGCCGGTGGGTGTTCCATACTGGGGGCTGTGCACAGACTTGGAAGGTTTAAAGTCAGACACATTTGTGGAACAGTGGAGAGTGCGCCAGGATGGGGGTGGGTAAATTCAGTAGCTGTTACAGCTCCTACTATGTCCATGAGAAAGACATTGGTCCAACAATTAGGCTACTGGGGCAGTCATCCCCATAACACCATCTAGGGGAGGCCTTTAGGGGATACCTTTAACCTTTATTCCCAAATAACATCTCTAGGTGTAGAAAGATACCTCAAGTAGTGGTTTCTTCCGACCTGGTTTCAAGCAAATACTTGCTAACAAAGGTCACTAAGTTAGGAAGTGGCAGAAGGAGGATACTTTGACCTTGTTAACTCCCCAGACCAGCTGCCAAACAACCCCATGATCTGGGAGACATTCAGGTGAAGTAAATAGAGCATTGTTTGGATTCCGATTCCAGCTCTGCTACTTTTCAGCTATGAGGCCCCTGGCACACTGTTTAGCCCATGTGAGCTTCAGATAGCTTATTGGCAGGGACAGGCAAAATTATATGGAAAGCTCCAGACTAACAGGATGTACTCAGGGAACACCAGCTGTAAAGCCAGTGAGGTTAGGGATTTTTTATTTTTTTAAATCTGTTAGTTGATTGCTATTTCCCCAAGGCCTTTAACTGGCACATAGTAAGAGATCAACAGATATTTGTAGAGTGAATGAAGGACTCTTCTTCTTACCTTTCAATGGCTAATGCAGCCTGTCCTCGTTGTTGTTGTTTTTTCTTTTTCTAGCCATGTACACTTCCTTTCTCATGTTCCATTTCATGTGTGTTCTTTTGATTTTGAGGTATGAGATTGGCACCACACCCCTAGACAGGCAGGTGTTATAGGAAAAAGGTTCATGAGACATGTATTGATCGGTCTCAGCCCAAGAGCTGGAGGGACCCAGGTTAGCCATTTGAAAAGATCAACCTCATGGACTGCTCCGAGGAGAGAAATTATGTAAAGCAAAAATAACTACCAAAGGAAGGAACTGTGAGCCAACTGGGGATTTAAAAACTTAAAACTCACCTCTTTATCTCAAGTACCTGACATAGGGACCAACGGATGCATAGAAAGTGTGCCGCGGATGTTGAGTGGAAAGATGAATAAAGAAAAAAAATGAGTGAATGGTGAGTGAATGCATTAATAAGAGGAGAGAAGAAGGAAACTGTCACTGAGTGCCCACCATATGTCGAATTTGATGGTGGCTGAAATCTGTTCCTTAAAAAAATAATAATAATTCTCATTTTGGTGAGCCAATACTTCCCTCTTTATTGATAAATTAATTTTTTCTTGCATCAGACATTTATCAAATTCCCTAAATTTAAGATGAAGAAGTCTTTTTCTGTGCTGAAGGCTATGAGGAACACACGGAAAAGAAAGAACCTTCTCTGTGACTTAAAAACCATGCATGTAGGAAGACTAGAATGGAGTCAACAAATTATGGGTTAGCGACTTCACACCAATTGGGAGGTGAATATAGCCCCCCTTCAAAGTGGGAAGAAGGGAGAGTTTGTCTCCTTTTTTCCACTTTTTTGAAAGAACCAGTACATCAGTCAACATAGATTTCCCGAGCTAGAAATACAAAGATGCAGCTTTGGCATTATGTCCTGAATCCTTCATTCCTTAAAGTTAAAATCCTTCTTTATTCTCTTCATTACCTTTGGTGACTTGATGTTTCATTTAAAAAAAAGAAAAGATAAATTCTTAGCACTTTAATAAATAATATTATACACATATAATGGATTCTAAATGCGTCCATTATTTAATTTCTTACCCTGATATCTGTATTTTCTCATAAAATAGAAAAGCATTATATAGCACAAGCTTATTTTGACTATGGTCTCATAACCCTCCACGAGGCTGATTCTTTCTTTACAGTTAATGGCAGTAGCAGAACAGCCCCTTCATAGGGTATGGGGACCACTGATTGGGACGCAATGATGAAGAGGCAGCCCACGACATTCCCATTTGTGAGACTTGCCGACCCCCAGCATCTGTCTCTGCCCCCACTTCCAGCCTTTGGGGAGCAGTCGGTTAGCCAAGAACAGTGTCTCCAACTACTAATTACTATCTTCCACTTCTACGTTTTCGGGTGCTTTGTGGTGCTGTCTGGTCCCAAGCACCCACAGAAAGTCTCGTGTTACAAGAGGGGCTGCTGTGATTATCTAAGGCACAAAGGACATGCCAATAATACTCATCTTTATTTACCATTTGTGCTGCTACTTCTATCAATTGCTGACTTCTCTTAAAAATGAATTTGGGGTTATACTCCTGAAAAGGGCATTTCTGAAATTGTGTTTTGATTCCTTTACTCATGAAAATCTCTTAAATGTTAGCGTCTTCGTGTGGATTCGAGTCTTAATGCCAACAAGGAATGGAGACTGGCCCTGATGGGGGGCAAAGGGTCTGCCGATGCTTTCAGGCCTGGTGGGTTACCAGCTGTTACAGAGAAAAAGAGAAAGCTAGAGGAAGAGGTTGGAGACCGCCTCCCTCAGAGCAAACCCACTTACTTCACTTGGAAGCAGACCCTGCTGTGAAGGTTAGTTGAGAAACCCTCATCCTAGGTCTGTGGTCTGGGTCCTGGAGACAAACTGTTGGCTGGACCCTGTGACTTAACCATTCTCCTCCTGGGTAAATACCTCACAGGGAGATGTATACTTGCCTACCAAAAATCCATACTTGAACGGTCATAACAGCAGTGTTGGTAATATCCCCAAACTGGAAACTACCCAAATGCATGTCAACACAAAGATGGATAAATGAATTGTGGCACACTCACACTGGAAAACGAGCCAGCAATGAGAATGAATTAACCACAACTCCGCACAATATGGCGGAACCTTGCAAACATAAGGGTGGGTGAGCGAAATCAGACATGGATGGGCATACTTGCATGATTGTGCATATGTAAGGAGCCATGCTGAGCTGCGGTTCCCCTTCGGAGGGCTAACGGCTGGAAGGCTGTCATGAGGGATTTCTAGGGTGCTGGTCACAATCCGTTTTGTGTTCAGGGTATTGGTTACTTGGGTGTGTTCAGTTTGGGAAAATTCATTAAGTGACACACTTAAAATTTCCACCCTTTACTCTGTGTATGTTATACTTTAATAAAAATTTGCCAAATGTGAGGCTAGACAGACAGGCAGAGACATTATAGGTCTGGTCTAGGTGTTGAGCTCCACCCTGCTTATGCTCCTGACCCAGAACCTGGAGCTGGCTATTCTGTCCACGTTTCTACCTTCAGTGGCCTGAGTATGCGTCTCAAGTCCCACCCTGCAAGCCGGCCCCATGCCCACTGCTGGGTCTGCATGGACTCCCACCAGCCACCTGCTGCCCAGCTCATGCGCCCTGACTGCCGATCCCCTCCCTCCATCTCCTTGTCTCACCCTGGATAGCAGGTGTCATGCCCCTCCCCTGAGTCTAAATGGGCCCATCCCTGGGACATGTAGGGGAAATAAATATTTGCTTCTGCCGGAGTCATTTGGCATCACCGCTAGAATGTCACAGAAGACCTCCCGCTTACGGTCTTACTCGGAATGTTTTTAAAGCTTGTTCTCTGATTGGGGTGAATCTTGACCTCTGTCTGCATCTGAAGCCTGCTTAGGGCTTCTTGGTAGGTAACAAAATGATAGCCCAATGGTTAAGCTACTTCTCATTGGCTAGTCTGTCACCTGCTGCTGCCCGTGTTCTAACATGCATATAGCATCTGCATACAAACTGCAGCCACTCCGTGTCGTGTTCTCTCCCCCCACCCCCGACACCAAGGGTGATAGCGTTTTCTGAGCATGAGGAGGAGTCTGGACTGGGAGGGAGCAGCCCTGAGATTCAACCCTCTATGAAGCACGGTGTCAGACCTTTCAATGTGGAAACAAACAAGCAAGAAAAAAAAAAACAAAAAAAACCCAAAAACCAAAAACCAAAAACCAAAAAACCAAAAAACTCAAATAAAAAAATTGATGAATGAAGAGATACAAATTGATTCAGGTGACCGTGGACCGTTGGAAACCTCAGGACTTCTATTCCTCTAAATGTTAACTTTCTCGATCCCGCCAATGTTGTACTTTCTACATTTCATAATGTGCTTCCCACCTTCTTGATTTTTGCCATGTTTTCTTGGCACCCAAACTACTTGAAGTATTTTGTATTTGAATTGAATCCCCCCTTTTTTGTTTAACTTAAATTTCTTTCATAAGGAAGAGTCATATCATCACTCTAAATGAAAAACCAGAATTACTTACTAAAGAAGGTAACTAAAAATGAATGTAATGTCAACAAAAAATGTTACTACATTCTGGCTGGATCCTATTGGGTGTGGAAGGCAAAAGGGAAATCAGCAAGTGCTAGACACCTTCTTGATGCCATCGGAAGGGAAAGAGAGTATTCAAAAGGGAGTCCCTTGTCCTTGGGCTTCCTGTTCATTGTTTGAATGGGAACAGCGACATAAAGCTATCCACACAGCGAGGATGAAAAGAGAAGGGGGCTGATGGCTTGAGCACCTCGCTATGCTGCCTGCCTGCCTCGCTTGCCCCCAATGTGGTCCTGGTCTTCCCTCACCCTCCTTCAAGTCCAAAGCTCTCAAGACTGCGAAAGAGCCCAGAAGTCCTCTCAGTGTGGGGCCAGCTTGCTGCAGCCTCGTCCTGTTCTTAAATCGAAACCAGACTTCTTCAGATCTTTGTATCTTGCATTCTGGCTGGATGGTGGGAATCTTTTGGGGGTACTGTTCCCAATCTGTATGGAAGTGAGTTGTGAATGATGAATACCATAGATCATCTTGTTTGTGAATGGCACCTTAATATGCTGAAAGTAATTTGAAGCCATATATCTTTCCAGACGAATATAGCCAAGTCCTGAAACAGCTTAATAGAGTCCCCTACCCCCTTCAGTTATAGTTGAGGCTCATCAGATGGAGTTCACCCAAAGGCGTTATGGCTTTTGACCAAAACTAAAATTTCCTGTCTCCGATTTCCTGCAATTTCCAAGTTATTTCCCTTCTGTCCTGTAACTTGCACACCCAAATCCCCAAAGCGAAAGAGGCCCTCTCCCTTGGCTTCTTCCATAGCCTTCTAATAAATAATTAATATCTTACTGTCCTATGGTGTTGCTTTGCCCTCAGAAAGGATCACAGGACATCGTACATTCCGTGGACCTCTGCGGATACTCCTTTAGTTCTCAAAGAAGCTAACATTGTCAGTCGTTTTACATTTTAATTAAGATGTTCAGAAAGAATAAAAAGCCTGTAAAAGATTCCGGGTAGTTTATGACGAATATTTCTTGAAGCAAGTACTTCTCTTCCCTTCTGTGCGAACTGGGGCAGCTATGAGTTTGCCTCATTAACCCATGACAATATTCTTCTTGCCCACTCAGCTGTAGCTGGTTTCCAGTTTCTTAAGTCATCCTAGAAAACCATGCGTGCTTTACTCTCGAAAATTTTATTCTTGTTTCTTGTCCCTCTCAAACTCCTAGAAAAAAACAGATGATGTCTGTTCCTTTTCTCTTTGTGTCAACCATTGTCTCAATCAGCATTCTCAAGATGTCTGATACAGAGACTAGTCCTAGGACATGCCAATGTCAAAGTACTTCGGGAAATGACACATACCATGTCTTACTCTTGGAGAGTCCCTATGCATGTTAGGCTACTCAAGGCTCTGAGAATCCTGGGGAGTTGAGAAAACTGTTTAACTTTTGTAACTATATTTTGCCAAACTCACATTACCCCCTGAGTATAGGTTTGGCAAGGTGTTCAATAGCTATTTCTGGAACTGAATTTAGATAGAGGGTTTATGTCTAAAGGGAAGAGGTAGTTTTAACATATGGCCTTGAGTTCGTTGGCAGTCCTTCCTTCAAGAGTTGGGGGGGCAGTCTATGTCCACGCCCCTTGAATCTGGGTGGGTCTGTGAAGGGTTCAAACAATAGATTAATGCAGAAGTATGCTTGGTGACTCGTTCATATATGTCCCTGTAGCTTCGTCCGTGCCATGTTTGGAGTCCCAAGCCACCATGTAAGATGTCTAACTATCCTGACACTGCTATGATGATGAGGCTGTGTGTAGGTGTACTGATCAACAGCTGAGCCCAGTTGTCCGGCCATCCCTATAAGGTACCAGCCACATGAGTGAAGCCATCTTGAATCCACCAGACCCAGCTTCTGTTTCAGCCAAATACCACCAAGGGACCTCAGTCGATGCTTTGTAAAAAAGAAGGATCACCCAGCTGAGCTCTGCTTGAATTTCTAGCCCACAAAATCATGAGACATAAACTTCTAAGTTTTGGATGAGCTTGTTACATAGCAAGAGATAATCGGGAGAGGGATGGTTGAGTTCTTTAGATGTGGAAGAAAACTCCGAGTGTCTTGTCTGAGATATTCCAAAGCTAGGAAGGCCAGAAACCCACCAGTTTTTCCATTTAGGTTCTTCCCCCTGTTCATGTTACCCCAAGAACGTGTTCATCAGGGGTGAACTCCTCCCTTGGCCAGCTCTGGGATCTTCCTAATAATTGCACTCCCAGGCTGCCCTACCAACGAGCCAGACACAAGTCATTTGACAGTAGACTTTGACATGAATTAAAAGACGGGGAACAGAGGAGAAAATGTGCCATTCCCTTACAACCCTCACGGGTTCATACTAAAACGGCTGATGCTTATGTGCAAACACTCTCATCCAATTAGTCATTAGAACCTGACAATGCCTCCTCCTAAATATATTATTAAGCCAGTAAATCCTCTCAATCACTGCTTTAGCTCAGACACTCATCATCATCTCTCTCTTATATAACATTTGCCTTCTGACTCATCATCCTTCTTCCAGTTTCTCCCCAACTGTAGCCTGAGGGGTTTTTCTAAAGCACAAATCCGACATATCACTCTTCCGAATAAGACCCTTCTCATTGCACACAGGAAAAAGTTCAAATTCTACAGTACTGCTATATGAGTTATTGTCCACTGCGGAAAAAAGAAACTAGGTTTTCAAATAGATGGAACTTATAGAGGGAATTGGTTACCCAGCTAATGCAAGAGAGAAGAAACCAAACAGAGGATGATAAGGTGATGCGATGTGAGCCAGGGGGAGATGGGAGCTGGAGGCAGGAACTGAGGCCATTGAGAGGGGCTGGAGGGGGACTTTGGCCACAGGGACCACGGAGCTGATGCTGGGGAGGCCACTCAGCACAGAGCGAGAGAGTAACAGCCTGGCCTCTGTCCTGCTTCCAGCCCCAACGTTCTACCTGTGCCTCCCATTGTCTAAACTTCCCAGAAAGCCAGTCAGTGAAGGATCCCTCTCTCGTTCCCAGCAGAGCTGAGGAAGAGTGGAAATGACTAGCTCAGTGACGTGTGAGACCTTTGTGGTCTAAACCTATGTACGTCTCCATCCTCCTGTTTCAACATTTCCCCAACTTCTCCTTCCTCCCTCCCCACCCTGCACCCCAATATACTGAACCACTATTACTCTCTTTCAGAGTAGGTGAGTAGGCACTTACTCCTTCTACTTCCAATATTTTCCCCTCAAACCGGTTCCAACCCACTCTCTATCTTCTGTGTTAAAGTCTTCCTTAGATATTTCCAAAATAGAGTCGATCGCTTCTTTATGAGTTCTACCCCTGCCTTCGGCTTCCTTATTGTAATATTCATCTATCGTATTGTTAGTGAGGCAGAAGACTCTTATCTATGTTTGTCCCTATTTTTTCTCTCTTATAATACAAAAGCCCCTGTTTTTCTCTTAGGAGCCGCCTCGCCCAGTTGACATGATGCTTGAGAGGCTTTTGGTCACGTGGATTTGTGTCCTTGTTTTTGAGATTGACATACAACCCAGGTTGTATGATAGGAGTACCTCATCTCAGTGACTGGGGCGGTGGCAGGGCCACGAGTAACTGGCCCATCAGAGTTCTCCGTAGAGACAGATGTGGCGGTTAGAGGACAGGGTCACAATCTTTAAATGCACAATGCAAGTAGAGCTTCTCATGCTCACCTCTGCCACCTCTTGGAGAAAACCTCCCTGAGGCTCAAACCAAAAGAGAACAAAGCCGGACCAGGTGAGAAAGAGAGAGACCCCAGACATTGTTTGGTCACCTGGATTTAGGAGTGCCTGAATGAGATGAACCTCTAAACTTCTCAAGTGCGTGAGTCAGCAGATACCTCTCACCGTTCTTTAAACAATTAAAGCATTCCTCATGCGCACTTAAAAAGAAGGTTTATTCTCTGTTGTTGGAATTCAGAATTTGGTATATATCCATAAGAGTACATTTTTGTGTTATTCGGATCCTGGATCCTTACCAGATAGTTGTCTCTTTGGCTGTGAGAAATGTCCTACTGTTGTCTATTACCTGTGAATTTCTGCCTGTGTCTGTTTCCCGGGCAAGTAGTTGCTGTTTTATTGGATACATAGATATTATTATGTGTTCGTTGTGAATTATAGCCCATAGTAGTATAGAATACACTTTCAAAAAACGCCTTTGGCCCTTGCAGTGTATGTGTGCTTGCTCTATACCACGTGGTCTACTTATTTGGTTTCTCGCTCTCTTTCTGATGTTTCTCTTGCTATTTGAGAAGGTTCACTTTATTTTTGATCTTAAGCATCACCTTTCAATGAATATCTTTACATAATACCTTCACTTCTGTCTTTATCAGATGCGATCTATTAGTTTCTTACTATGAGCACTTAGTGGGTGGGTGAGGGGAACTTCCCTTATAAAGTACTTCCATGCTCTGAGCTCCTGTTTGGCCGGTGTGGCCAATCTTCAGCCTCAAAGGGAAGCCTGGAGGGCAGGTTTTATTTTGTTTGTTGAACATTCTGACCTCCTCTTCTTTTCCAGCAAGCCATTAAGATGTCCTTCCCTGTTTCCTCCTCCCCATTTGGGTTGCCTCCAGTGTGAGACAGAATGAGGTGGGCAAATCTCGTTGTCAACTCCTCCCTTCTGAGCAGCTCTGGCTGAATAAATTCCTCAGTGAACTAAGGGTGGAGGGGTGTCTCTTGCCTGGTCCACAGCATCACTGGGCCGCACGCTAAGGATTACATAGATACCCCACTACTGTGGAGAGCACAAATGTTCAGGGTTTAATGCCCTCCAAGGTCCCTTCCCTATGACCGTCCACCCACTTGGGCATTGCTCCTCCCCCTCTTGCTTTCTCCTTCTGTTCTCTCCCCAGCCGCTTGACCTCCTTCCTGGCTGGCTCATTTCTGTCTCCTCTCTCTGGCTCATCAATGGCTTAGACAAATAACAAATGCCTCTTTAGCCACTCTCCTTCCAGCGATTTGCATGCACGATGTCAGATGCTTCAAATTGCTCAGAGTTGAGCTGCAGAGTGTTGGAAAAGGTGCAAAGCCTGGGCTTAAGCCCTGGATTGGAGTCAGAGTGGCTGGGAAGCCTTTATAGATGTTGTTTACTAAGTCTGTTATGCAAAGAGTTTGCATTACAACCATGCCTTACTGCTGGCTCTGATTGTCAGTTGCAAAATCCTGCATGATTTGGGCTAAATATACAACAGATAGAGTCACTTTTGGAGAAAGCGCCCACTCTTCAAGGAAGAAGGGCAGAAGATACAGCCGGTCACGTTAGCGACTTCTATGAAGTCCCCAAAAGGCTGTCAGCAGGAACATCCTCGCAGGCGCCTCCCCGCTCACACCTGGCTCCAGCAAGCACCCTCCCTACTCCTTGTCCCACGGTGGGAATATTTGGGAAGGCTCTTTTCCTCTTGGACTCATTTTAAATTACATTCTGGCAGCAGTTGATAAATTCTATCTGTCTTCTGAGCCCCAGGCCCCCCTGAGATAGCTACTTATAATTGAAGAAAGAACAGAAACCAAAACTTGACTCAGGCAGTTTAGGTTTTCTGTGCTTTGTCAATTTACCTGGGTTATTCCCCGGAGGACCAGGAAGATAAAGTTACCTGGGAGTGAAAAACAAGAGAGAGAGAGGTCCTTACAAGGGGGGTTCTGCTTTACACGAAATAAAAATGAACGGTCAACCTCTGACACAGGTACTTTTATCCACAAAGGTCAAGTTAAATCACTTGGAATCCTTGTCTAGCTTTCACATAAACACCCAGCCTGTAGCCGGCGGTGCCTCGTTGCGTTGTGTGGTGTTTTGTCTATATCAGGCAAAAGCACAGTTAGACTCGCGTTCATGACTTTGGGGCTCTGGCTATGATTTCCACACAGACCCAGCTTTGCCAGGGCCACAGACTTTCTGCAAGTATTAGTGCTCCCCAGAGCTCTGGAATCAGCCCACAGCCCTCATGTCATACCCTCTCCATCTGAGGGCGCATCTGGCCTCATGACTTTAATTGCTACCCCAGTGTGAACAGACTTCCAGAACTCCCTTGTTCTGTCTTTTGCTATCTTTGGAGCACCTGTTCTGAGGCCCAGGTCAGGTGCCTACCATATTTTCAGTGTCTCCACCACCCAAGCACACACTCCCGTCTCCACCGAAAACAACATTTCCCTCTCAGCTTTCTTATCTTTATAAATGTTGCCTTTAAAAAAGGAGCCTACCATCCCATTAAGAAGACTCTCGCATCTGGAGTAGCCCCGAATATTGCAATGCTGTTCGCAGCAAAAGAATTGAGTCCTCCGACCTCAGTAAGGGGCCAATAACTAAGCTCCTCTCATTCGCTGTAGCTTTTTGCAGCACGGAGTGTCTCCTATGTTATAGGTATAACCATTTTGGCCTGTTTTGTTTCCTGTTTTAGACTGTGAAATCCTTCAGTGCAGAAACCATGTTGCTTTTTTTTTTTTTTTTCTGTGCGCCACAGAACATCCAATAGTGTGTGCTCAGTAAATATCTGCTGAAAGAATAAATAAGAAAAGGACAAATGAGGGACACCTGGGTGGCTCAGTCAGTTAAGCATCTGCCTTCAGCTCAGGTCATGATCCCAGGGTCGTGGGATCGAGTCCCACACTGGGCTCCTTGCTCAGCGGGGAGCCTGCTTCTCCCTCT